>NC_059430.1:94736319-95049502 GCF_021028975.2 Sphaerodactylus townsendi | reverse complement strand
GGTGAGCTGACTGGGAATTGACAGTGAAACAAGTTCCTTACAGGGAGGGGAGCACAGAGCTGAGAGTTTTGCCGGGGCTTTTGTAGTACTGGTTTCAAGGCTCTGTATGTCCTGAGGGAGGGAGGAAATTGGTGGAAATCAGTGCAGCCTTATGTATTGAGTACTGGCATACTTTTAAACAAACAAAAAGAAGAAGCACAGGGTGTTCATATGATTTGAGGGTGGGAGTACAGTGGGACCAAAGCCTTTGATTTTTATTTAAATGTTTCTATCCTGCTGTTCTCTGTACTGAGGACTCAAAGTGGCTTGTGCAAAACATAAGAAACATAAAAATATAATTTAGACAAATAAGGGAGAGAAAGTATGCAGCCCAAGTCTGACTCTCGAGCTGGTGTTGCTCAGATAGCATCCTTGTGTCTGATACCAGACACCAAGGCTACTTTAAGACCCGAAACGGATGGTTTAAAAAAGCTGTGAGGGTCTGATGCTTTGTGCATCTAGCTTGTAGTTAAAGGTGAGTAATTATGACTATTTCTCATTTTTCTTTTTTATCAATTGTAAAATGCCCTGCTCTACTTAATTTATTAAGTAATATCTGTATATTGCTTTCCCAGGTTTTTTTGTTTGTTTCTGCTTTGCAAGTGAAGAACTGGCAAGTCTTTCCTTTTGCCCCAGTTTCTCTGCAAATTTGCTATAGCAGCAGCCAAGCCTGGACCAGCTGGTGGCCTTTGATGCAGGGGCTTGACCTAGACAAGCCTGCAAACAATGCTTTCTTTGTTTCTCCATCTTTCTGTGATCCTGCACAATTGGTTGCCTGGCCTTAAAGGTACAAGTTTCCTCCTGCCAGACTCTCCAAGGAAAGCAATGACTATATCAGAGCCTGTACAGAAACTAGAAAGCAGTGTGGCTTCAGAGGAACAGCATGAATTGTTTGGTGGCACCTCAACTACATTTACATTTTGCTTCTTCCTTAGTGCCTTGCCCTTGAAGTGCAGGAGCTTGAATGAATGTGCTTGGTGTTTGCCTTAGCATTCCTTTCAGATGTATGGTGCAGTGATGCTCTGAAGTAAGTTTGCTGATGCTGACTTTTTTCCTCCCATCTCTACATCTGAACTGCACATATTAACAGTGGAGCAGGCTTGTCTCTATTTCATTAAAATATTTGCCTGCTTTCTGCAGGCCAAAGCAGATGTCAAAAGTACAGAATGTTTTGTTCAAGATCAGTTGGCAACCCCTCCCCACCGTACCTGAAAATATGGAAATGTATCAGTTGAAGTGAATTTTGGATCATGTTTCCTGAAGAGAGATTCAGGGATGCCCCACTGTAGTAGCTAATGCGGTTGCCATCTTTATTTGTGACAGGAACATTGTAGAGAGTTCAGATTCAAACAGTAAAAGGAAATAGTGTTTGCAATGTTAAGTCCCTCTTTCATTTTGTTGCAAGGCCCCCAAGGTAAATTGAGACAAGTGCCACAAATATGCTTTTTACTGGAAGGGAGACCTTCCATGTGATTTTCATCTGGTCTAGCAATCCCCGACCATATTGAGTCTGTGAGTACTTTTAATATTTTGAGAGCATTGAGTGGGTGCCAGTGAGGTGCAAAAAAGCCAGGTTTGGCTTTTACTTTGGAAAAAAAAATAGGCTGAACTAGATTCTGGGACACCCATGTTAGAATTCCCACTCTGCCATGGATGCTCACTGTGTGATCTTGAGCCAGTCACCCACACTCAGCCTAACCTACAGGGTTGTTGTGGAGGATAAAATGGAGGAGTGGGGAATGATGTTAGCTGCTTTGGGCATTCATGGTGGGGAAGGTAGGGTATACATACCAAAATAGGTTGCAAGAAAACACATCTGTGGGTGCTATATTGCCCATGGGTATCATGTCTAGTCTGTGTTCAGCGGTCCTGAAATCTTGCTTAAGAATGTAACAAATGCATCTGCAGCGCAAACCTAAGGGCCATCTGGTTCAAAGTCCTTTGCAACAATTTCAGCAACCAGATAGAGGCAAGGTGACCAGCCAGAAATTTGCCAGTGGTTGTCTGTAGTCTGCCTTCTGGCCCAGATTTCATTTGAGAATCTCCCGAGGTTCCAGATCTTGCAAGTTTCACGTAGGCGGGTTTTTTTTTGGCTGCCATCTTCCTCTACTCAAGACTCTGCTATCAAGCGCGAGAGTTTCAGAAATAATCTTTTGAAACCAAAGAAAAGGTCAGCCCAACAACAAGTAAAAGAGCTTAACGGGTGTTGGAGGAAAGCAGAGGAGGCTTATGCAGGTACCCAGAAAGATCCTGGCGGGTAGCCACTCTACATGCAAACACAACACAGAGCTGGTTTTTTTTTTTTCCAAAAGAAGGAGAAAAGTTCAGTGGCACTCAATGAAAGTCCACTGGGGCCAGGCCTGCGATAAGAGATTGAGTTGTAAGGCACAAGAGGAGGAGAAATCCCATTCCCTTCTGCTACTTCCTAGCTGCCTCTGTCTTGTTGACCCTTTCTACTTATCCTGCTTTTCTTACCCCTTCCAGTCTTCCTGGGAGTGAGGAACTGGCCAAAAGCCACTTAGTGAGCGCTCCCATGGCAGAGCAGGAATTTGAACCCAGGTCTCCCAGATCTTAATTCGGAATTCCAACTAGAGCAGCCAATTGGTTTGGATAAAGCTGGTATGTCCCTTTAACAGAGACTCATTGTATAGGAAAGGGCTGGGCAACTGCAGCTTTTGGAGACATGGAGGACAATCACATCACCTGGTAAATAAAAATGCATTCAGCCTCTGCTAAAAAAACAGGACAGTTTTTTCCAGGCGTATTAGCAACATTCTGTCAGAAGCTCATGGGGAGTCCTGTCCCTTCCTGCCTTGGGACAGAGACCTATCTATTTTGTACATGCTGTCCTCGCATTGATGGTGCTATGTATATACTATACACAATAACTGGAAATGCTTGAGGCAAGCACTCAACAATGATCTTAAAAGCACCATCTTACAGACACCAGCCACACACAAGAAAATCAGCAAAGGCAGGTGATCTGCCGCGCTTCTGAAAACACATTGACTAAAATGCAAACACCAGCCAGAGCAAACTGTAAACTGATTTAATGAAGGTTGAGTTCATTAATCAGTTAAAAGGCAAGTGATTGATTTCATTAGATTTTATTAGCAAAGGATTAGGGACTTGTTGAAGTTACTAATTACAAAACAACCTGTGCTGCAAGCTGATGCATTTTTAATGAGGGAGCAATATCTGCCGGAGAGCCAGTGTGGTGTAGTGGTTAAGAGCAACAGATTCTAATCTGGAGAACTGGGTTCCCTGCTCCTCCACATGAAGCCTGCTGGGTGATCTTGGGCCAGTTGCCGTTCCCCTGAACTCTTTCAGTCCACACAAAGGAAGGTAATGGCAGACCACCTCTGAATGTCTCTTGCCTTGGAAACCCTAGGGGTCACCATAATTCAGCTGTAACTTGATCGCATTTTCCATCAATACAATGAGGCTTAACAATGAAGAAGAGTTTGGATTTATACCCCGCTTTTTTCAACAATAAGGAATCTCAAAACAGCTACTTCTTCCCTTCCTCTCCCCACAACAGACACTTTGTGAGGTAGGTGGGGCTTAGAGAGTTCTGAGAGAACTGTGACTAGCCTAAAGTCACCCAGCAGGCTTCATGTGTAGGAGTGGAGAAACAAATCCAGCTCATCAGATAAGAGTCCACATGCTCTTAACCACTACACCATACTGGCAGTGGCTCAGAAACTAAGGATGTGAGTAAGACCCACTGAATACATTGAGTCTTACTTTGAAGTGTACCTATTAGAATGGGTCCCTAATTCCCCTGTCTTGGCATGTTTACTTAGAAGAGCCAGTGTGGTGTAGTGGTTAGAGTTTCAAGCTAGGATCCGGGAGACCCAGGTTCAAATTTCCACCCTGTCTTGGAAGCTTGCTGGGTGACTATGAGTGAATCATACACTCAGCATAAACTACTTCACAGGATTGTTTTGAAGATAAAATGGAGGAAAGGATTATGATGAAAGCTACTTTGAGGTCCAGATTGAAAAAAAGTGGGGTATAATCAAGTAACTATATAAATATTGTATTCAATAAGGTTTACATCAAAACAACAGCATACAGGATTTCAAAATAACAGAGCAATTCTAAGTAATGACACTCTTCTAAGTCCACTAAAGTTAATGGTCTTAGAAAGATATAGGATTGCAGTGTTAATCTAATAAACACAAACTGTCCCTTTCTAAGAAGCAAAGTCTATCTTTAAATATATTCTTTGTAATTCTGTACTAGAAAAACAACAAAATCCCAGCAAAAATCATTTCAAATGTCAGTGACTGATCAGCCTCACAAACTGATAGAATGAAGCTTATATAGATCACAGCTACTATTCTGCTCCATTAAAGACAACTTCTTAGGACTTTTGCATTCTGTTTTTATGACTTTGTAGTTCTGGCTTGCATTTGCATTTTTATTTTCGGACTGCTAGCTGTCTGGGATGGTTTATATAAATCATTTGGTTGGGAACGATCCCCATGCAAAAACAAATGAAACTGGTCTTTTTTTTACTATTGAAAGTAGATTAGTTTGTGTTGAGAAAAGCTAGTTTGGCTTGTAGGTAGCGGAAGCCACTCTGGGAAACATATGTGACATCGAATGCTGCTGCGTGGAGGAAAAGCAGGGGGAAATTGCCAGGTTTGGCCTTATGCGTGGGACTGATCGGAGACATTAAGTCAATGGGCCTGGCTCTGCGGGCCCATTCGTGTCTCTTCCCCACACCAGAAAACTGGAAATTTTCCATGCAGAAAAACAGAACTCTACACAATCCCAAATTAGTACAGGGTGTGGTCTAAGTTTCACGTTTGTTTCTTGGAAGTTTAGTACCGAATTAATGATTGATGCAGTGGCAGAAGCAGAGGACTAAACACCAAAGATGGCAAAAGGACCCCGTGGTGGGTGGCAGCATGTTTTGTGTTGCTGGAATGTAATCCGATCCTTCTGGAGTCCCCTCAAAATGACATTTTTTGAGAAGGCATAAGTTACAGCTGTGCAAATGGATGCAATCAGAATTCCACCCGGCAGTCTAGCAGTATTTCAGAATGAAAGATGCAATATTTATTGAAGGCCTTTTTGTATCAAGTAACATTTGCAAAAGTTAACCTTTCTGTATCAAGAAAAGCTTTTGAAACAGGCAAAAATTCATATGTGGTAAAAGCTGTCATTCAGGGAGAGAAATGGGCCAGTTCAAGAGGCAATCAATCCCTGGACTGTCCAGGTCAGTGGTGGGCAAATGGAATCTCATAGCATTCAATACTGCTGTGGAAACAGTTTTGTTCAAATTTCAGTCAAACTGTTCTAAATAAATTTGCTTACTTTTTGAGTGAAAAAAGTTTTGTCGTCCCTCCCTCCCCCACCATAGGCTACCTGTATGAATGGGAGAGCTTTTTTCAGTGTTAACTCCTCTTGGTTGGGGTTTTGTACATGAGTCTTGTAGAAAGTGTTGCCAATCAGCCTGGAGAAAACCATCCTAATCCATTATTAAAGGCTTGATGTTGGAAAAGGACAATCTGAAGAGTTTCATGGCATGGAAATAATTAACATCCTATGAGATAAATATTTCATAAAGGTTGGATTAAATGACCATGACAGTTTTCTCTAGGCCTGATGGCAACCCTGCTTATATAGATAGCTCCAAGAGTGTTTTTTGTGTGTGTAGTGGTTAAGAGCGGTGGACTCTAAACTCGAGAACTGGATTTGTTTCCCTGTTCCTATACATGAAGCCTGCTGGGTGACCGTGACCTACTCACAGTTCTGTCAGGACTCTCTCATCCACCTACCTCACAAGGTGTCTGTTGTGGGGAGAGGAAGGAAAAGGAGTTTGTAAGCCGCCTTGAGCCTCCTTACAGGAGAGAAAGGCAGGGTATAAATCCAAACTCATCTTCTTTTTTTTTTTGGGGGGGGGGGATAATTTTACGAGGTTTAATTAGACCAAGCTCAAACTGGATTGCAGTGTGATGTAGGGGTTAAGAGTACCGGGACTCTAATACGGAGAACCAGGTTTGGTTCCCCACTCCTCCATATGAAGCCTGCTGGGTGCCCTGGTGCCAGTCACTGTTCTCTCAGAACTTTCTCAGCCACAGCAGAGGCAGGTACCTCAGAACATCTCTTGCCTTGAAAACCATACAAGGTCACCCTAAGTCAGCTGTGACTTGACAGCAGACACAAACACAAAAAAGGCATTTTAGCAATTTTTCTTCTGTCCCCTGCTGTGTCATGAAACTCACCTCCTGGCCTTATGCCAGTCACTCGCTCAACCCAACCTACTTTGCAGGGCTGGTGTGCAGATAAAAACAGGAAAGTGTTCCTTGCTGCACGAAGTTCCTTAGAGGGAGCAGTAAAAGTATCAGAATACCTACAACTGCACAGAGTTGTGGGGGCGATTGATAAACTGTGATCTGGGCTCATAGAGCAATGATGCTTGGGTACGTACGGCTTGCCAAATCACGACTGGTGAATCAAAACTGCAACCAGGAAGAGCCAGCCATCTAGTTTGCAGGAGCACCCTTGTTCCTTTACCCCAGGCCTCCTTCTCTTCCTTCACGCCCTCTCTCCTTCCCGTCCAGCTCCACTTTCCCAGATGGAGCCTTTTCTTGCATCAGCCTCCCCGTCATCCCACCCAGGCGTGCCAGGCGCTGCAGCTGCCAAGAGAAAAACTCCTCTTGGCACCGCGGTTCGCCCAGCTCAAGACAAGCCACGCCCCCGTGTTCCAAACCACGCCTTCTTTTCCAAACCACCCCTCTCTATAATATGAATAGCCGGTGCTTTTTTTCTTTCTTTCATGGAGGGACGTATGCCAATGTGCCGCGCCGCCTACACGGGACTAACCCCGCCCCTTCGTATAAATAGCCGGCGTCCCTGGCTTTTGCCGCTCAGTCGCCGCTCCGCCTCTTTTGCCGGCGCTGAAGGAGGCGAGGGCAGGCGCGTGCACGAGGGGGCCGTGAAGGCGGGACGGGGGGGAGAAGGCGCGGGTGCGCGCGGCAGCCGGGCGGCCAAACGACTCTGTTGTCGGGGCGGCGGCTTTTCCCTTCAGCACCACCACCCAGCCGAGGAAAGGCGGCGGAGCCGAGCATGGCGCTCTCGATGCCGGTGAACGGTGTGAAAGAGGAGGGCGACAAGGAGCCACTCATCGAGCTCTTCGTCAAGGTAACAATCAAATGAACATAATAAAGTTTCCTCGGGCAAATCTTCTCTATAGGCGCCTCTGCGACCTGCCCGCCTGCCATTCCCATTCACGGAGTCCATCTCTTTCATCCTCAATGAGGGAGTCGACTTTGGACGTCCCCTCTGGCTGATACCCGGGAAATCCTTTTTCCCCGCCGGCGGCCCTCCCACTCTCCTAGTTAAGGAGTGTTCCCCTCCTCCTCTATTTCCTTTCTCCCACTACCATTCCTGCTTAGGTTCCCTAAATTACCATTTAGTTTGTTCTGCTTTGCAAATCAGGTTGCGGAGGAGGCGAGTTAGGAATGGTGCAAATGTTTTAAAAACATTTCTTTTCTCTCCCATCCCTTTTAGAAATTGCGCGTCTCCCTTCCCACGCGGCTGCAATAAAGTTAAAAAGTTAAACGCTCTTCCCTCCTACTCAGATGCTCCAAGAAAATTACGTTTCTGTCTTTGGGACCGTGTCTCTTCCCCCTTCCCCTCACAATCTATAAACTAATAAGTTAACCCCTTTTTTCAAAGAATTGCATTTCTATGCTTGAGGATCTCTCCTCCCAAGACACCTAAAACGGATGGCTCCCAATCCCTCATTTGCAGATTCTGTTTTGTGTTCTGTGAGGTTCTTTCTTTCTTGTGTTCTTTCTTTCCCCTAAATAAATAGGCTTTGGGCCAGACTGAAGCATTTTGTCTCACCTTTTGTAAAGGGGCTTTAAAAAGTTTTTGTTTTGTCATTGTACTTTATAAAGTAATACACGTAATGCAATAGCAACACAGTCGTAAAGCAGCTTCATCTAGAATGTCATGTATATTGTAATATCTGATTGCTTTTTGATGATGGAAGAAAGATGTACGTCATACAGTTTACCCTTTGGGTAAGAAAAAGAAATTACAGGGATCCTAGGGAGCATGTTTCATGACTAACATATTGAGGCTAGTCACAGTTCCTCAGAATTCTCCCAGCCCCACCTACCTCCCAAAGTGTCTCTTGGGGGAGGAAGGGAAGGAGTTTGTGTGCTGCTTTGAGACTCCTTACAGGAGAGAAAGGTGGGGTATAAACTCCTCTTCCTCTTGTTCAAGCCCTAATCTCTAACCAGTCCCCCAACTCGTTCTTTAACCAAATTTGGTTCCTTTTCTCCCATTCTTAATTGATCTTTAAATTTCCGAGTGTGGTCATCTTAGGGAGCATTGCCCTTGCCTAAGGGTATAACTGTACTGGCTCAGGCAGTTGCACATCTCCTGGAAATGTGTTGTTCTAAACTCAAAACAAGCACATTGTTATGTTTTCTCTGATACCTTCACTTTATGTTCCAGTTCACTATCTTTTATTACCAAAGGATGCTCCCTTAGAACTTGTCTGGTGAAACCTCTTAGCCCCTGGTAATGTATGGAACCTACTTCAGGTTCCGTTAGTACGTAGCCTTTTTCTTGAGAGGTAATTTACCATATTGAGAAGTTCTTGGGCCTGGTTTTAGGGGGATATCAGACTCTGGTATTTTATGATTACTTTGCCCTGTGATTGTGTTCTTTTTATGTTCTCTTCGTCACTTTGTACACTTTTTGTGGAATAGTGAAAACCGTTTGAATGAGGTCCTAGTATTCTTTTGCCTTTCCTTGCCCCATATCCCACCTCTGGATTCTGGGAGAAATCAGATAGGAAGCATTTAACCAGATGCTGCTAATGAGTACATGGTAAATCATGATTGGGTTGAAGACATGCAGGGTTTTTTTTGGAAATGTTGACAATGCAATTCTAGCCCACTTTGTTTGAACCTGCAGCATTGCTGGAGTTACTCCTTTGCATTCATTTGAACCCCAAGATGAGTTTGCTTCCAGCTTCTGGAATAATACAGGCTTCCTTTGGATAATGTCTCTCAGGCAGCTGCGGGTTTCCTTCTTCAATTGCTACACTTTTAATCCTTCTCTGTTTCTCTAGGCTTGGCAGAGATTAACTTCTCTTTCAGTGATGTTTGGGGAAGAATGGTGGATCTTCCTTCTTCCCATTCTTTTTATTGTCTCTGTAGCTCTTGCGGTTACATACATGGAGTTTGTTGGTAATGTTGGATGTGATTTTGGAAGGGTTTGGAAGATGGCTCTGCAAAAGTTTATTTTTCCTGAAAATAGCTACATACTTCACTTCTTGCAGAATGAAACAGAACATCATATGCCTCACAAAATGCCCTTTTTAGGAGTCATTTCTCACTGTGTTGCCTCTAGCACAGGCATTTTGTTGTATGTCTTAGGTCCTACCAAATGCTTTGGTGTTAACACCCATTCATGACCATCTTGCTTTGAAAAACAACTTCCCAAAAGAAAGTCTGATCCTAGTTCTCTAACATTAATGAAGTTAATATTTCTGTTGCATTCTTCTCTGGCTGTGTAACACCATCACATAACCCATTCCTCTGGCATTTCAGGGCGCAGTTGAGAGCAGAGACTTTGAGCTGGAACTAAGGGGTGGGGCTTTGAGGAGTCTCGATGAAGTAATGTTCTCTTGCTGTCATTACTTCATACAGACTATGAATAATCCATTACTCACATACTCTTGGAGATAGTGAGAAGAACACTGAATGGCGTTATTCCTTCCTCTTCTGTGGTTGATTTTACGGACTATAAGGACTCATTTGGGCATTCAAATGTCCAACATATCTTTGAAGTGTTCTCATATGATCTGTCTCATCTCTTGTACCCTTGCCCAGTGTGCCAGGATCTTTGCAGTATAGACATGATATACCAACGTAAGATATAATTCCTAGCCTCTGCCACTGTGGAGAAGTGGCAAGAATTTGGCCTTTTGTTTTGCTGTTGACGTTGTGTATGTATTTTGGAGTGACTTTTGAGTGACTGAACAGATTTTTTTAAAAATTGGGAGAAATTGATTCAGAGACAGCTTTGGATGGATAACTTTTGAGTAGAATATACAGTGTTTGTGATCTCAGCTTGTTCTTCCAACAAGCTGGCGATTGTCAGAATCTTGTGCCGTATGAGATGTGGAGTGGTGCTTTTGGAGAGTTTTCATGTTGAGTAATGGAAAGGAGATAGATACCTAAAAGTGCCCCACAGTGGCTAAGTCCGGGTTGAAAAACCTCCTTTAGTGAAGGCAACAACATTTCAGTTGTTTTTGCACTACTCAGTAAAGTTGTATTTTTGTTTATGGATGGAAAGGGGAGCTAGGATTGCAGTTCATGTGAAAAAATCAGTTCTGTGTAAGCTGAAAATCTGCCCTGAGCAATTACCTATCCATGCAATCTCTGCCAACACCTGTGGCTAACAGGCGGTAGTTATGTGGTTTGCAAACACAGGAGGCATTGGGAGCTAAGATGGGTGGACCCATTTGGGAATTAATGTGTTAAGAAGCCCTTAAAAAGCTGGTTTTAAAAAATATTTTGTTTGCCATGGGTGACAACTCTGGGGAAGAAAAACAGCTGGATGTTTCTAGTTTCTCATGCAGAGGGATGAAGCGTACTCATGTGAGGGAGGGGAGAGTGTTGAGAAAATATTTACACATGGGGTTGCTATAATTCATGGCCTTTTCCTCCTCTAAAGCATATTTGCCAAGCAAGCCCTAGATGTATAGATGAAATACAGCAACTCTTTGTAGCACTTATGCTGGTGGTCTGTGGTAATGAATAACTTGAGTCTTTGTGCCTTGACTCTGGTGGTCTGCCTGCAGTCCATGTTAACATACAATGCAAATATTTGCTGCCTCTATGCTGATAAAGCAGAATTGGCTCAATAGAGCTCATTCCCTAAGAGCTTCCTAGTAGGTTCACATGTATAATTAATAAAGGAGGATGGATTCCAGTCTGCAGCTGCAATATTTAAAACATCCAAGCGGAATGTAATGAATGTATGGCATTTGTAGCCTGGTTTGAGTAGATTTTGAAGCAAGGAAAGCCAAAAGACATATTGTCCTTAACGCGTACAGCTATTCTCCTGACCCACAACCCTATGAGATAGGTCACTGTTTTAGGAAGGCAACAGCAGGTCTTATTCATGTCTAGGGGCAACAGTGATCCTACATTGGCAATGCTCTGGTTATGTATGTGTAAACTGTGAATGCATTAAACAAATTCAGTTTTGCACATCTGCTTAGCATCTTGATAACTTAGGCTTTAAATTAATGTATGGATGGTGTTTAGATAAAGATACAGGTGTTAAAGGTAAAGGAGGGAGCAACAGCTGAGCCAAGCCACAATGCATAGGGCATTTGAATTGTAGATTTTTCCGGTTCTTCTCTTGGTGCAAGTAGCTGTCTTCTGAATTTGTTTGTTTGTTTGTTTGTTAGGTAGGTAGGTAGATAGATAGGTAGACCGCTCTACCCCCGAAGGGCTCAGGGCAGTGTAAAAATGAGACAAACAATACGATGTAAATAAGAAGAAACAAACTGAATAATCCAAATTAAAACAATAAATACAATAAAAACAGTAGCAGCAATAATATCTCTTGCATTAGGGAAGGATCCTTGCACAAGGGAACACTACCACCCATTAGGAATGAAGATTCACCCTACTGTTTTTCATTACCTTTATCTAAAATTGTAGGACCAGCTTAGAATGCCTTTTAATTTCTGAGCTGTCCCCAGAGGTAGTGAATATACTTATGACTGTTTCTCTGCTTCCATGAAATCTAGAAATGTGTTAAGAAACTTTTCTTATTCCCAGGAAGCTAGATTGCTAGAGGCTTCCTGATATATATCCTGTCTGTAATAGCTTCAGTTCAGTTGCTCCTTTTGCCTGAGTCTTTACAGAAGGAAATAGAATTGAGGATGCCGACTACTATATCCCACTATATCCATTAACATGGGTTTGTAATGTTGGCTGCTTTTGGCAACCGATTGCTTTCTGGTTTGAAAGCTTTTATGAACTGGAAGAGTCAGTTCCTTGCCACTGCCCCTAAAATTCTTGATACGAAGTGGATAACTTTTGTACACTGACTTTAAAGTCTCTGTTAACTGAAGGGTTAAAGGTGATACCCCCTGTATTCCTGATTGCACAACTGTCAGCAGCCATCTCCCTGGACTAGTAACAATCCCCCCTCCTCAGAGCTGGCACTGACAAATATGAGGCATTTATCTCTCTGGGTGGTAGAAATAGCCCTGAATCAAGTAGAAACTCCAGGCCTGAGGAGTGCAGTGAAACTGTAAGTCTGGAATGCGAAAACTGAAATCTGTTCACAGACGGCTTCCCACATTCTGGAAACTGGCTTGGTACCAAGCCAATGTTTGTGGCACTTAGAAACACTGTGGTAGTGAAGTTTGACTCATCTCTGCAAACAGTACAATGTATGTATGTGTTTAGAGATACTTTGAGAAAAACTAGCTTTTAACGCAGGCCATGATAAATAACTCCAGGAGCCAGCCCTAAAATTTAAAAGCCAGACTCAATGTTCAAGGGTCAGTTTTTTTAAAGATTGTATTGTCACTATTGAGTGGTATAAGGTTGACATGTAAACAAAGAACTTAATGTATATACATGTCATACAACAAAACATATTCTAATGTGAAATGATAAATAATGTACGTCTGCTGAGGATCATTGAGACATAGTATAATAAAATCATTTCTGAAAATGTTATAGTCTATCTCAGAAAAAGATGTTGGTAGGGTTGTATATTCCTCCACTGTGTCGGACCTTCTTTGTTGTAGAATGCTTCACCCTAGTGCCTACTTAGCTCTGCTTTCCCCCATCCATTTGAAAGTAAAAATATGTTTTGGCATTCAGTCTAATTATACAAAGTACCATGTTCAATAATGCACAAAATAATGGTTTTGACAAAGGCAACATGTAAAAATGAATGATAATTCTCATATTCATTTGGAATTATATTCCAATTCGGGATTATATTCCAATGCATACAGTTTTCTCATCAGCTACACCATAACTGACCATACTAACATCTTTTTCTGAGTATAGGTGCCACAACCTGAAGCTGACTAGGTTCATATGGGAGTAGGTATTAAGGTATTCTGGGTCTAAGTTAAGTTGGGTTTTAAAGATCAGCATCAAGAATTGAACCTGGAAGGAAACTGGGTGCCAGTTCAGATGGGGCAAGATGAGTCTTATGATTCCTCCCCCCCCCCAACCCCCTCCATTCTGGTTTCAGTCTGGCTTCTGGCTGCAGCAGTTTGTACCAAGTGTGGCCTCTAGAGTATCTTCAAGGGCAGTTCCATGTGGGGTGTTCTGCAATATCATCAGGATGTTTCTAGGGAATGCACCACTGTGTCCAGGAAAAACCACATCTGGTGGAAGATGCTCCCCAGGCGCTGCTGCCATCGGCTTTTTCCAGCAGGAGGTCCTGGAAATGTCTACATGCTCTGGTGCTTGGGATTTGTGAAGGCCTGCTTTAAAAGTGGTACAAGATCACAAGAAACCCCCAGGCAGAAGAACCGTGCAGCTCTCCCTGATAACATCCTCCATGTACTCAGCTGAGTGCTTGCTATTCACTCATGTTGGATTGTATTCACTCATGTTGGATTGCATGAGGAAAGCGGCTCTATTCCAGAGACGGTGTTGGAGGCTTTCTAGTCAAATGTCTCCTGCAAGTGGGCCAATCTGGATCAGTGGGCAGTCTTAATCGGGGTGGGGGGGGATATTCTTAGTCCCAGTTACCTCAATCAACTTCTGTTGATTTTCACTTTTCATACCTAACGTTGACTATTTTAACAGCAAGCCGAATTTAGACTTGAGTTTCCTAAATTCAGAATGTGTAGGAACTGGTACAACGCAATAGAACCTATTTTGAATTATAGCCTCCTCTCGAACTGTGACATAATAACAAAACATTTAGCAAGGAATGTTAACCGAGTATACAGGCATGCCTCAGAGCCATGAAATAAAAACAAAAACAGGGCAGGAAAAAAAGCCGTGCCTGTTTGTTTCTAGTGCTGCTGTCAGGAGGTAATCTTGTTGGAGGTTTGGCTTGCCTTCAAAATAATCCCATTAGGCATCGTCCTTGTGTGAGGTGCTGCTGTCTCACTAAAGGATAATCCAGTGACAGCATCTTCGCCTGAATCTGAAATACAGCTGGACTGTTGCATTTTCAGAAGGTTTTTTTTTCCAGATCCTGGGGCATAAGCAATGATATTTAAATGTAGCCCTGGCGGGTGAGTTTTAGCCCAGCCTTAAAGTGTGGAAACTAAGGCCTGAAGTGCTTATTGCATAAATTGTTGTTTTGTTGACTCAGACTAAGTGCTTAGAGGTATTCCAGGTCTGGGCAATCCCAACATTTTATATTTTCTGCCAGTCTCAAGAATGCCCGCCCTTACTTAGTGATTTTTATTTAACAAAATGCCAGCAGGCTAAATGCTAAAAGAGATGACTGTATGAGCCTGGACTTCTTGCGCAGCTCCAACAAGCTGCATTGCCACTTGTTGCAAATAGAGGTCCTTTGGAAGAGAACTGTTGTGTGCAACCTCTCCCTAAAATGAAAAGTGAGGATGCCTTTTGAACTTCCTCTGGCAAACTGTTCCATAACAGTAGTCCAGTTCTCCAGAGTGCCTTGGAACAGGCAGAGGAGGAGTTTTTCGAGATGGGTGCAGGGCAAGAGAAATGACATGGGGAGTGAGTATAAGCTGCAAGTTGCTGGGTTCATGACTGAGTGGTACTCTTCTGCCAGCCAAGTAGGTATATTGGATGGTGTGATTCACTCACAGAAGCAAGTAGTACTTAGGAGAGGAAGTAAGTGTCATCAATTAAGCTGCATGAGTTCATGCCAGGAGAGATGGTCCTTCAGATGTGTGGGTCCTGCGTTATGAAAGGTTAAGAACTAACAGCTTAAATTGAAGTAACTGGGTATTCATATTTTCAAAATAGCTAGTTTCAAATGAAAGATGGGCAGTTGCCTTTTGTTCTAGTTGATACTCCAATCAGAGTGCACAAAATTGGGTTAAATTAAATCAGATGTTTAAATTTAAATAGGATTTTTAAAATTTAAATCAGATTTTTTATTTAAATTGGGTTTTTTTATGAAATACTTTTTTGAGGAAAATCTATTTGAAGATAGTTTTCTATTTAAGATGCATTGTAGTCCAAAAATTATTCATCATGAAATAACAATTAGTTTTTAATTATGTAGCATGAGAATATATATTCATGCAATATTTAAGTCTTTGGTAAATGAATCCATCCACAATGTCATGGTCTTCCAGAGGTTTCTGTAAATTTGTTTTGAGCAGTTTTTCTGTCTGTGTCTACATACATTTGTAACCCGCTCAGGGCCTTCCAGAAGATACAGTCACAGATGCTTGGTTTTGCAGTTCTCAAAAAACTGCATTTGTGACTGCAGAGACAGCATGCTTCACATCAAAAATGCTATAAAATAAACATACAGAGTTGAGAAAAAAGACCTTAGCCCAACTATTTCTTTGCAAATCCATGTACACAGAATTAACCCCTTACCTCTTAAATGTTCAGTTTATAATGCACAAGGAGCTCAGTAGGTGGAGGGAGGGACACACAGTACAAATGAAAGTAAAACCTTTTGAGCAGAATACTCCACAAGTCTGGAATCTTTTATAGCCTGAGGTTTATCATATTATTCTCACAGAGGAAAAACCTATAATGGCAGCAGGACATAAAGGAGACCCAGTTTGGGAATATTTTAATGAAGTTCCTCTAGCTGTGAGTGAGGCAGGCATGCAGGCGAAATGCAAATACTGCCAAAAAGAAATGTGTGGCCTTGTGGCCTAAACGAAACAACATCATGAGAAGCACTTTGATGAAGATAGCAAGAGGAAGACATTTGAAGAGGCATCATCTTCAGGTTGGTAAAAGTTTTGATTTCATCGTATTTCTTAAAGACTGCCTTGAGGAAGTGTCATATTTGAGCAAAATATATATTTGTTATTATTACTGCATGTTACTGTCATTTTGATACAGAGATAAGGAGCTGAAACAAGCAAGTATTCCTTTGTGGGGCTGTACTGAGTGGCAGTGAATGCAATGAATAATACTAAATAAGCAGAAATGGTATCAGAAATAAAATTATAGCACTGCCTTTTTTGTTTAGGGAAATCCATCATTAACCTAAAGGATTCTGGAAACTATCCACCTTCAAGATCACCATCCTATTGTTCTACAGTTTCAGAGTTATCTGTCCAGGATAGTGTTTCAGACACATCAAATATATCACATATCCACTGTATATCACCTAAAATAAAGAAAAAAATCCAACTATCCAGGAACCATTAGTTAGGATAAAATCCAGCAGGTTAGAAAAAGAGGTAATTGATGAAAAAATTGCCCAGTTTGTATATGCGACAAGCTGTTCTTTACTGTCTGATTGAAAACCCATACTTCATTAATACAGTTCAGTCACTGAGATCAGGATAGCCTACTCAGCAGAGCAGATGTTGCAGGGATAGTGCTGAATAAAGTATATGACAGAGAAATGAAGCCTTATGTAACAGGTCTAGAGGGTACCTAAGTCTTGGTGAGTGGAGTAATATCCACAATGATCCTGTTGTATGTGCTTGTGTAACAGAAGAAAAGAATGCCTTTCTTTCAAAAACAATTGATACATCAGGAAATGCACATACAGCAGAATACTTACAAGAAGTAGCAACGGAAGCTATAATAAAATATGAACAAAAATTTGAATGTCTAGTATGCAGTTTAATCAAACAATGCTGCAAATGTATCCAAGATGAGAAGAAATTTAGAAGAGCATGAAAAGAATACATATGGTTGCAAGCTCATTTGCTACACCTCCTAACCAAAGACTTCAGAGACTGAGAAATAAAGACGAATGTTGTTGAAATTTCTAAATACTTCTATAACAATCATTTTGCATCAGTTGCATTGAAAGGAATGGGTGGAACCAAGCTAATGGTCCCACAAAACCATAGATGGAACTGGCCTATTCTGATGACTGTTTGTGAGCAAAATTGAGAGAAAATAGTTGGCACTGTTATGGCCAAAATCTTCAACATTGGGCTCAACGTTTCTTGTGAATTCAGGGGAAACTCTCCCAGGTGGTTCAGTTCTTTGCAGAATTTTCAGTCTTCTGCACAGCACAGGGGAACACTTAGAGCAGTGGTGGCGAACCTTTGGCACTCCAGATATTATGGACTACAATTCCCATTAGCCCTTGCCAGCATGGCCACCATGGGGCTAGATGGACCACTAGTCTGATCCAACCGGGCTGCAGTCATGTTCTTATGGTATTTTGTGATATTTGGTAGTCCATAACATCTGGAGTGCCAAAGGTTCGCCACCACGGACTTAGAGTGACCATTGATTGGACTTAAGAGAAATGTTGAAGCTATGCAAGTCCTGAAACCCGTTTCTGAAGCTTTAAACAAAACACAGAAAAATACTTGTTTTATTGCTGATCCTGTTGAAATTTGGAAGGAGCTGAGTGAACATTTCAAAACAGACTTGCACAATGGACAAGTCTCCAGCATATTTTCTTGCAAATATTGTCAATATCTGGTGCCAGGGTCAAATCATAAGTGCTGAAGAAGAGGAGTTAGATATACTGTATCTTGGAATCATTCATCCATGATGCCAACTATACTAAACTTCAGAGTTAAAGGGGAACCATTCAAGAAATATGTTTGCTGATGATGTCTTTAAAAAAGTCACATCAGAGAACTGGTGAAGGCCACTTATTAACCATTTGGATTTAGAGGCTGTTGAAGTAACGATTTCACTTTTATCAGCAGTAGCTTCTGTTGGCGTGGAAGGAATATTTTCTTCCTCTGGACTCATCCATTCCAAATTGAGAAATCAATTGGGAACCAGTAAAGCAGGAAAACTTGTTTTTCTTTTCCAGATTACGAACAAACAAGAAGATGAAGATGAGTGAGATACAAAAGACATCATCGAGTATACCTTTTGCCAAGTTACACCACAGATTTCATTGATTGGTGTCCATATTACCGGTATCTACCAAGATTTGCAATGGCTTTCTAAGGTCTCAGGAAAGGTCTTTCACATCACTTGAACCTTTCAACATGATGCCAAGGACTTTCTGCATGCAGAACAGATGTTCCGCTGCTGATCTGTGACCCCTAATCTTAATCTTTAGAATAAGAAAACAAAAACGGCAGTCACGCTCATGCTTAAGAGGTAGAGAAGCTAGCCATCACCACGGGTTCTTTAAATAACAGTAGAAAAGTTTGGCTCACAATTTAAATCCAGCAATTGTCAATGCAAAGCACTTCAGAAAGAACTTCTCCAAACATCTTAACAATATTGATTTGAATCCCCTGGAATTGTTCTGCTTGTGGAAAAGATTTCTGTCCATGATATGCAGCTTCCCCCCTTTTTGTAGTTCAGAATGTCCCCCAAAATATTCCTGGGGAAAGGTGGACCCTTCTGCCCCTGCTTCTGGAGCAGCATGCGGGATCTACAGTCAGAGGTAGAAACTAGTGAAAACTATTAGTTTTATCCCGCATGGCCTCCAAGGATGTCAGGGTGCCTTACATTGTCCACGTGTGTGAGAATATGTGTCACCACACATGTGTCACCAAGTGAATTTGTGGCTGATTGGGAGTTTGAATCTGGGTCGTTCTGGCACTAGAATGTCTGTATAACCACTATACTTCATTGTGTAAGTTCTGCAAAAACAGTAAAAAGTGTGTGGAAGGTATTAAAAAGGCATGATACTAGAAGGACTTTAACATTGTCTGATTACACAACCTTCAACTGCGGGATCCTTAGCAATTCCACAAATTTTACAAAAAGGTGAAGCCACTCAATAGTTTGGGTTTTACTAATTAGTTTTGATAGGTCAGGGTTAGGTAAGCTTTCTCAGTGGATATGAGAGAGGTAGCACAAGACCTGGTTGGAAATCTGTTCAGCAGTTTTTATGTGAGTGGCGAAAGTGGAGCACTTATGCATATTCATTGGCTCCGCTTCAAAGGTGAATAAAAAGTCCTTGGCTCCAGGTAATCTTTCAGTGGGGAAGTCAAGGGGACAATGTTAGTATGTTAAAATCAGAGCTGAGAAGTGGCTCAAGATCAGTGGACTTAGTAATTTCTGGAGGACAGCCAGGCTTTTAAGGCTACCCTTGGAAGTTTCTTCACCTTTGACATCCATCCCTGAGGTGGTTAGAGAGGAAAAGCTCATTGAACTTTCTTTCCTGCCAACATCTTTGTTGGTCATAGTTAGGCCTAATCATTGTCTGAAACCTTTTGTTCAACCAATAACAATGAGATTTGCAAGTCTCATGTTTCACTTATATTTACTATTAAGTCACTGTTTCATGGCTTACTTGTAGACTCCTTCCAGTTAGCCTTCGTGTCCTCTGTTCTGTTTCTGACATGACCCCATGGCTTAGCAAAGCACTTAACTAGAAAAATTCAAATACTGGATTTGGTGTAAACTGTGCCAATTCAAGTTTTAGAAAGAATGTTCCTTTGCAAAAATGTACGGCTGTTCTACACTTTGATTCTCAAGGGGGAAAAAAGAACCTTGACTTTTTCCCTTGTCCCCACAGTATAAACATACCAAGACTCTTCCACGCTTGGCTGTTGGGAGGCTGCTTCATGTATTGCATAATAGTACCATTAAGTAGGGAAAAAACGTGTGCCAAATTTGTATTTTGTTGTTGCTGTAGTTGTCATCTTGCTTCAGCTTCTGCATGCTTGACCTAATGACTGAGCCAGGGAGGGCTAGGATCCAGACTTAATTTTCTGTTAACAGAAGAGAAAGTAAAATTTCCACCAATTTCCCCCTTATTCTGATTTGTCCCTCATGCTGTTCTTGAGAGTCCTCCATCCTTCAGGAGCAGTATTTTGGAGTGTTTGGTGACTGTGGTGGAAGGTAAAGAGGCAGGAAAATTTTGTTTCCTTCCATTAGGAGACTTGGTGTGGATCCACCCTGGTACTTTATCATTCATTAAATTACAGGGAGTATTTCCCTGAAAACCAAATGACATACAAATTCATCAGTAGACGTGGCCTTGGTGAGCTTTTACTACAATAGACTAGGCCACAGTTGCATTTCTGCAGAAACCGTTGGGCGTGCTAGAACATCAAAACTTGTGTTGCTCTGTCATTGGCAGGTTGCTTGTTTCAGTTGTTTGGTATGGCTTCTGTAGTAGCCTAGAGCCATATTTGCATGCTTTTTTTTTTATTAAGCTAATTTTTTTTGCAATAAATGTCTAGGGTTCCCTTTAGAAGTCACAGTTTTCAGGTCTGGATCTGTTTAATTTGAACTTGTAGTAGCATTTCAGGGTGTTTCAAACAGCTTGGAAAGCTGAGAGGGAGCACTTTGCTCTCTGTAGATCCTGCTTTAGTGTTCCTATTTATAGTGGTGCAGCTTTGTTAGTACACCTGATGACTCTGTCACATGCAATTTGTTTGTGCCATGCTTTGAAAATGGAGAGAACATCATAGAAAGAGATTGTGTTTACCTCTATTCATAATGGTCTTGTGCAGATATACCAATATAACTGTTCACGAACATGACTTAAAATAAGGGTAACGTGCATTTGAAGGAGCATATATGTGTTGCTTGCACAATGTCCCAAGTTCTACCTCTCTCATGTGTCGTTAAAGACATTCTCTGGCTAGAAGCTTGGATAGCTGCTGCCAGTCAGAGTCGGTAATGCTGAGTTTGATAGACTGAGTTTGATAATGCTGAGTTTAGTTTGGGTAATAAGGCAGCTGCAGCAACAACCAGTTCAGTGCTGAGGGCACATGTTGGAAATTTGTATTGAGCCATAGGACTCCAGTGAACTTTGCATAATAAAGGTGTTTATTTTTGGCTTTTACAGTGGTGGTGTGTCTCTGTTCATATTCCACTTTCCTGCCAAAACATGTGACCTCCTGAAGCAGATCAGTGGTAAAACATATGCCAAAACTATTGGAGAACCAAACAGAATCAAGCTAAAATAGATTAAATGACAACTTAGGGCTAAAATGCCAGTAGGGTAGTATCTGTTTAATTCATTAAGAGGAAGAAAGAACAAACTTTTGAATACCAGTGCAATACCAGGGGAAGACCTTTGGCCTGGTCTGATACAGCAAGGCTCTCTTCTTACAGAGGAAGGTTGAAACGACCCTCCTTCAGTTGAGGGTGGGTAGTGGTTAGGTGGTCCTCCCCAAACAAGGGATTCCATGGGGAGACTGCAGTTCTGAAGAAGACCATTAACTTGGCAGTCCTATGCTTTGGTGCCACAGTCTTTTCATCCAACACATGGATGAAACAGTGTTTGTCCATGATATGCAGCTTCCCCCCTTTTTGTAGTTCAGAATGTCCCCCAAAATATTCCTGGGGAAAGGTGGACCCTTCTGCCCCTGCTTCTGGAGCAGCATGCGGGATCTACAGTCAGAGGTAGAAACTAGTGAAAACTATTAGTTTTATCCTGCATGGCCTCCAAGGATGTCAGGGTGCCTTACATTGTCCAACAGTATTTGTCTAATGCTCTTGAAATGTAGCCCCATATAGTGGCTTATATCTGACTCTATAGTTAAGAAACATATGTGTCTTTAAGTTTTCTGAGCAAGCATGCTGACTAGGGCTCATTCCGCACATGCAGAATAATGCACTTTCAAACTGCTTTCAGCGCTCTTTGAAGCTGTGCGGAATAGCAAAATCCACTTGCAAACAGTTGTGAAAGTGGTTTGAAAACACATTATTTTGCGTGTGCGGAAGGGGCCTTTGTTTCTGTGAATGTAGTGGTATCCGTGGCCTGCGAGGAACAGTACAGTGGGGGTCTTCAGTGGAATTGCAAATCACTGCTGATTAAGAAAATGTAAATACCATTAAGCCTTCAGAGCACAGTTGCTGTGGTAGAGGAGGCTAATGAGATGCATTACTGTGTAGCCAGATGCTTTGTTCAACAGAGGTTGCAAGTAGTCTATTGTGCATCACAGGAAAAAGGTGATCCTGTTAGATACAATGCAGACTAATCATGATGGAGTCTAAAGGTGAACTTTGGTTTCCGATTTCAACATCTGAATGGAGTTTAAATATTCTTCACTTTGGATCATGCTTTTACTCTGTTAATGTTGTATCATCACTTCCTGAGAAACAGCATCAATTTAGATAAATTTGAATATGAGTTATAAAACAGTATATATGGCTCCACTTTAGCTGCTTCTCGGTCTTCAGCATGGCTGTCTTCATGTTCTCAAATTTCTTTAATGAATAGAGCTCTGAGGACATCAGCTTTGGTAATGTTCCAGTGGTATGTGATCGGAGTGCAGCTACCTCCCTGTGAACCTACTGACATATGAAGAACTCTCCTTTTCTCTGTGCTACTTCAAGTAGAAATGAGTTGACTGGCTTTATGGGTTGGGGCACTTTTCAGCTGTGGTACAAGGGCAGCAGATTCATTCTCTAAAGAAAACTGGCAATTCTCTTTTCTGTGAACTTTTTCCTGGATTTTACTATAAAACTGTTTTTTAGGATAGCAGATCTGCCTGTTGTTTCTGTGCCAACGTCTTAGCTAGGAGGATCTCCAGGGAACTCACCAGGAGTTACTAAAATAGTAACACTATTAATTAAAAGATTAAAATAGCAGTACAGAAACTTAGGATAGTAATAGTTAGGGTCAAGATGGTATAAAAAAACCCCAGCAACAAAATAGTGACTTACATGCAAAAATCTCCTCTCATGGGAGCAGGTCTCACAGTGAGACTTTCCTACTTGCTGCTGCTTGCCGAGTGTCCTTTGGATTTTTTTCTTGCAGTGGAGATAAGTAAATTCTCAGGATCAGCAAAAGGGACCAAGTGGACATCTGAACTGGAGGGTGGAATTTGGTGGAAATTTCTTCCTTGTGAAGTTGAAAGTGCCCTTAAGTCTTTGGAGCTGTGTCACTGGATGCAGGCCAGTGAATTTAAAGAATCAGATAGTAGATGAATACAGCAAGCTAAAAATATTATATTGCCTAATATACAGCTGTGGCAATCTAAATCAGTAAATGCCACTGCAACTCAGATGTTAAAAGGGGTGTTCAACAAGCCCTTAATAGCTGCTGTTTGATCCTTCTAACTTGCTGAATTTGGTGGGTGCTTTCAATTTGCTTTGTGTTTTCATGAATGCTTGGCTATGTTTTTTGTTGGTTTTTAATAACTTGTTTTAAGGATCTCTTAGCTTCTGTAGGGACCTCCTATAAGGCAAAAAAGTGGGATACACATTTTAAATAAAATAGTGCACAATGTTATGTTACAAATCTAATTGCCTGTTAACTGGAAAACCTATCCCTTTTTTAAATATTGAAAATTATTTCTATTGGTTTCTCACAAGTATGATGATGAGAGCCAGTTTTGTAAGTCAGTGACTTTATATTTACTTAAGTGTCCCATGTTAAATCTGTTTGCATTCAGGATTTCTGTCTCTGCCCAGACTCTGACCTAGAAATTAAATTTCCTTAACTACTTCCAAGGAGCCTGTAATGCTTCTGATTCCTGACCACTAATTCAGAGGAGTTGAATTAATATACAATTCTTAAAATATTTTGAACAGCTTCCAATTTCAGCACGTTCAAAGTTACTTATTTGGGCTAAAGATAAAACTCCCTGTTAATTGCACGTTTGTGCAGTCATTTTCTCTAAAGGCATCATTTAATCCTTGCATTGTTGGCTAAACAAAGGGCCAGGAGGTTTCTTTGCACAGAGAAAGGAAGTAACTGCTTGATCTGGACTTGACATCCATATTAGGCGTAAACTAAATATAGCACTGTAAGCGACCCAGGAGTGAAGTAACATCTGTGGATTTTCATGAGGGCATTGAGATCAGTCATTGCTACTGGATGGCCTTCAAGTTCTTCCCTCCTATACTTTTTTTTCTTGCCAACTTTATTAAGAGTTCTGTACTTTCTGATTTTTTTTAAGCAAGGTAGTTTTATAGGAAATGAATTTTGCCCAAAATACAAGTTTCAGGCAGAGCAATTAATACATTCTAGACCTATAAAATATCCACAGTTCTTACCCTCCAGGTTGCTGCCCGAGGAGGGGAGAATGAGCTTCAGGGTGCCAAAAGTCAACACAGACAACCACCTTGTGTAGAATAAAATTTGGCCACAGCCTTGGTATGCTGGCTGAAGGAAGCAGAGGAAACACAGGGAACGGATCCAGCACTGGGCAGCACGTCTGCTGTCCCCCAGTAATAGCTTTCCCCCAGCCCAGTGCATGGGGGGAAAACCAACACCCGAAACAGCAAGATAGTGGGAGCCGTCTGGGTGCTGGCCTCTGGATGAACTCTCCTTGCTGCCAGGGGCACGAGTCACCTGCAGCCCCCGCCTGGGCATGTAGTACACATGCTCCCTACCACCCCCCAGGCCTCTTATAGAGGCTTCCGCAAAAAGGGGAGGCCTGGCACACAGGTTCTTCTTCCCCTGAATGAATCAGTCCCCATGCGCAACCTTCCAGGCTGTGTTGGATGAATGTAAATAACAACAAAGTCCAACGAACAGTAGAGCAACACTACAAGGTCGAAAAACAAGGGTGGGTGGATGGGAGAAGCCTTTGTAGCTCAAGAAGCAGAGAGGCCCAGGAAGGCCTAGGTTGCCCTTATAAGTCCTGCCTCCGCCCCCTCCACCTACAACCTGTGCTCACGCTGGCAGCAGAATGGCCTCACCTGCTGGGCTGGACACTCAATAAAATGTGTGAGGTTGATAGGCTGACTTTAAGGCCACCTGGTGAGCTTCATGGCTGTTTACAGGGTTACAGTAAATCTGGGTTGAGTACTTTTAAAAAGACAGATTTATTTTTTTAACTTTATACTGCCCTTTCCCTCTGGGGACCCTAAGTGGCCTTTGTCCTTCCTCTCTCCTCCACTTTATCCTCACGACTCTCTGAAGTAAGTTAGACCGTGAGTGTCGACTGGCTAAGATCAGCCAGCAAGCCTCCATGGCAGATTGGGGATTTGAGCTTGGTGTATACTAGAATCTAGAACCCAGCAACTGTAGAGCTGGGATTCATCCAGCACTGTTAATCTAGTGACTTTACAAATGGAATGGGGTTGGGCTGAGGGATGAGCTTTGCTGAAAGGAGAACTTGCTCACTCAGTTTTCCTGACGGTTGCTGCTTACCAGTCCCTTGTAAAGTAAAATCAGTGCAGTAGATTGGACCAGATAGCAAGCAGCATCTGTGCCACGGCTCCTGAGCAAAACTTTCCTTTTCCCATTTCATACTGTTTTGCAAGTGCTCCCAGACTTTTATTTTCTCAACTTCTAAACTATTACAAGAGTTCTAGCTAGTGTGCATATACATCTGTTGCATAAGTCTGGTCACACATCCATGAGCTTTCTTTAGCTCTGGATATACTGTGAAGTATAAGAATCTTCAGAATTGATTTGACTTGCCACCAGTTCAGGACAGACAAAATGAGCATGTATTTTGCTGGGAAACTTCAAGCTTCTTGGAAAAAACTGAACCACATATTCCAAATTCCAAGGAACAGTCCACTACATCATGTTGTGTGTGTAAAGTGATTTGACTTCTTTGTTGTTCTTTGAACAACTATAGGCTAGTAATTACAATCTGGGTTAGCTAATATATATACATGACGCATATAACATGTGAGAATCTGTAGGCTGTGTTGAGATTCATACCTTATACCTTACTTGGAAGGCTGCTTTGAAGTAGTTCTCATTTTTTTCTTGGTTTCTTTAATTAAAAACTTAGAATAACATGACTAAGTCAGTCTGTATGTAATTGCTTTTCCTAAGAACTGTAAATTGACCCAATACTTTTCATGTGAAACCTGGTATATATGTTTCCATTAGAAAATTATCTTTGGAAGAACTGTGGTGCCATACGAATAAAGCCAAGTGCCAGGAGTATAGTTTGCTTAGCATTTCAATGTTTGAAGAAAACAGGAAGGAATATTTCCTGTTGTTTTAATATGGATTTAAAAGTTTGTCTTGTTTTTTTGCAGTGAGGCCAGGTGAAAGCTGTTTGTGTGTGTGTGTGGGGGGGTAGGGTATCTTGTTCTGCTGCCAAAGCACATACTGTACTGTGGTTACCAACACAGAAGAGCAAAGTACTTGTACAATAGTTCTTCAGCTCTGCTCCCCACTCCGTATGCAGCATTGAATCTGAAGCATGCTTTCAAAGTATAGAACAAACACGGCCACTGGCAACCATTTTCGTAATCGTCCCTCTTCAAATACCACAACAGTTTATTTATTTATTTATTTATTTATGTTTCAAATTTCTATCCCGCCCCGTCCCCGAAGGGCTCTGGGCGGCGCACAACATATAATGGATACAATCATAAAATATCATAAATAAACTAAAACTTATAAAAGCAGCGAAACTAACTACACATTAACATTTAAAATGTGAAATGAGTAAAAGCACAAGTATAGGTATAGGTGGTGCCCGATACCTAATATCAAATACTTCCCCCTAGAGATAAAAGGCGTCCGACCCCAATTTAAAACCTACCCGCATGGGGGGGGGATGGCAGGACCCCTCAATATGAGGGGACCCTGATGTAACTGCCCTAGGGGCAGGGCAGTAGGGGGGCACCATGTCAGCAGCTGGACACTCCAAAGGCCCGGTGGAACAACACAGTCTTACAGGCCCTGCGGAACTCACCCAAGGTCCTGCAGGGCCCGGACAGCTGGAGGAAGGGTGTTCCCACCAGGCCGAGGCCAGTGCCGTAAAAGGTCCCTGGCCAGAAGTGGAGGCTTAGCCGCATGTAGAGGGAGCCAGGGCCCACCAGTAGGATGGCCTCTGCAGAGCTTGAAGGCAGGGATTGGGACATATGGGGTGATGCGGTCCCGAGAAGATACGAGGGTCCCAGGCAGCATAAGCCTTAAAGGTCAAAACCCACACCTTGAAGATGATTCGGAGGTCAGCCGGGAGCCAATGCAGCTGTAGCAGCACAGGCTGGATGTGTTCTCCTGAAACACGCCTCCTGTGAGCAGGCGTGCTGCCGCATGTTGGACCAGTTTTAACTTCCGAGATCAAGCGCAAGGGGAGAGCCAGCGATACAGCGAGTTACAATAGTCCAGCCTGGAGGTGACGGCGTTGCATGGATCACCCGGTAGCCAGATCCGCCTGGGAGAGGAAGGGAGCCAACCGCCGGGCCTGGCCAAGATGGAAAAATGCAGTCCCGGTTGTATGGGCCACCTCGGTCCCCATTCAGAGAGACGAATCCAGGTCGACCCCCAGACAATGAACAGAGGGAGTCAGTGCCAATGAGACCCCCTCCCACACCAGCTGACTGGAAATCCCCTAACCTCACCCCTGCGGTGGTCTAGCCAGCAGAGGATATCAGTCTTCGCTAGATTCAGTTGCAGCCTGCTCTGCTCCAACCAACCAGCTACCGCCTCAAACCAATGCTGGAGACCCACAGGGGGGGCAACCGCTCCCCACTCCATCAGCAGAATGAGCTGAGTGCCATCGCCATATTGATGACAGATCGGCCCAAAGCTCCGCACCCACTCAGCAAGTGGTCGCATATACCTGTTAAACCATACCGGGGATAGCAGCGCTCCCTGCAGTGCACTCCGCCACTGCGGCGGGCACCTCCGGGGGGCTTCAGCCCCGCACCACACTGCCTGACTCCGGTCCCGGAGAAGCGAGGCAATCCACTGTGAAGGACAGATTACCCGGTACCCCGGAAGCTGACCAGGCGGTGGGTCAAGGGGTGGTAGTCGACCATTATCAAACGCATGCGGTAAAAGATCTAACAAAGGTAGCTGGCGCCGATCCATCCAGGTGGGTTTACATCACAGAGCTTAGCGACACACAGAGAGAGGTTGTCCGGCAGCAATTGTGCTGGAGTACCAGAAGCTATCTGTTGATAGCAAAATAAATACCGCCTCCTTAAGCGTTACAGCCCCAGATTGATTTTGAAGGGACTGTGGCATTTCTGGCATGGCTTATTTAGGTGGTGATATGTTTATACTTACTACCACCTTGAGATACAACCAAAGTCACCTGGGGAGCTTTAAGCCTGCGTGAAACTGAGTCAGATCTCCCAGATTAGAGACTATGAGTGGTGTTATGTCAGAAAATACAGCCTGGGTGTGTCCTGAGTGGGATGTGCCATCTCACCTGATTTGCAGGAAGACACCTGGTGGTTCATAGGTTTGACTGTGTGTTTGTTTGTTGCTGAGGATGTTATCCCCCTGTCTACCAAATAAATTTTTATATACTTACATTTAGTTCTTCAAATGTGTATCAAGTTAGAGTTAGCAGGCATGGTCTGTAGAGTTTAGATGACAACAGTGCCCAAAGGGTCAAATTTTAATTTCTACTTTATTGTACAGTGCTTTGTTTTGAAAGCACTTTAGAAATATGACAGTAATCCAGCCTTCCCCCTGAGGGGCTGGATACTGAAGGTATTACAGAGCCGTTTAATTTTGTTTTCTGGTACAGTTTTAATTATTAATAGATATTGTCATATTGAGATCTTCCCTTGGTTTCATGCCTTTCATTTGCAGGGAAATGAAGAAGAAGAAGAGTTGGATTTATACCCCCCTTTCTCTCCTGTAGGAGACTCAAAGGGGCTTACAAACTCCTTTCCCTTCCCCCCTCACAACAAACACCCTGTGAGGTAGGTGGGGCTGAGAGAGCTCCGAGAAGCTGTGACTAGGCCAAGGTCACCCTGCTGGCATGTGTGGGAGTGCACAGGCTAATCTGAATTCCCCAGGTAAGCCTCCACAGCTCAAGCGGCAGAGCAGGGAATCAAATGCAGTGCCTCCACCTGCTTTTAACCACCACGCCACTGCTGCTACTTTAAATGACTACTTTAAAATCCCCCTTTGCTTTGTTAAAAAAGGAAACAAATATTTTCATAATATTTTCCTTCTGGCTGATTGCATTCACAGGTTATGACAAATTGTGACTTGGTGGGTGGGAGTATGCTTCCCTGAAGACTTCCTGGGCTTATTTCTATATGTGAATACATCTACTGAACCAGTGTTTTGACAGAAAAATGCACTCTCTTCCCCCTGCCCCCCAGCCTTTCTAATACTATCAAGGATTGCTGTTCATGTTAGATAAATGAACATGGGTTGGTGCTGTGGCCTCACAACCCCCCTCCCCCGGCTTTGTTTTGTATCTTTTTTTAAAAGTCCTTTTTTTAATTAAAAAAGTCCTTTTAAAAAAATTTGAGAATTGTTACAGAGCTTCCTTGTGGTGTTGCTGAACTGTAGGAATCCTTTTGGAAGTGACTTGATGGCACTTTACACATACAGACGAAATAGCCAGCATTAAGAAGGCCCCCCCCCCCCCCCCCCGCGCTCTGGTGCTTCACAGATGTCCTCACTGCTGGGTTTTAAAAACATGATAACCAACCACTACAGGCACAAACTCTACAAAATAATACCATTCTTCAAAATCTCAGTGTGCATACATCTGACTACTTTTCTGGTTGCTTCCCCCTCCAAGCTTTTGAGCACAGGGCATGGATGATAAAAAATGAGCACGTGAAGCAATGCTTAAGGTGTGAAAGAAATCAGTCCTGGTTGTGCACCAGTGGTTGCACATTCTGGCATAGAAGCAGCTATTCATAGGAAGCATCTGTGATCAAGGATAAATGGTAGTGAATTCTGTATGCATTTGTATAGATTTAGACTTTTTTGTTTGTTTTGCTTTGCACAAAGTCCCTTTGTTCTTCATAACTGTGTGCTGTGGCAGTTTCTGTTACCTTGTCCAGCAAAATGTCGTCATTCTTGTATTGTCGAGGCTCATTTTGAGGTTGTATTTTTGTGCTAAATCTACCCTTAGCTTACAGATCGTGAAAGCAAGTCTTTGTTTAGTGTAGTTTGCCAGATATCAGGGAAATTAGGAGAGGGAGGACCAGAGGAGGTGTAGGCTGAAGTTTTTGAATAGAGCTGTATACAATCCCTACACGTATTGATGGAACTGGTTCCATATTTCTAATTAGCAATACATGCTTCTTTGTTCTGATTTAGAATAGAATAGAATAGAATAGAATCTTTATTGGCCAAGTGTGATTGGACACACAAGGAATTTGTCTCCGGTGCATATGCTCTCAGTGTACATAAAAGAAAAATACATTTGTCAAGAATCATAAGGTACAGCACTTAATGATTGTCATATAGGTCTAGTAAACATTCAGGAAACAATCCAGTAGTAAGCTGAGCATAAAATGTAAAAATCCTTAAAATAAAATAAAATAAAATGTCAGCTGAGGCTATAGTCATACAGTCATAAGTGGGAGGAGATGGGGTGGCCAGAACATTTTCTGAAAAAAGTAGTGCAGTAATTATATAATAAATTATATAATAAATGGTTTAACATTATCGAGGGAATTCCTTTTATTTAACAACAGGTGATGGCATTCGGGGAAAAAACTATTTCTTATGTCTAGTTGTCTTGGTGTGCAGTGCTCTGTAGCGAAGAAGCGTTTAGAGGGGTAGAGAGTTGAAACAGTTTATGTCCAGGATCACGAGGGGTCAGTAAATATTTTCACATGCCCTTTTTTTGACCAGGTGCGGTATACACGGGAGTCCTCAATGGAAGGCAGGTTAGCAACAATTATTTTTTCTGCAGTTCTGATTATTCTCTGAAGTCTGTGTCGATCTTGTTGGGTTGCAGAACCAAACCACACAGGATTATAGAGGTGCAGATGACAGACTCAATGATTCCTCTGTAGAACTGTATCAAGCAGCTCCTTGGGCAGTTTGAGCTTCCTGAGTTGGCGCCAGAAAAGACATTCTTTGTTGTGCTTTTTTGATGACATTTTTGATATTAGGTGACCATTTTAGGTCATGAGATATGATGGAGCCCTAGAAATTTAAAGATTTCTACTATTGATACTGTGTTGTCTAGTATTGTGAGAGGAGGTAGGATGGGAGGGTTTCTCCTGAAATCTACCACCATTTCTCTGGTTTTAAGTGTGTTCCAGTTCCTAGATTGTTCCGAGTAGCACCACGAGGGCTAGTTGTTCAACCTCCCGTCTGTATGCGGTTTTTTTCATACGTTGTCTCGAATGAGACCAATCACTATTATTATCATCTACCAAATTTCAATTATTTTAACAGATGGATCGTTTGAGATGCAGTCATTGGTATACAGAGAGAAGAGAAGTGGTGAAAGTACACAGCCTTGGGGGGCCCCTGTGCTCATTTTACAGGTGTCTGATGTAATTTTTCCTAGCTTCACCTGCTGTTTCCTATCTGTTAGGAAGCTTGTGATCCACTTACAAATATGCTCAGGTACTGCTAGCTGATTTAGTTTGGTTAGAAGAATGTCCGGTCTGATAGTATTGAATGCTGAACTAAAGAGTCAATAAAGAGGACGCTTGCATGGGTCTTTGGCGAAGCAAGATGCTGGAGGTTATCGTGCAAAGCCATGTGCTGTAGCATGCGTCTGTCGATCCTGTTTGCTTTCAGGTACAGAAATTGATTTTATCCTTTCATTAGGATGGCTATGTTTTGCAAAACACTGTGTTACTGGTTGCTTTGTTTTTAAAAAATAAAACATGTATATTGATTCTCACAGAAATGCATGTTATCTTCTGCTCTTAATTGGGCAAATGTGCAGACAAACTTTTTCAAACTTGTGGGCACTTTTGAAATCCTGACACAGAGTGGTGGGCGCTACCAGAGAATGGCTGTGGCAGGAGCTGAAGCAAACCAGGGAATGAGTTTATGTGTAGCTAATTTTAACTCTTCAACATTTCCAGAAGAATATCTGTTTGACAGGATGTCTTTTAAATATACACATGACATAGGAACATAGGAAGAGCCCTGCTAGATCAGACTAGTGGTCCATCTAGTAGTCCAGCATCCTGTCTCACTCAGTGGCCAATCAGTTCCTCTGGAAGTCCAACAGCAGGGCCTTTTGTCTGATGTCGCCTCCTTGCACTGGAATTCAGAGGTTGACTGCCTCTGAACATGGAGGTTCCCTTTAGTTACCATGGCTGGTAGCCCCTTGTAGCGCTATCCTCCTTGCATCTATCTGAACTTGTTTTGAACCTGTCTATATCTTTGGGATCCAGATTTTGTAGTCCATCATAAGAGCCAGGATTCCCAGTGGGTTGTCACTGGGTAACTTTACAGTCATTATGTACATGACTTGAGTTTAACGTATAACTTAATCTGAGTAAGATTCTCCCTAGTCTGTTTATCATTTAATCCTTTTATGAAAAGTTCCCTCAGTAAATGTTATGTCCTTCTGTTATTAACCTTTCTTTAAAAGTACCCAGGAATGCAGTTAAAAAATTAAACTCTGTACAATGCACTGAAAAGCAGTTTCTCAGAAGTTTTCAGAGACTGGCAAGTGCTGAAGTTGCTAGTACCTAATACTACCCAGATCTTTATAGCCAAGAGTCATAAAATTGAAAGCTTGTTGTTTTTCACTGAGCTTAGACTGTCTAGCAAACACTAGGCACCATGATAAAGAACATATTCTATACACTGTTGTAATTACACTTTTAAGAGGTTTCTTTGTACCTTCTTGTAACTGTAATCTGAGTATCAAGATGATGAAAGTCATGATTGCTGGGGAATTATACAAGTTGACAATGAAGAGACTGAAATTGTTGAAGTTTTTCTATTCTTTGGCTCCGTCAACCAAAAGGGAGACTGCAGTTAAGAATCAGAAAGAGACTGGGGAGGGCAGCCATGATGGAGCTAGAAAAGATTCTTATGGGAAAGAATGTGTTGCTGGTGACCAAGATCAAGGTAATTCGTACCATGAATTTCCCATTACTATGTATGGGGTTGAAAGTTGGACAATGAAGAAAACTGAGAGGAATAAGGTGGGTTAATTTGAAATATGGCTACAAATCAACTCTAAACTCTCTCTAGAAGCAAAATTGATTACGCTGAGACTATCATACTTTGGTCACATTACAAGAAGACAAGAGTCACTGGAAAAGCCAATAATGCTAGGAAAAGTTGAAAGCAGGAGGAAAAGAGGAAGACCCAACATGAGATGGATGGACAATCAAGGAAGTCACAGTCCTTGGTTTGCAAGACCCGAGCAAGGCTGTTAATGATTGGACGTTTTGGAAGTAATTATTTCATAGAGTCTGCATAAGTCAGAAACAAATTGCTGGTACTTAACTCACACATAATGAAGGAAAGGTAATGAAATAACAGGATTTAACTTCTGCATTTAATGTCAAGAGTATCTAAGGCCAGCTAGACTTAAATGGAAATGTGTAATATCACTGTGGTCTCCTTTAGGAAAATGTATTTCTTAAGGGGGCATTTGGGATTTGAGGAAAGGAAAGGGATCTGGGGTCTTTTTCCTGACGAGTTATTCATTTGATCCAAACTGACAGAGATCCAAAAAGTCACAGGGAAGGGGAGATATTTTCTGGGGAAAAGAAGTATGAGAGAAAAGGGTCCCTTTGCCATCTCTTGGATCTTGTTCATCCCTCTAGGAGTGGCTTTTCTTTCTGAAAACATTGATACACAAATCTGCATTCTTAAAGTCTAATTTGATCCTGATAGTGTTTGGCCTGAAAACAACCCATCATTCATTTGACATAAGCTTTAGAATGTGACTGAATTAACTGCCGCTTCTGGTACTGGGAGTTCTTATTTCAAATTTGGAACCTGATGAAGACAAGGAATAACTCAGGAGAAAGATGGATTTGCAAAGGCTGAAACTTGGCAGGCGATTTCTCTGGCATTCCAGTTAATTGTGTTGCTGTTCTGCAAGGGCTAGGCCCTGTGACCTTCAGTTTCCATCTTGTGTGTTTCTGCAGAGAAGAAGGGGCTTTTGAAAAGGCTTTTAGCAGGAGTGACCTCATCTTTCATGAACTTTTCACTCTTGCCCTTTTAAACATTTGCTGGACCAGTGCTTCAGCTGCTTGCACACCCGAACAAGTGAGATGGAAGCAGTTCATCTCTCTTGGAAGCTTGGCATAGAACATTGGCTGTAAAGCTGAAAACAGGAATATGGCGCTAGTCCCTCTTTAAGCGTCCCTCTTGTTAGTGTCAGTTGAGCCAAAAAGTATGCAGGGTATGTTAAACTGGACCAGTGCTCAGTTCTGAACAGAAAATGTTTAGGGGTAAAATTATGCAGCAGGGGTTTCTGGTCATGCTGATTTCCTACTTTGTTAGAACATAAGAACAATCCTGCTATATCAGATCAGTGGTCCATCAAGTCCTGTATCCTGTCTTACACCGTTGCTAACCAGTGACTCTGGAGGGCAAGCAAGGCATGGAGGCCAAGGCTTTCCTTTGATGCTGACTCTTGGCACTGGATATTCAGAGGCTGACTGATTTGTATTGGAGTAGAGGATGCGGCGGCAATTAGATTGATAAGCTGTTTCCTTTTCCGCATGACTCTTCCACCACTGCAACAGCAGCAGCATCCTACAGAAACAATCATTTTGTTTGCAAATGAAGGCAAATGACTTCAGTTGACATGAGACAAAAGATGCTTGCAGCGTAACTTTGGACATGCATGGAGCTGCCTTATGCTGAATCAGACCATTGTCCTATCAGGGTCAGTATTGTCTACTCAAGACTGGCAGTGACTGTCAAGGATCTCAGGTTGAGGTCTTTCATATCATCCTACTAAGCCAGAGGTGTTGGGAACTGAAACTAGAACCTTCTGTATGCCAAGCAGGTGCTCTGCCACTGAGCCATTACCCTTCCCTGTCAGGTGTGACAAATGCACTTATCCTGCATTCAGATTACAGGGTGGAACCGCCCCTGAAAGAGTTAAGCCCTGGCCAGCCCTGATTGGCCAGAGAAAAATTGGATGAGACTATATATACTGTCAGCGAGAGTGCTGAGGTGTGCTTCTTTTTGGAGTCTTTGGACTTTTTGGCTCTGTGTGAGCTTGTGTGCCCTCGGGTACTTTTTGGTGACAGAGTGAGGAGAATCCGACCAGATCTCTCACTGCTGTGGTAGCATTAGCTGAAGAAGCTATTAGGTCAACTAAAACCCTGAGTTTGGAGGAGAGTGTCCGCCCTCAGGTGTTTTGTTTTGTTTTTGAGGGAAACCTCTATCAGTCTAAAAGTCTGTCCCACAGTGAACATCAGTCTTGGGAGGCCCAGTCCCTTTGGCAGAGAGGCCAAATTTTGGGGAGTGTGGGAGAGGGAGGCTGTTATGCCTGAATCCCACTGGGCGTAGACTGGGTGTTTTATTTTTGTGGTGAGGTACAGCGGACTGATTTGTATTCTATGAGGGAGTGTAAAACCTCCACAGTAACATCTTGTATGAAACAGCTTTTTATGAAGTAAAATCCTAAGCAAAGTGACACTTGCGAGTGTTCATTGTGTAACTGAAGTAAAGTGCCTGAAACCGTTAAGCTTAAAAACAAATTTACTCTGTAACCGTTACGCTTAAGCAAACTCTCTCTGAAACCAATATGCTTATTTCCTCTCCAGTTTACCTGAGAAGCCTCTGTGTTAAAGCTAGCAATAAAAAGTTTGAGTTTTGTTCAACTTTAAACTCGTTCCAGTTATTTTTGTTTTCTGTCTGTGTCTGTGTGTTCCCCAGTCAGGGTGGTGACTGTGGGAAAAAAAATCAGTTTGAGTGGGCTATAAAAATAAAATTTATATTTTGGTGGCAGCGAAAAGCAGAACATCTAAGCGCCTTACGTTATATCAGGCGTCATATGGATCGTGCCTTCCATATTCTTTCATTTGTAATGAGACTGTTTGAAAACTGGGCTGCATTCTGTAACTGAAAACTCACACAGGAGAGAGATGTCTTACTCATTTCCCCTAGCACGTTTTCTCCTGAGAATTGGGGATTCCCAAGTAGTCTCTTCCCCTCACTCCCCAGGGTGAAGGAATTACATTTTTTAAAATTTTGTAAGGATGGGGGGTCACGAGGGGCCTCACAAGTGGAATAGGCTAGGACCTTTCTTCATCTAAACCTGGCACTGTGGATCCTTCTTTGAACATTACCTGATATTTAAAAGCAACAACAACCCTCCCTACATATGAATCAAGACCCCTTGCACTCAAACTGCCCAACTATTCCTCCATCGCTCAACAGTTCTAATCTACTCTGAGAACACTCATTAATGTATACATCCTTCCAGTATTGGACTCTACCTCACTACTGTATGGAATTACATTTTCTTCCAGTAGGTTATATTTTGGACAGATGTAGTGATTAAGGGGAAAACTGCAAAGGAGTTAAGAGCTAATTTCTGGGCTTCTATTGAAGAGCACACCCTTCAGTCATGTAAACGTCAGTCTTGAGAAATTCATTTATTTTGAAGAAATGTATTTCTTTGAAGAAATATATTTCTTATCAAGGAACTCTCGTGCCTTTTTATTGTATTACATTTCTACTTTCTAATTACATGAGTTCTTCCTTCTAGAATGAATTCTTCCTTCCTAAAGGAAAAAAAACTAATCCTTGTACTACTGTCTTCTCTGTAACATCCAGAAAAATACTATATTACACTCCACTATAATCTGTGGAGGAAACTGTACTATTTTAGGTGATGGTTTTAGGAGCAGGTAATATTCTTGTATATTATATGTGAGCCACCCCGAGCCTGGAAGGTCTATCTATGGCTACTAGTCAAAATGGATACTAGTCATGTTTCAAACCTATTCTCTCCAGTATCAGCGGAACATACCTGTTGTTGTTGTTGTTGTTGTTGTTGTTGTTGTTGTTGCTTATTCAATTTGATAGACCACTCTACCCCCAGAGGGCTCACAGATGTTTACATCACACAAAACAACAATAAAAAACAAAGTACAAAAAAGACAATAAGTTAAAATTCAATAAAATTCAATAAAATCAGTAGCAACAATAAAGGCACCAAACAATTTAATAGATGGCATCTGGTCCTACCCCTCCGGGAGGGGACCAAAAATGCCAGAATTGAAACAGATGATAAACTGGGCATCAAGAAGGGGCGGTAGCTCTGCGGCCAGCCCTCCCAAAAGCCCAGTGGAACAGTTTGGTTTTGCAGGCCCTGAGAAACTCACCAAGGTCCCGCAGGGCCCTAACAGCTGGAGAAAGAGCACTCCACCAGGCAGGGGCCAGGGGTGTAAAAGCCCTGACCTGGGTAGAGGCCAGCCACATCATGGAGGGGCGGGCGACCACCGGTAAATTCGGGTCGGGACATGTGGGGTAAGGCAGTCTGGAAGGTATGAGGGTACTGTGGAACACAGGCAGGATAATCTTGCAGCAGTCATCTTAGCGCGCCTGCTTAAAATTGCTTTCTTGGAACTTTATTTTCTGTTGACTTATTTTTCTGAACAGTTGCAATTAAATCTTAAGTGCTTATGTATTTATGTGGAGGTATTCTGATCCATGGTGGCCTTTGATTTTATTATCCACCCCGCAAAAGCTCATCTTTACTGTTCTGGTTGCAAGTCTGGTTTGGGAAAAGTGCAGAGAAGAAATAAAAACAATTGGAATTCTTTTCATTGAATTCACAGGGATGAAAACAAGCAACAAAAGCAATTTATGGTGTTGACTGTTCCAGACTGCATAATGTCGAGTTTTCACACACCTATAGCTTTAGGAGAAAGTAGAACTGGCTTCATTGAAGACATGTAGGCACTTAGCAGGCAATTTCAAAAACTGCTTGAAGAGTAGCTCCATCATGGAAAAGCAGCTGGCTTTGGGAGAATTCAGAGATTCAGTGGGATGTTATTTACTTTGTATTGATGAAGGTTTTCACAGCCGGATTCAACTGGTTATTGTGGGTTTTCCGGACTGTGTGGCCGTGGTCTGGTAGATCTTGTTCCTAACGTTTTGCCTGCATCTGTGGCTGGCATCTTCAGAGGTGTATCACAGGGGGAAGGAAGTCTGGATACAGTGTAACAGACTTCCCTCTGTGATACACCTCTGAAGATGCCAGCCACAGATGCAGGCGAAACGTTAGGAACAAGATCTACCAGACCATGGCCAAACAACCCAGAAAACCCACAGCAACCAATTATTTACTTTCTTTCCATGACAAGCTTCATATGCCCATTTCTGCGCATCAAGTCTCTGTTAAAGGGGCAGGACTTTCTCGCCGGGTTGTTGACAGTCCTTGTGGCTGTATTGTCTCAGAATTCCATAGGGCAGGGTATCTGTTTCTATTTGTCCCCATTTCTGGGTAACAGTACTTTGGGAAATGGAACTGGATGGAAAATACACAATTTCCTGTATACCAAAGTACATCTTGTGTAATTGCTTGCATGAACCAATTAGCAAAGATGCTCTAAACATGAAAATTGTGCCTTTTTATACAGGACTCTGTCATCTGTGACTAGCTTTGGCTGATCTGTGCTTTGATCAGCCAACTGATGAGTGTTAATTCTCAATCTGTTCAAGTCTGCTGTCGGTTTTAGTATGAGAGACTATCAGCATTTCAGAAGTATTTTCCGCCACCTTTTTTTCAGATGCCTTGGCACTCGCTTCCTGGCTTACTGAAAACGCTAAATATTTTGATCCCATAAACTCATCATTATGGAGATCCCAATGACAAAAATGTGTTTAAAATCAACTCAGACTTTCTGAATTTCTTAAGACTTCTGTTTCTTCTCTTCTCATTGAAGAAACTGGGAATACATGAGATTGTTTCTAGAATGTGGATTAAACTCCACCTTGTAGCTGCATCTTCTCAAAGCTTGCCTCACATTTCTGTTGTATGTTGAAGCTGTTGGTCCATGACTGAAACTCATATTTCTGTTGCTGGGCTACATTGTACCTGCCTCTGGCCATATTGTTTTCTGTTCTAATCATACTGGCAGGGATCCTGCTTTCTGCAGCTTTCCTTTGTCATTCTAAGGGATTAGATTTTAAAGCAATTGCTTCTGTTTGCTTAGGGCCCCTTCCGCACATGCAGAATAATGCACTTTCAATCCACTTTCAGTATACTTTGAAGCTGGATTATACTGTGCGGAATAGCAAAATCTGCTTTTAAATAATTGTGAAAGTGGATTGAATGTGCATTATTCTGCATGTGCGGAAGGGGCCACTGTGTCGTCCCTTCTTGAGACAGGTGGATTTCTTGAAGGATTTTATTAAAGCCAAGCAGCTGGAACAGTAAGCAGCTACCTTGGGAGGGTGCTCAGTTAAAACTCTTGCCAAACAATTTTGTTGCATGTCATCATATTTTTATTTTGGGTTTTCCTTCCCAAGTTCAGTCGTCCGGTGTGTGTATTTTAAAAAAAGGATTCCAAGCACTGTAAATGTGAATGACCTAATTTCTGTGAGAGAGTGTTTGTTGAGAGAGGGTGAGCCTGAACTTATGTGAACATAGGAAATTTCAGTGTATTTCCGAAGACTTTCATGGCCGGATTCAACTGGTTGTTGTGGGTTTTTCGGGCTGTGTGGCCATGATCTGGTAGATCTTGATCCTAATGTTTCGCCTGCATCTGTGGCTGGCATCTTCAGAGGTGTATCGCCTGTATCTGTTACTTATCCCCAAAAGTAGCAGTGCTGATAGACTAGTGTAGCCTGATCTTATCAGAGCTCAGAAGCTAAACAGGGTTAGTATTTGGCTGGAAAACCACAAAGGAAGACTGGGGCTTGCTATGCAGAGGAAGGCAATGGAAAATCACTTTGTCTCTTACCCTGAAAAGCCCATGAAATTTAACTTCATGGGGTCATCATAAGTCAGGTACAACTCAGTGGCACACTTTTATTTTATACCAAGTCAAACCTTTGGCCCACCTGACTCATATTGTCCATTTTGCCTCACAGCAACTCCCCAGGTTCTTGGGAACAAAAAGGCCTTTCCCGTCACTTTCCACCAGTGATCTATGGCTTCTCTATTAAGGGTATGATTCCTGGGACCTTCTGTATGCAAAGCAGACACTCTTGTCACTGAGTTGCAGCCTTCTGCTGAACATGTGAGAGCTTCATGAATAGGCAAGAACAAGAACTTTTCTCCAATATCCAAATTAATTTGCTGTCCACCATATAGTAACATCTTTAAAAAACACATACTTCAAACCATTGCCTACGGCTCTTGATTTTGTCCTGTTGGCCGTTCAGCTTTAAATGTCATTAAGGTGCCTTTGAGATGTTCTGCTAGTTACATGTTAGCTACTTATCTCTGCCTGTCTTCTGGATTGCCAGAAGACCATATGCTTAACTCAGACCTGTGTACATGGCCCAGTTGCTGGAATTTTCATAGAATCACATTTAAATTTGGGGGCAAGAAAAGCACAGAGATGGAAGGATCCCACTTTCAAGAAGTCTGTCGTCGTCTTAGTTATTGTGTGGGCATGCACGCTCGCACGTTCACCATCAAGTCACAGCTGCCATATGGTAACCCCACAGCGTTTTTGAGGCAAGAGATGTTCAGAGGTGGTTTGCCATTGCCTGCCTCAGACTGGGCTGAGAAAGTTCTGAGAGAACAATATCTTCACAGATTTGCAAAGTCTTTCATGAGCAATTCTAGGAAAAAATTATGTCAAAGGCCCAAGTGACATTTTCATTTGACAGACTAATAATCCAATTTTCTAAAACATTTTACACCTAAAAGGTAACATCTGTGCAGCTAGCAGGACATTTTAACAGTAAAGCGATTTCCTTATTTTGTATCTCAATACAGTATTACGATCAGGCAGAAATACACAACAAAAGTCTTTTCTACCATGCACCACACACAATAACTAAGAGCTATCATAGTTTAGTGGTTAAAAGCGGCAGGCTAATCTGGAGAACTGGGTTTGATTCCCCACTCCTTCACACAAAGCCTGCTTTGAGTGACCATGGCCCAGTCACAATTTTGACTGTTAAGCAAACTTTTGTGACACTTAGTTGAACTGTTTTGAGGACTTTGAAGTCTGGCACAACTCACTCACAGGGTGACCCTTGAGCTTCCAAGTCCCATCCCTTTATGTTAACACTCCTTTAATCGTACTCTAAAATCTGTCCCTTTTTCTTCCTTGCACTGCTGCTGTCCTTACAAACTAGCGTAGCGTTCAGTAGTTGCAGACTTTGGTATTCCATAACTGAATGTAGTAGGTCTAACAGCAGCTAAGGCTTGACAGAATCCTTTTGAGCAATGAAGCCAACATTTTCTTGGCATTCCTGTGATGTTCTTTTTGCTGTATGTGATTAGAATAATTGTGGATACTTTGTTGAGAAAGAAAAAAAAATGGAAAAGACTGCATAGGTACACAATGTCCCCCCCTCTTCCCCTCCCTTTCTTTTTGTTGGGAAACCTTCTATCTAAAACTAGTTCTGGATGATACTTTGTATCCAAGTTACTGTTTTGGTAAAAGATGGAATGTCTATGTATTTGGAAAGTTCCTTGTCTGTTAAACTGGAGGCAAACGATGATTTGGGTTTGTATTCTGTGAAGCTGCCATTTGGGTAGGACAAAACTGCTTTGGAAGTTTGCTGCTCAGAGCTGGCCTTCTTAACAAACGTTGAATTCCAGAAATGCTTCTGAATGCCTTACATCTGCAAGCAATTAGGGTTAAAATAATTTTCTCTCCTGCTTTCCTAGAACAGTACAGCTTCTCGCTCTTTCTTTTGAGGCTGAGTCCGCAGTAAATGCTTGTTTAAGGATCTCGGTGCTTGTTTAAGGGTGGTCAGCCATACCAAATGTTGTAAAATCATAGCACTATAGGGGGGCCAGAAGCATCACCTAATGTTGGCCTTGTTCAGGTAGAGATTTTTCTACCCAATCATCTGTAGCAGTAAACCTTCAGTTCATCAGGCTGGTGGCCACTGTTTACCAGTTAGTTCATTGGTGACTGGGAGAAGTCATAAGTTTAATAAGTAATACTGACTGTTGTCCTGTTGAATTGCTCTGTTTATCATATACATGTATCAGGTATAAAATAGCTGACTTATACCTGCTATATGTCTGATTGGGAGTGAAAATTGTAATTACCCTGTTTTCCTGAAAATAAGCCCTAGCATGATTTTTTTGGATTTTTGGAGGATGCTTGAAATATAAGCCCTACTCCAAAAATAAGCCCTAGTTACAGATTCCCCGGTGCAGCTGATCTGGTCACGTTGGGGGGGGGGGGGCACAAAATCATGGGAAAAAAAGACATCCCCTGAAAATAAGCCTTATCGCAACTTTTGGAGCAAAAATTAATATAAGACCCTGTCTTACTTTCGGGGAAACATGGTATATATTTAGAATATTATCCCACCTTCCATCCAAAAAGTGAACAGCAGAGTATAAGGTGCTTCCCCCCTCGACGGTATCCTTTGAGTAGTTCCCAAGGTTGGTTAGTCTGAGAAAGTGGCTGGCCAAAGATCATGTAATCAGCGCTTGGTAAAATGGAAATTTGAATTAGTCCAAAACTCTCTGCACTGAGCAGCGGTGACAGTAGCTGTCTCACCACTGGTATTTTATAGAACAATGTCCAGCTCTCTAAATGCACAGAGGGTTTGGATTAGATTTTTGCATCTTTTCTAGCCCTGTGGTCAGAATTGTTGGGAGTTACTGGATGTTTCTTAGTTACAGCCATAGTAACTTTTTCCAGTCCCTGCCCATTTCTGCTGAATTTGTTACTAGAATAGCTTTTATGTTTCTTTAAATTACTTTGAATGTCTCAGCTGGTAGCAACTGGCTTGCCCAAACAATACAGCTCCTTGTATGAGGCTGGGCTGAATTAATACAAAATGTCATAATTTCTTTCCAAAGAAAGGCAGCTTTGGTCCAAGTAACTGCATAGCTGAAGCCACCCTGCCCTGGTATGACACTGTATTGCCTGATAAGGCTATGCCCAGAAAGGGCAGTCGTCTCACTTCCAGGAATTAAACTAGTGGCATCAGGGAGGGCAGTGCCACTGCCACACAGTATAGGCACTTTGATTTGAAAGATGAATTACTTTTTGTGGCACAGACTTAGATAATGAAGTTTCTGAGTCTCATGCTGGATGCAATTCGATAGTTATTTGCCGATTTTTTGTTACTAAGTTGTTTGAGAGCAGGTCCTACAAAACCCAACCCCAGCCCCCTAGCCACATCTTGAGGGTAGGCAGGTGCTTGACAACCCCCTGCCACACTTTGTGCCACGCAGACCACTAAAACAATAGATTTGCTGAAACTTTGGTAGGCATTGATTTGCACCATATATTGTACAGGCCTTTGTTGAGTTGGTGTAGGTAACTCCTGTTGTTACCATTAAATAGCCTTCTTTGGCTGTCTTTGGCGAGCCAATGGTAGTTCATTTACTCAGTGTACCATAGCAAGATGGGAAGTTTAACCATCCTGTTTACTGATGTAACACTACTCAGGGTAATTCTTTTACTTTCCAGCGGAGTTCTAATTTCCTATGTCATTCCTTAGCAAAACTCTTTTTTTTTTTAGTAATGATCCTTCTTTTATACTTCTGGCGAGAATGGGTTAGAAGAATCACTTGCTCGTTTGGGAAGATTTGGGGAGGATTTCTAGTAATGTTAGAAGATAGATCTGCACACATGGTCTCCTCCTAATAATGGCTTTTTTCTCTTTTTCTGCAGGCTGGCAGTGATGGAGAAAGCATAGGAAACTGCCCCTTTTCTCAGAGACTCTTCATGATCCTTTGGCTCAAAGGTGTGGTGTTTAGTGTTACAACAGTTGACTTGAAAAGGTAGGAAAAGTACAGTTCCTTGAGACCTCTTCTTCCAAATCTGGTTGTCTCTACTCAAGTGCATAGAGTTTAATCACATTGCACAGGGGAATTGTCCCAGCACAATACTGCGGTAGGCGGTGGCCATATGATAGAAGACACACGAGAAGCAATTATGCTCGTCTGCCTTCTGACCTCCGACCTATCCCGAGAAACGATGGTGGTTGGGTTCAGGGACACTCTGCTTCGTCTTTGGTGTTAATTAATGCCAGGTCCATTAATAATAAGACCACGGTACTCCGGGATTTTCTCGGAGCCCAGCAGGTGGACCTGGCATGTATCACCGAAACCTGGGTGCGCGAAGGTGAGACCGTCGCCTTAGGCGAAGTCGCGTCCCCGGGTTTCGCGTGCCTTCACCGATCACGAACCCAGGGCTGGGGGGGCGGTGTAGCATTGTTCATCCGCGAATCTATTCCCTTCAGGGCAGCCCCCGTCCCAGAGGTCACCGGCATAGAATGTGTCGGCCTGGAGTGGTTGGCCTCGGAGAGGTTGGCTATTCTCCTGGTGTACCGGTCGCCTAGCGCACCAGGAGACAGCCTGCCGTGGCTGCTGGAGGTGGTGGCGGACTGGGCGTTGCAATTCCCCAGACTTATCGTCTTGGGGGACTTCAACGTCCATGCCGACGCTGCCTCATGTACGGCAGCCACGGACCTAGTGTCATCCATGGCGACGCTAGGCCTCTCCTTGATAAATTCTGGCCCCACCCATGAGGCTGGGCACACGCTGGATTTGGTCTTGGCGGGTGGGGATAAGTTTGGTCGGTATCCTCTACTGACAGAGTGCCATGGTCTGACCATTTTGCCCTGAAGGTCGGGTGGACTTGTTGCACCAACCCCGTCTAGGCGACGGTCTGATTTCTGCCCGCCCGCGGGGACGCATTGATCCACCTTGTTCCCTGAATGCTCTTCGGGACCCTGGACCGGGCGGCATGTTCGATGAGCAAGTGGAGGATTGGAATTCCCGACTCTCGATGCCATTGATGTTGTTGCTCCCCGGCGTCCTCTACGTCCCCGCTCTCGGCGCGCTCCATGGTATACAGAGGAGCTGCGCCGTATGAAGCGGGGGCTTAGACGTCTAGAGCGAGTGTGGAGGAAATCTCGTGACGAAGCTGCGCGAACATCTTATAGGACGCTTATGAAAGCCTACAAGATGGCGACGAAGGAGGCGAAGAGGACTTTCTTCTCCTCCCTCGCGTCCGCTAGCTCTCGCCCAGCACAATTATTTCGCATAATTCGGTCATTGACCTCCTTATCGGAGAGATCTTCAAACCCTCAATTGGATATTAGCTGTGAGGCATTTATGAGCTTTTTCGCGGATAAGATCGCGTTGCTCCGCCACGACCTTCCATCCACGTTAGCTACAATTAGCGAACTGGAGACTCCCTTGCCGTCTTCGGGTCCTTGTTTGACCCAGTTTTCCCTGCTCTCTGAAGCCGCTGTCGACAGAGCCTTAGCTGCTGTTAGACCTACTACCTGTCCTCTGGATCCGTGCCCGCCCTGGCTTGTAAAAACCTGCCGGGCGGAGTTACGACCCCATCTGTTGAGTATCATCAATGGTTCCCTTGAGCAAGGAACCTTCTTGGATGGGTTGAAGGAGGCAGTGGTCCACTCACTCTTAAAAAGACCATCGTTAGATCCAGGAGATCTGGCCAATTACCGCCCCGTTTCGAATCTTTCGTTTCTGGGGAAGGTAATTGAGAGAGTGGTGCTGGAGCAGCTTCAAGGCTTTCTGGATGACGCATCGGTTTTTGACCCCTTCCAGTCCGGCTTCCGTGCTGGGCATGGGACGGAGACTGTTATCGTCGCCGTCACGGATACACTCCGTATTCAGCTTGACCAAGGCGGATCGGCGCTGCTGGTGTTGCTAGATCTCACCGCAGCGTTTGATGTGGTCGACCACGACCTTTTGGCCCACCGCCTGGCCGCCTCCGGAGTGCGGGGTACTGTCCTTCAGTGGATAACCTTGTTTCTCCGGGGCCGGAATCAGCAAGTGAGGTGCGGGGACCAGGCCTCCCGGAAGTGCCCGCTTCAATGCGGTGTACCCCAGGGGGCATTATTGTCCCCGCTGTTATTTAACATCTACATGCGACCCCTTGCTCAGCTGGTACGGAGTTTTGGTCTGATTTGCCATCAGTACGCTGATGACACACAGCTCATTCTGTTGATGGAGGGGGGAGCAGCCGCCGCCCCTGCGGCTCTCCAGCACTGCTTGGAGGCGGTCGCTGGTTGGTTGCGACAGAGCAGGTTAAAACTGAATCCATTGAAGACGGAGATCCTCTGGCTTGGCCGTGGGGGGGGAGGGGCCTTCCAGCCGCTGGTGTGGGAGGGGGTCACATTGGCGCCGACCCCCTCCGTTCGCAGCCTGGGGGTCCACCTGGATTTGTCTCTTTCAATGGAGACCCAGGTGGCCCATACAACCCGGGCTGCCTTTTTCCACCTTCGTCAGGCCCGGCGACTGGCCCCCTTCCTCTCCAGAATGGACCTAGCCTCTGTGATCCATGCAACGGTCATCGCCCGAATAGACTCTTGTAACTTCGCTCTCGCGGGCCTTCCCTTGCGTTTGATCCGGCGATTAAAACTGGTCCACCATGCAGCAGCACGTCTGCTTACAGGCAGCACCTTTCGGGAACACATCCAGCCTGTGCTGCGGCAGCTGCACTGGCTTCCAGTAGAGTTCCGGATCATCTTCAAGGTGTTGGTGTTGACCTTTAAGGCCATTAAGCGGCCTGGGGCCATCGTATCTTCGAGACCGCATCACCTCATACGTCCCTACGCGGCCTCTCCGGTCGGCAGAGGCCAATTTACTGGTGGTCCCTGGCCCCTCGGCGATGCGGCTGGCCTCCACGCGGGCCATGACCTTCACGGCCTTGGCCCCGGCCTGGTGGAACGCTCTTCCTCCAGCTGTCCGGGCCCTGCGGGACCTTGGGGAGTTCCGCAGGGCCTGTAAGACGGAGCTGTTCCGCCGGGCCTTTGGAGGAACCAGCCGCCAATAGTGCCCCTCCCGTGGCCCTTAACATCTGGGCCACCAAACATCTAATGAGACTCGCCACGCCTCCCTCTACCGTGGGGAGGGAGGGATTTTATATTATTAGAATGCTGGACGCCACCTATATCTTGATCTTAACTCTAAATTTAAACCTTGAGTTTTATATTCGGTAAATGCACTGGGAATTTTATCGCTGCTTTTAAATGTTTATTTATTTATATTGTGTTTTAATTGTTGTACACCGCCCAGAGCCCTTCGGGGATGGGGCGGTATAAAAATCAAATAAATAAATAAATAAAATAAAATATATACAAGGGGTCTGAGCCCTGCGGCATGGGTGGGAGAAATAGTTTCATTGTATAATGAACCAGACAGTCACTGTTGCACAAAACTAGAATATAATAATCCATCAGTGGACCAGGGCACTGCATGGATCAAAATGCAATGCAGTTTGTTAAAAAAAAATTCCAGAGTTCAACACTGCTCAACTCCAGCATCCTGTGAACAAGGTAGTTCTGGCTGAGTATGGCACATCGTTTTGAGCCACACCATAAATCTAGAGGACGGAATCCTTCTGAATGAAAGTGTCTCATTCTGATATTCCACCCACTCAGCGCTTGTGGTATTTAATGAAAGGATTTTGCCTTTGGAACAAACTAGTTGTGTTCTGGCAGTTTGGGTGGGTGGTGGGGGAAACTAGCATGGCTGCTTATTCTGTTGCACGCTTTTGCTGTAGCTTGGCCTAAATATATATATTACACTGTGATAGGAATATATGTTATTTTGCTTTTTTGTTCTGCTGTGTGCTGTGATGGAGCTTGGTGGATGGGACTCGAGTAATCCCTTTTTCTGGCAAGGATCAGTTGTTGGGCTTCAGAACCTGCCAGGTTCCTAACAGTACAAAAATTCATAAGTGTTTGAGGAGTGCAGGACAAAGTTAATCTTGCAGATTTACAGCTCTGTTACACGAGCTTTCCTTTGCAAAGTCTTTTTAAATGTATTTATTTGCGAACAAGAGGCTATTTCCCGTCCAGTTTCTGCTAGTAGCTATGGACGCAGACAAAAATATGCATAGACTTAAGGGGGGAAATGCCAGCTCCCTCCCCTCACTGTGTGCTCATATGTTTTCTGCCTCTCTACAGTCACTAAAGACAGAGGCTTCATTCTTTTTCCTCTTCAGGAATGCAACTTGTGTGCAGGAATTAGACTTCTTTTGTTGACAGGAACAGGGCTGCAGAATTTAGTTTCTCTGAGAATTGAGGACAAGTTTGTGTTTTGATTTTTTTAAAAAAATCCTCTTTGGTAAAAGACTAATTCAGTGGTGTTCTTGGGTTCCTCAGAAGCTTATGGGGGTCCTCTAGGAGTGTTGTCTAACAAAGATTCCTTGAAAGACAGCTTGTCGACTCCTGCCAACCTTCCCCTGCAGTGTGCAGCTGCTGTTTGGAAGGCACCCTCAGTTCACACAGGGTGATGGTTAAGCCCTATGCTTTCATGTCCCGAGAGCACACTTGGATTCTCCTTTGATTGGCAGGAGGACACCCTGAGTGGGTGATTGCCAGCCTTGGATCAGGGAGGCAGGACTAATTCTTAATTCTGCTTCCTGTTGGCTTTCTGGGAGTCACCTGCTCCAGTTCTTTTCCTGCCTAGGCGAGGGAGGAAAGACTTGAGGGTAGGCGCTTCACTCTGTTTTCTGGTGTTTACTTTCCTTCGACCACTTCCCCTTTTTTTCCTTCCGGTTTGTCTCTGCCTCTTCTTCTCTCTCATCAGAGAAATTTTCCCCTTTCCCTTCTGATGAATAGCTGCCTTCCCACAAAAATGGTGGGAAAAGGCTATGGGAACAGCTGTCTCAGGAACTGAGCTAGCATCCTTGATGGTTCCAGTGACTGCATTCCTCACTCAGCGTCCCCCCCTCACATCCAGGGACCTCATAGGCTGACCCACTAGCAGAGAGCATTCAGGGCTCACACCCTAGAAGGAAGAGGCACCTTTTGGAGGATCAATAGTGCCAAGGAACCGCCATTGTAACTGTGCCTCAGAAGAGCTTGGGGATTGACTCAGAAGAGGGGAATCAGGGACACTCAGACGCCCATTGACCTCCAAGAACACAGCTTCATGGTAAACTTCCAAAAGAGTTCTCTTGCACCTGTGCAGTGACTTGAACACCTGGATGTCATTGTGGACATAACATGCAGCTCCTTTTCTTAACCAACTCCAAGGCCCAGAAGATCATACAGATGGCTTCATCAACCATTCAGAGCAAGCTGATGCAGAAGGCCAAGCTAATGGGTGCTCTCAACCATAGACTCCCTACAATGGGCACTCCTACACTCCAGAACACTGCAGAAATTCCTTCAACCATATCAAACAGACATCATGCTCTGCAGGGTCAGGTTCCTTCTAGTATCACTCAGACCCTCAACTACAAGGATCTACAATTCCAGCTGGTCTGCCTTCCAGAGATGGTGTCAGAGGAAGGAGGTATCACCCTTAAAGCCAAGTATCCAAGCATCCTAGAGTTCCTTCATGACGGCCACCTCTGGACTCAAAGGTACTATGCTTAGAAGACAGGTTGTGACTCTGGCCACTACTTCCCTTATACCATGGCAAAAGTGTAGCTAAACATCCTCATGTTCAGAGGTTCATAAAAGGAGTTATACAGATCAACACCCCCACCCCCCACCCTGGGGTCATTGCTTCGCAACCTGGAGCCTTCACTCAGTTCTTACAGCACCCCCAAGACTTCCATTTGAACCAGTTAAGGAGGTCAACCTTAAGTGGCTTCAAATGAAAACCTTGTTCTTTGTTGCAGCAGTGTTGGCCAGATGTCTGTTGGAAATTGGGGCATTCTCCGTTAGGACCGATTTATGCATCTTTCGCAAGGCAAGGTGGTCTTAAGAACAGACTCTACCTTTAAATCTAAAGCAGCTTCTAAATTCCATGTATCTCAGAAATTATGTCTACCCGCCTTTTCTCCCAATCCAGTGCACCCCAGGGAAAAGATATGGCACACCCTAAATGACAGGAGGGCACTGAGGACCTACATAAAGCACAGTCAGTACATACAACAGTCACACTGTTTATCTTTATTAGTCCACCTTACAAGGGCCAAACCATGTCTAAGGCCTCCAGTAGCTGACCCTAAAGGCATGCATAATTGAGGCTTATAAATCCCTTAATCTGCCCGTGCCACCCGTGCATCACAGCACTTTCTATTTGGAGTACAGCCACTAATGCGGCCTTATGCAAACAGGCGTCTCTAGAAGAGATCTGTAAGGCTGCAACTTGGTCCAGTGTGTTGACCTTTGTTAAACCTTATAAGCTAAACTCATATAGCTCCTCAGATGCAGCCTTCGGCCATAGGATACTTCAGCATATTTTGGAAGAAGAAGGGTTGGATTTATATCCCCCCTTTCTCTCCTGTAAGGAGACTCAAATGGGTTTACAATCTCCTTGCCCTTCCCCCCTCACAACAAACACCCTGTGAGGTAGGTGGGGCTGAGAGAGCTCAGAAAAGCTGTGACTAGCCCAGGGTCACCCAGCTGGTGTGTGTTGGAGTGCACAAGCTAATCTGGTTCCCCAGATAAGCCTCCACAGCTCAAGTGGCAGAGTGGGAAATCAAACCCAGTTGTCCAGATTAGAGTGCAGCTGCTCTTAACCACTACGCCACTGCTGCTCCTAGTAAGTGATTACCCACCCCTAAATTGGGGACACTGCTATGGGAGGTCCTCCTCAGGATGTCCTGACAATCAAAGGAGGCTGGTCCATTAGATACTTACCGAGAAGTGTCCTTCTCCTTTGGAGGCAAGAGGACCTTCTGATCCCTCACTCTGACATCACTTACTTGCTCTCTATTACCTAGCTGTTTTTCTCTGGTTCTAACCCTTTGTCTTTTTCTGCTTCCTGATGTACATTATATTATGTGATTAAAAGTCAACTATTCCAAGTTATTAAGTTTCTCAAGTTAGGTTAGCTAGTTCAACAGGATGGCTATCGGACGCACTCGAACTGGAGCAGGTGACTCCCAGAAAGGAAACAGGACGCGGAATTAAGAATTAGTCCTGCCTCCCTGATCCAAGGCTGGGAATCATCCACTCAGGATGTCCTCCTGCCTCCAAAGGAGAAGGACGCTTCTCATTAAGTATCCAATGGACTGTTCTCATATCCTTTCTAATGCACAATGTTGCTTCAGTGGTTAAATCAGTGGAGAGGAAATTCTCTGAAGGTAGGCAGTTTGAAAGTCTTTGGTCTAACCTGCTGACTTCTGTTTTAGTAATCTTCCACAATTCATAATTGGAGGGGTTAAGAAATGGAATCTTTCAGTTCAGGGCCCCAGAGCTCAAAACTCTCGCCTTCTGCACTTTTTGCTGGGATTGCTCCTTTCCCAGACAAGCATATGTGACAGCAGTGGGAAAGAACAGTGGTTCTGGTTTCCATTAAGTCGGTTACTGTGGGGCCTCCATTTTCTATGTTTTCCAGTGGTACTGGATGCTGCAAGCCAGCCCAACAGAAGCCATCCAAACAAACTTGGACAAGAGAGCATCAGAGGATTGTGGGTAAAGGTTAAGGCAGGTTAGTTCTCCTGGGCATAAAGTGGGCTAGGGCAAGTTTCAGTCAACTTAGTCCTGTTTAAATTGAGCCTGGAGAAGCTCGCCCTTCACCAGTTTCATTGTATGTTCCACAGGCAGTTTAAAAAAGGAAACACCTATGATTACGCTGTTCTCTGGGCATATGTCCAGGGAGCCTTACAAATCCAAGTGACACGCACCATAATGGCACGCAGCTAGTGCTGCTGCCCCCTTGCCAGCCTGGAAAAGATGGGTGTTCTTTTGACTGCCATATTTATAGCAATGTTCCATGATTCATTGCTGTAGCTGGTCTCCTTTAGGCAAATTGGCTTCCGCCCCAGACACTCAGTGCTTTCTGCTGTCCTTCATTTTGCCGTATCTCTGTTAGGCTAACTTTGATCAGGGTTGGAGGAGGGGAATCCCAGAGGCTTAATTGCCCATACATCTAACTATTTGATACCGGTGTCTGAGAAGTCCTCCTTCCCCTTCCCTAGAAATTGGAAATAATTTTCCTAGTTTGAATTTTTCACCTCGAGAGCCAGCGTAATGTAGCTGTGGGTGCAGCGTAGGCACTGGACATGGAGATCCAGGTTCAGATCACTGTAGCTCATTGGGTATCCTTGAATAAATCTGTCTCAGCTGAATCTACAACAGGATAACATGGTCTATTCTTCCCTGAACTTCTGGGAGGATGAGAAGGCCAGAAATGTAAGGTCCTATTGTTCATATTACATACAAGGAAAGAGGATGTAAATTTCCTCCTGCTCTTGGCACAGTAACTCAGGGAGTTCCCCGGTTGTGGTATTGTAGGAGTGGTTGTCACCATGCCCATGTTTTCTGAGATGCAGTTGAGCCATTTGCAATGTGGGTTGGTGTTCTGTTGAAACAGGTGTGTTACAGCCATGTGCTATCTGTAGTGAGTAAGACTGGTCTCTAGAGGAGCAGTCTTCTTTTTTTATTGGATGAAGGTGACTTTTTCAGTCGAGTGAGGTGTTGAGTGATGTGTCTGAAAGAGGCCATTCTCTAGGGAAGCAGAATGGCTGCATCTCTGTGGTGAATGCCATAAATGCTTGGCTTTGGAAAACTTAGCAGAAGACAAGTTTTAATTTTTGTATCAGAAGTTCTGCTTTGGGACTATACTGAAGTTGCTCTCAGACATTTCCTGATATAAAAAGAATCTCTATCTCAAGTTACACAATCCTTTATCATGTCTAAAAAGAAGCATCTGTTGTGTTTTCTGGAAACTTTTCTTGTGTATGTGTATTGGCGTGATTGCACCAGTTCAAAGTAGACACACCCTACAAGGTAAGAGTGAATAGAATAGAATACTTTATTTACGGTCAGTGACCAAATATAGGTAAGACTGAGGAATAGGGAGGCAGGGAAAAGGAAGCACAAATGGACCTGAGTGGCTCTACATTGATTCAACCTAGGAATGCTGTGCTAGCTAGCACTTAGTTTTTGAAGGTGTGTTTTTCTTCCTCCCCTCCCTTTGCTCTCAAATGAGGCCTGACTTGCTTTGCCCAGGTAGCAGGCCAACTTAAGTAACCCAGTGTGTGAGAGTAGTCCCGTGGGAGAGAGTGCTTGCCTTGCTGGCATCTTGTTTAAACCAAGCTGACATCTTTTTGGCAGCAGAGAGAACAGAATGCAACCTGATAAACATAGTGTGTTACATTTATCTTAAGCTATTTTCTTCTTTCGTCTCCCCATCAGTGGGAGAAATTGGAACAGAGCCATGCTAATAATTTCCTGTAATTATGGTGGGCGTCCACAGCGGTTTGTAATTGAAGCTTAAGCTACTGAAAGTACGCAGCTGACTCTCAACTCAGCAGCTTTTGGAGGAGAACAAATTAGGGATGCTTAATGTTTGTGTGCATCATTGGGTTCACAACGATTGAGTATTTTGCCTGCATTTTCTGCCTTTTGCCAAGACCAGAAGAGAGACTTAAGTACTAAGTACAATACATTTAAGTATAATATTTCATATAGCTCATCTGCCAAGAGATTGGGTGGCACAGTGCGATGTTTAAGGGAGAGGTGGTCCAATGGCTGGTGGTTTTGCACCTCCAAATGTATATTGTTCAGTCTGGTTTAGGAAGCCTTTCAGTATTCTTTCCCTAACTGAAAGTGCATCTTCAGCCTAGTGGTTTTCCATATGTTTCCTGCCAGAAGTGAACTTGACAAGAAGTGAGGTCATGCAGTTGCCTCAACTATTTATTTAGCATGTTTGTATTCCTTTGGTCCCTCCTGATAGGGGACCTGAAGTAGCTAACAATACACAGCAAGCCAAACAAGAAAGGGAGGGAATGCTCTTTGATGGGCTGGGCACACTCTTGAGTGGGCTGATCTAGCCATTTCTTGACCCAACCTTTAGGCTTAAAGCCAAAGGACAAAAGCCCTTTGGCTCTTCCCTTTCAGCTGCTGGGCTTGCCCAAGCCTTGTAACCTGTGTGCAGCGGGGAGACCAAACAGTGAGATGGTGTTCAACTGCTGCCGTCTAGCATGATCTCCTCCAATTTCTTCCCTGACAGGGTAATGATAGTAAGGGATTTTTGGGTACCTTCCCTCTTTACAGGTTAATGGTTCAGGGAGGAGAATGGTTTCTGTAGGGGAAACCATGCTAAGAGAATCTTTCTTCCGTTTCCACCAAAGCCCTGATTACAATTTGTGGGACCCTGAGTGGTGGCTGCATTTCAATAAAATTAAAGATGTGGAGAGCTCTGCTCAGATCTCCCACAATTCGAATTTCCCGCTGCTTCCAACTAAAAGATCTGGCAGCTTTCTGTGGTGCTGTTAAACAGCTCACGTGAACTCCTGAGTGAGGGCAGAGAATGGAGGCACAGCTGACCCCAGAAGGAAGGAAGCTTGATGCAAGATATGTCTTTACTGTCAGAATCCTGGATTGCTTCTTTATCCCCCCAACAAATCCATACCTGTCCTGATTAGAGAAATTATTCTGAGCCAGAGAGTGCCATTGACAATGTCAGTGAAAGTAAACTGGTGAAACACAATAATGGAATTTTTCCCCTTTACCTTTTTTCCCTGGGAGGCCATTGGAGGAAGAAATTATATTTTAAAATCTGCTTTTGCAGCCTAACCTTGAGTCTGTTTTAGTTTAACAGTATACTTCTCCTTGTGTGGGTTTCTAGACGCCTGAGAGACTGGGACAAGATTGCTGAGCCTTGTGCGTGCAGGTAGTGCCTGTGCTGTCAGGACATTAAAGTGGTTGTGACACAACATACCCAACAAGGACAAAAAGTCTCGGAGGCTAGTCAGTAAAGAACGGGCTCTGCACATAACACAATGATTATATGTGTGCCTCTGAAGTTGCAGGTCTTTAGATGCCCGTCCGCTAAATGGTCTATGAAGTGGCCCTTTCGTAATGAGCATACAGATAATCATGAAACTTTTCTTAGAACTGCAAGATAATCTAAGCACAACCAGCCAAGTTTTAGGAATTCAGACCTTTCATCTTAATTACAAGATTATTTGTAAGTCTTTGAAAAAAAGAATCCTCTGTGCAGCACCTCAATAATCTATCTGATCTTTTAGCAGATTCTCTTAAGTTCTAGGTTCTTCATGAGTTGTCCCCTGTCTTGGGTATTTTGCTTTGGGAGTCCTCAACTTGGCGAGCTGAGGTCCTCTTTGAAGGCAAAGTCTTTAGGGTGCACTCACCTCATGACAATGGCATTAATTGTAATTTGCTAAAAATTAAACATGTAGAATGTTTGTTGTTTGTGTTTAAACCCCCAGGAAGCCTGCAGATCTCCAGAACCTGGCTCCAGGGACTCACCCGCCTTTTATAACATTTAACAATGAAGTCAAAACAGATGTGAACAAGATTGAAGAGTTTCTTGAAGAGGTCCTCTGCCCACCCAAGTAAGTGTCGGTCAGGGTGTGATAGCGAAACGGGGGCTTATGTGGGAAGTTGTCAGTGCTTGTCCTCTGGGAGGTTCTGTGTTCCCTCTTCCTGTTGCCCCAGACAATGGTTAAGAGGTAGGTCATAGAAGCAACATGTATACTTACTGCAGTCTAAAACAAATGGGAATCTGCTGCACATTATAAAGGATGTATCTGTTAAGATTTTATATTGGTATATGCTTTTGTGGATTAAAGTTCAGTGTGTGTGTGGGGGCGGGAGTCCTCATTAGGCAGACATCTATATATGAGGTATGAAAAAACAGCAAGGTGAAGAACTTCATGGGGGAGATGCCAGTGTGAAACTACCATCTTAGAGTTCACAAGGTTTGATGCCATCTTTTGTGAATAAGAACTTTGGATTTTTTCCTGCCACTGATCTCCAACCTGGTCTGGCACCGCCCACACGGGCCAGCAGCAGCCTAGTAGTGGTGCAGAGCAATGCTTCTTTGGGTAGGGCTGGCCACGACACAAAGGCTGTTGCTGCTAGATCTGGGCCACTGAGCCAGTGTTCTGACCCAAGAACCTTTCCTCTGCCAGCTGGGCCTGAAATTCTCTGTCACCCCCTTTACTGTCCCCAAATTCCTCACTGCCCCCCCTCCCTTGATGCTTCCACTGTCCCTAGGGAGGTAGTAGCATCCACTTTTAAAACACAAAACATGGTCCTCAAGTTTAGCACAACAGTGTTGGTCCTCATGTTTAGCACAACAATGTTGGGGGGCTAATTTAAAATGCTGATGTCTAGATTACTGGATATGTCTTCACTTGGCAAAGCAAAGACACTCAGGACTGCTGTATGAGAGAACAAACCGAACCCAAGTGAGGTGTGGAGGAATTGCCAAAGGTGGGGGGCAGGCAGATTACAGGTTACAACAGTACCATTTGGGAAGGTAACGGTGTGATGCCTTTTAAAGTTCACATCATGGGGCCTAAAAATGTCTTAATCCATCCCTGGAAGGCCTTATATGACAATTGTGTTACCTATCAATAAGTAAATTCAAGAAGGTTTCCATCAGTAACAAAACATAAGTGATCCATCCTTTGAAACTGTGGTTTATTCTGTGTTGGAATTTATATTTACCCAATCCGAAAGAATTAGTGCTGGGTTGTAGTCTAAATCACACTGTAAACTTAGATATTTATCTTCTTCTTCAGGTATGCAAAGCTTTCTGCAAAACACCCAGAATCAAATACGGCTGGAATGGACATTTTTGCCAAATTTTCAGCATTTATCAAGAATTCCAGGCCAGAAGCTAATGAAGGTAGGGAATCCATTCTTGGTTTTTACACCTCACATGGAATTGATCTTATTCTCTGACTCTCTCCAGTTCTGTTATTGCCGTGGTGCTGGTTTCCCTCTTTCCTTGATGAAGTAGCAGTTGCCTTCAAGCAAGCAGTGTTCTTTAAGGTCTTTTACTGCACACATCTGACAGATGTAACAGGATCCTGTCTGCTCTACCCTACCCTTTTTGCCAGAGGGAGACAGATGCTGTTAATAGGAGGAGATAATCTGGAGGGGAGAAGTGAGGGAGGAGTATCTAAAATGTTCCTTGCCTGTTCCGTTTCAGTTTTCCACATCACAATTTGTCAGTGTCCCAGAAGGGAAATGATTGGGAGCAGAGAAGCAGTTGTCGCAGAAAGGATTAAGTGCCTGCATAGGCACTTCTCCCCCATTGTAAATCCCCCCCCCTCTTTCTCTCCCTTAGCCTCCATTGAGTTTTTGTTGCTCATTAATGATTTTAGACTTTGACCATTGCTGTGACGAGCAATTCTGTTCTGGGCACAAAATGATAGAATGACCTCTTGATCTCAAAGGCATCTAATGGGCCACTGCGAGTAGCAGAGTGCTGGACTAGGTAGACTCTGGTCTGATCTAGCAGGCTCTTTCTTATGTTCTTATCCCTTTGCTGAGAACATGCCCAGCGGTTTTTGTGTGACTTCAGCTGAAACTCAGGTGTTCTCCACAAGAGAAAGCTCTTCTGCCTGGTGACTGGATACTTGGGGGTGGGGAGCGGGCATAGGATGTAACTACTGCAGCATATCTTGGCTGCCCCCAGGGGCAGTGGAATAGAAGGTGCATCTGACACATGGTTCATGCCTTCCTGTCGAAGCTGTCCTACAGAAGCCCCTTTTGTCCAGATGGAAACAGACCCACGGATGGTCTGTTCTTGTACTTCCTTGAGTTCTTCTTTTGAAGTGGCATCCTTTCCTCAGATGTAGGGATTGTTTTATTTTGGAAAGTTCTCCTAATGCCTTTCTGGCCAAATAGGGATATTCAGGGAATGTTCCAGTACATACAACAACAAAAAAGAAATTGAACCGTGTTAACAAGAAAATTACCTCAAATTAGATGGCAATAAAAACTGCCAGTCTTAGTGCAAAGCATGTAAACCAAAACATACATATTTTAATCAACAAAGATGGTGATAAATTGTTTGTAGATTGTGCCTGGTCCCTCAACAGCGGTGCCAGGCGATTGTCAGTTGGGAAAGGTACTGGATCTGAAGGAGCCCTTCTTGTTCATTTGGTTACCTTTGGGACCCAGCTCCTAATCGTTAAAGGGTTGTTCTGCTCAGTTCTTGGGCATTAGCAGCCAGCTTGCTTACATTGTGTTTGCTTGTTCCCCAGCAAACAGAGGCTTCCTGCATCTTCGCTCTTTAAGAATAGTCCCTAAAGTGAGGCTTGCCCTCTGACCATCACCTGAAAAATGTATTGTAGTACACAGGAACAGAGACCAACTTCTTGTGCACCAAAGCACAGCTGTTTCCTCTGCATCCTTTGATTTGCACCTCTGGATGTTTAACGTACATGAAGGATGCAGGCCATAGAGGCATGTTTGCCTTGGTATGGGGGGCTGGAGACAATGCACAGAACAATGACCCATTGAATGGAAACAATTGCCCAACTGCCAAAGCTGCTTGAAAGAACAAAGCCCTTAACGTTTGTTAAAGTGCCCTGTGTGTTCATATCAGCCCTTATGCAGCCCTTATACATTCTCAGAGCACTTGCATTTGGAAACAGCCATATGTTCATTACTGTGGATTTTTGTGCTTCCATGAAGCAGGAGTGGCCATGCCTTGGGCTTCTTTTTGAGTTTGCAGGATAAGGAACTTATCGTGACCTGATGCAAGCTATTTTCTTAGTTACAAACTAGATCCCTGCTGGCTTCTTGCACTGAGATAACTGTCCACATGGATGATTTTTTAGTTCCGGTTTTGTAGGGTGGTGGCGAACCACAGAACAAAAGCTCAATAGTTGTGTGTAGAACAGATCCAAAGCAAATATCAGAGATGCAACTTTGTGGAATTGCATGCAACGTTAGTAAAGCTGGCGCACAGAGCTGGCGGTGCATGTTTTGCATAGCATGAGCAGTGTAAAGGGGTAGGGCAAACCTGCCTTTGCGAATGTAAAAGAATGGCTAATGCGACACATGTTAACTTTTCTTGAACCCTAACAATCTAACTGGAGTATTCTAGCTCTGACTCTGAAGTGTTGATGAGAAGGGAGGGAGAACAGGTGACCTTATATCAGTTAGTTCAACTAGCTGCGTGCCACACCATGATCTGGGTACAGCACCTCTCTTATAGCTTAGTACCTTCTAATAAGGAGTCCCTTATTCCTCTTCAACAGCATTTGGAGATGGGAGCTCGGACACTCGTGGAGACCCATCACATAAACCTCTGCTTAATACCCAAAGCTTAATATGTTACACCTTTCTCCTGGGAAGCTGTATATCCACTGTTTTTCAGTTTTTTTGAAAGCTCTGCATAACAGACCTCCCGCACTGAGAGGTCTGTGACCCTTGGCAATCTCAAAATGACCCTTAACTTCCCATACTTACAGAACTTGGGTTATGTTTCATCTTGGTAAATAAAGACATACCTGGTTGCCAGGCGACCTTTTGCACAGGGACTTGATACAGCAGCTTGGTGTATAAACTACAGTCTCTTTTCCAAGATACATTTCCCTGTGGCCTTTGTTGCTCTGACTCACAGCTAAGGTTTCCAACAGGGCTGGAGAAAAATCTACTGTCTCTTTAACAGAGGCTTAATGGAAAATTATTTACTAGGTGGTGTTTACCTCCCTGTCATGAAAAGCATCACCTGCCCATTTCCACACTTAAAGGAACAGGATGTTTTTCTCTAAGCCTATTGGCAACCCTACTCACAGAATAAAGGTGGAAAAATGCTTCCTGGATTTCTGTAGGCTGTGTAAAGGGCTGGTAAGGAATTGATTTCTTTTATGTGTATTATTTTAAAAATTATTTTTGTTACTTTATAGTTATAGGGTTTTTTATTTTATAGTACACCTTTCTCAAGTCAATGCATTCAATAGGGCAGGACATCTAATAAGCCATGTAATAGGGCTGAGATTATTTTCAACTCTACAAAGTAATCTGAGCTGCTGAGGGTCGAGTATAGCCCTGCCTAAATCACAGCCCCACTTCAAAGGTGTTTAAAGGAACAAAATCCTCAGTTCTTACATCTGTGTGAATATGTACATCTGCTTGATCTTTTTCACTAAGTATTACCCATAGACTTCACGTCTGACTTGACACTTTTATGAACTGGAATTGTGCTGCTTTGCTTTATTTATATGAATAAGGACAGCTTATAATGGCATAAAGCCTAAAACCATATATAAAAATTCATACAAAATCTATAAATAACAATCAATAAAAACAAATCATAAAACCATTTAAAACAATCCAGCTAAAAACCCCAGATGGCGAGACATATTGTTTCTCCCACGGGAGGCTCAGGGGAGATATCGTAATTGAGAAACATCTGACTGGTTTGATGGAAAGCCCTGACAGAACAGCTCAGTTTTATAGGCCCTGCAAAATTGGGTCAGGCTCCACACGCCCCTGATGTTGCTCGGCAGCATGTTCCACCAGCCGGATATCCCTTGGGCCTGGAACCACCAGTAGATTCCCCTCTGCCAAGTAGAGAGGTCTCTGAGGGCGATATTGGGAGATGCAGTCCCGCAAGTATGAAAAACTGGATTTTATTTTAAAAAGGAAGCTCAATCTTGTGGGCCAATTTCGTTTTTTTCTGTGCCTACATAAGAATGCAGCCTCAGAATCCTGATTAATGAGCAAGTGCTCTCTTAACTAGTGAATGTGTAATTGTGAATTCAAAACTGATGTATTCCTTGAGTATATACAATGTTGTGATGTCACTGGTGTAATAATTGACTTCCGCATTCAGATATTTGCATTTTTCTGCTGTCAAATGTGCATGCAAAAAGGACTCCCAGTTCTCTTCTGAACTGGGAAAAGTTTTTCTTAAAGCGATACTACATTGAGCTTGCCAGGCATTTCCTAAACACGACAGGAAAAGGTGTGCATGAGGACCTGTACATGTGAAACTGCTCAGTTGCAGCCACAGACTTGAAGCTTTGCTTTAGACAGTTTGGACAAACGCTGGGAATTGCATTGCTGTAACTAATTCAAAATGCGCACTAGAAATGAGAGCATGTCTGTGTAGATGTTCCCAGCATAGAATCATTCATAATTCCTATTCCAGGTTAGATGGTGCTGCTGATGTCCCATCATGAAGTTCCAATGCTGGGCATGCAGCATTGGGCATGATAGTGTGCAGGGTCCCTCTTTACTTGACTGCATGTTGTTTGCCCCTAGATCTCTTTAAAACACAGACTTTCTACATTGGGTCAAAGAGAACAAAGGCTCGCTGTGCATATCCGCTGCTGATGTGGGCAGGAGGCTGAGTTCCATTTCTAGAGCTATTGACAAGCTTGCAGGTATCATGAAGCTGGAGTTGAAGCTGTAAGACTTTGAACTGGCTTTGCAAATGGTTTGCTTGTAGGGTTGCCAATCTCTAGGTCAGGGGTAGGGAACCTGCGGCTCTCCAGATGTTCAGGAACTACAATTCCCATCAGCCCCTACCAGCATGGCCAATTGGCCATGCTGACAGCTTGACAAGGCTGAACCTGAAGTATCTGAACAGTTCTACAACTAAGAGTGGACCCTGGAGATCTCCCAGAATTATGGCTGATCTTCAACTAGAGAGACCATTTCTCCTGAAGGAAATGACTGCTTTGGAGCGTGGACTGTGTGGCATTATCCCCTGCTGAGGACCCTCTCCTTAAAACCCCGCCCTCCAGGCTGTGCCCCCAAATCTCCAGGAATTTCCAGGGCTGGCAATCCTGTTTGCCTAAAGAAGTCATAAATCCTTTGTGCTGCTTTTATTTTATTTAAATTAAAACTCCCTTTGAATATGCTAATTTTGGGCTCTTTATGCCACTTCAGAATCTTCAGCATAGCTACTTGAAATATCCTAGAGGAATGTATTGTTGAAGGCTTTCCTAGACATTGCTAGTATTTTGTTGTTTACAAAGGTCTGCAAGTGTTAAATTCTTCAGCATTCCAGACTGCAAGAGCAAAGGTCTCTCTTTCTCTGTCTGTACTTTGCCCTGGAAAGAGGCCCATGTTACATGCAAGACTGCCCTCTGCTGTTACATGCTGACCACTTTCAGAAGTTGATACGCAGCAATACATTTTTGAAGTGGAGAATTGTGTGCTTTAGCTCTTGATCTCAGTGAGGTTGAGAGGTCACCTATAGAGCAGATATTCCTTCTGGGTGAAATGTGATTGTCATCTTTTCTGACTGTCAACTTCCATTTTACAAGGGCTCAGGGCAAAAGTACTCCAAAGGAACTGTATGGGCATAGGTGACGAGAGAATCCTTAGTGACTTGGCTTAGAGATAAAGACAAAACTATTGTTTATGTGAATCAACCCCCAGGTTAAGGGGGATCAAGTTTATGCCCTTCTCCCACAACCTTTCACATGCGGTATGCTTTTGTTGCACCAAATCATAATTTATTAATGAGCATGAAACAAAAAGCTCTACTCTGTTTCTTGTAAATCAGGTTTCAAGTACATGATTAAATCAAGAATTGGAAATCCTGGTTTGTAGGGAAGAGAGTAAACTTTAGATGCAAAAGACAAACAATGACTTGTTGTGAAAGTTCAGTATTGTAAATAAAAAAGATACATATGGGGGTGTTCCATCAGGTTGCCTCCAACTTGTGGTGATTCTATGAAGTCACCTAAGACAACTTACAATAAAATTGTTACAAAGACGAATAAACTCCCCTGAACACTGCTAAAGAGACAAGCCTTGCAGTTTTTTGTAATGCCCACATGAAAGGGTTCTTTTGGTAGACCTCCGTTTGGAGCCTGTTCTGTAACCTCTGTGCCACCAGACCGACCCACTTTGGGTTGCCTTCTTGCTGCTGTTGCTTCAACAGTGCTTGAGTAGAACAGGGGCGTGGCCATCTCCTCCTCTCTTTGGCTGTCAGTCCAGCTCACCAGCCCACCTCCATCTGCACCATGAGCTCCCAGGTCCACCAGAACAACCACACCGAGAGCAAAGCTGGGGTGAACCGCTTGATCAGCTGGCTTCTCCACGCCAGCTATACCTATTTTGTCCATGGGTTGTTATTTTACCTGGGATGATGTGGCTCTCTCCAAGTTTGCCTCCTTTTTATGGCATGTTTCTGAGGAGAAACATGAACAAGCTGATATGCTCCTGACCTTCCAAAACCTTCATGAAGGGAGAGCCATTCTGTTGAATGTCAAAAAAGTAGAGCAGGATGAATGGGGGAATGGAGCCTCTGCAGTGGTCTTTCAGCTGCAGAAGAGCATGAAGATCTGCTCCAGATCGCTTCTCGCCATTCATATCCTCATATGTATGACTTCCTGGAGACTCACTGTCTTGACGAAGAGGTGGAGCTGATCAAGGAGTTGGGGGATCATGTGACCAACCTGAATTGTGTGTGTGCCAGCAAGGGTGGTCTGGTCAAGTCCATTGACTGACCGGCAGAGTGCTGGGTCCCTTCAGAATCATCTGGCCAATCTGTCCAGCTTTGTTGCTCTGATTTTGTGTGTTTTGTGTTAAAAAAAGAAATGCTAGCTGTCCAGTGAATGAGGCATGCCTCTGTATCCAGCACAACTTAGGGGAAGATAATATAACAGGCATTAAATAAAACTTGGCATTGAACCTCTGGATCACCTCCCCTCCTCCTCAAAAAGTTCTGTTGCTCTCTGAGGATTTTCTGCGAAGATCTCTTGCTTCATCTGCTACCCTTAAGGCGGGGTGGAGTGAGCAGACGTGATAGAGATTATCTTGAAGCAATGTGAGGCAGGTTTTTCTTTTCAACTTACACAACTGTGTTTTCTTTGCCCAAGCCTTGGAACGAAGCCTTCTGAAAACTCTGCAGAAGCTGGATGACTACCTGAACACTCCTCTCCCTGATGAGATTGACGAGAACAGCATGGAGGACGTCTTGGCTTCCAACCGCAAGTTTCTCGATGGTGATGAGATGACACTGGCAGATTGCAACTTGTTGCCCAAGCTACATATTGTCAAAGTAAGTGCAACTTGAAGAGGGAGGGCTGGTTCATGAAAGCCTGTTTGGCCTTTGACTCTCAACAAAACTGTGTGGTAGACATAGCAGCATGTCCAGGTCCTGCGGGACCTTGGCGCGTTCCGCAGGGCCTGTAAGACCGAGCTGTTCCACTGGGTTTTTTGGTGAGGCTGGCTGTGGATTGACTGCCCCCTTGTGAGGCCCTACCATGCTTTTGTCATCTCTGGCAGTGCCCCCGCTGGTTTCATCTTTGGGCACTACCAGCCCCTCCCAGCCTTAAGGCCGGCCTGAAGACTGGGTGCCACCAATATGGGTAGTCTGTTATTATTGGAATTGATGCTGCATATTGAACTTTAAATGTTTTTAGATGTTTTAAGTAATTTATTGGTTTTTATTGTATTGGGAACCGCCTAGAGCCCTTTGGGGATGAGGCGGTCTACAAAATCTAATAATAAATAAATAAATAAATAAATAAATGAGGTAGCATGTGTGGTAGCAACAGGCTGTGTTGCATAGTAACCCTTTCATTCCACTTGGGTTTGTGCAGGGCAGCTTCCTTGTGAGTTATGTCTCACATTAGAATATTTGGGGTGCTATTTGGATTTTCCAAGGCTGTTGAGTCAGCCCTGAATCACTCAAAACAATTTGTCCCTTTCCTTATTTCCAGGTTGTGGCCAAAAAGTATCGCAACTTCGACATTCCCAAGTCCATGACAGGGATATGGAGGTACCTGACCAACGCTTACGGCCGTGATGAATTCACCAACACTTGTCCTGGAGACAAAGAAATCGAAATTGCTTACAGCGATGTAGCCAAGAGACTCACTAAATAAGCAGCACTTCATCCACATTCATAACAAAATGCTTCTTTTAACAGACTGCTATTTGTTTTTGTCTTTTTAAGATAGTCATTTACTTTGCATGAACTTGCAGTTATTCAGTGTTATGTTTCAAAAGGCCAGGGGTACAGTGGTCTGTTTAAAACTTGCAAATGGAAGTTTTGACATTTTGCCTCCTGTAGCAGTAGGATTCTGCAGTGCACACGTTCTGGAATGTTGCCCAGGAGTGCCGAATCGCTCATTGCTTTTACTACCACGAGTTACAGATAAACTTACAGGTACTGGGCCCATATTAGATGAGGACCAGTTTGTTTAGTCAGCAGAACTGAGAGGTAAAGCTTTTCTGGACTGAACCACTTCAGACTATGGGGGTGAATTCCCCAGTGTGTGTACAGACTGATGGGTCTGCCTTTTCAGCCTTTTAAAAAGATGTTCAGGGAAGGTTTTTTCCTTTGGAGAGCGCGCAAAATACATGGCATCTCTCCCTCCCCTTACAATCTGCAGCCTGAAATGATTCACTAAAGGAAAAGCTTTACTGCTTTGATCCTATTGATTGTACATTGCTGGCCATTTGATCTCAAATTGCAGCCTCAAATTGGTCTAAGAGGTATTTCCTGATGTGGCTCAAGGATTATTTATATATATTTTGGGATGTTTTTGGACAGTTTTGAAACATTGTACCTGTCGGTCTGTCTTTACTGTGTCCCTGAGCTGTTTATTGCCTGCCCCCCGAAAAGAGCAACTTGCAGAATTACTGGGGAGAAACTGGGAGGCTGCCTTTGCTCCCAAGGAGAAGTCAGTTAGCAGGCTCAGGCACCAGGAGGCTGTACTTTTGGGAGGGGGAGTTAGTTGTAATCTGCACATATTTGCATGGGTCTGGGTTTTGTTTTTGTTTTTTGCTGTGGTCCTCTTGGACTTTCACACGGCTGCATCGAAATCCCCAGAAATCTTCATTGGAGGATGACTTTAAGCAGCAGTATCAGTGTAGAAGAATCTAGGCTTTGTGACAAAAAAAATCAAGCTTATTAAGAATAAGAAGATGCTTTTTTTTTTTAGGCACTAAGAGCTTTGTCAATATGCAGGACTTTCTTCTGAACGAATCTTCAAAACCCATGCTGTTAAATGCATTAGAGAAGTGCTACGTTTCTACTCGATGTAAAGCTACTCTTATATTGCTAGCTAGAAGTGTAGCAGTTGTTGCTGCCAATGTTTCCTGCTCACTGTTGCTAACATCAGAATTTTTGCTGAGAACAATTTTTTAAACAGTTTTTAAAAATATGTTCAAGTGACCTTCAAAAACCAACTCGGTTGCCTTAAAATGGACCATAATTCCAAAAAGATTATCTTTTCTTCTGAAGCCATGGAACGTGAGGATATTGTGTTAATTTCTCCTTTTCCTTTATTATCACTTCAGTTGACCGTTGCATAAATATCCCTGACCTCTAGTTTTTCATGCCACAATCATTAGTGGTCAGGATTTTTCTCTTTAGAATGGTATCAGATACTAGCACTGTAACTTTAATTTCTTCTTTAATAACAGGCAAGTGTTTGAGGCATGGAGTAATCTTTTCATTTTTCATAAGCCATCAAAGACTACTCCGAGGAACAGGTCTCACTAGTGTAATTTTTATAATTTTTACAACAAAATACATTTTTTTAAAGAGTAGAACCAATTTTTAGTTGTCTAGAAGTGCTATTGCTTTCCAGCCTGGAGTTACTCAATACAAATCATTTGCTCAGAAGAGGGATGTGAAATCTTTTAGGAGAATAGCTTAAGAGGTGGTAAAATTCTGGCTTTTTATATAGTAAACGTCATACTTTTACTATGTGATCTATGATGAAAATTAGTGGAAACAGGTGTCTTGTACACAGGCTTGTCTTTGTTACCCATGGCTTCGTGGTGCCTTCTTGCTGTCCCCTAGATTTAAAATGTTTAGTGTTACTGCAGAATCAGTTCTATGCCTGCCACTTTGCTAAAGGGCAGACACTTAAAGCATCCCCTGGTTTTGACACATCTTGGAAAGAAGGGGGGGGTGCTTTTGTAGCATTTTTTATTTGCTGATAAATTTTCATCTTTGGCTTCTCATGCCTGAAATCTGTTCCCAGTTCTTTCCATTTTGTCCACACTACCTCTCAATTTCTGATTTGTTGCAGTTTCCTCAGTTAGGTGCACACGCTCAATTTGGCTGTGGCACACTTTGTCTTGGTGAACTCTGGATGGTTCCTAATTATAGTTCCAAATTTTTGCCATCCTGGTTGCACTCCCCATCCCCCCCCCCCACAGTACTCATTGAAAATATAGTGGCAAAAACCTGATCCTTTCAGTAATTTGGTAGAAGGATGGGTAGGTTTAGCTGGGAAGGCTATGATCCAGCATGGACTATCTTTTCTAGTTGGAGCTGAGCAGCTGCTGCCATCCATCTGTTACCTAGCTGACATTTTTAGGGCTACTAAATCTAGCGTAAAGTAACGGGATGTGTTTGTTTTGTGGATTTTGGACAAAGTAGCCCTAACAGCTTTCCTTTCCAGAAAATCCATTAGTACTTCCCAAGTGCGCAAAACAGGAGAGAAGGGAGTTGCTCACCAGCTTGTTTTAAACAATACTGTAAAATAAAGTAACCTTTCATTGATCACTTGGTGCTGATATTATGCCTTAGCACAGTTGAAAGAGCATGTAATATAGGAAGTGGTTCAATCTTATGTTCTTGATCCTGTTGAGCTGGAACCAGCAAATCCTTTGGGAATATATTTTAGAGAGAAAAACATGCTTCCTTAGTATTGGTATACAAAATTATGATCCTACTTAATTTCTCTTGTATGACAGTCGTTTTGTCAAATTGTATATATGCCTTTATTGCCCATGTGGATGAAAGAATTCAGTTCTCCTCCCTGACAGTCAAGGGGTTGGGGACTTCTGGCTTCAGACCAGGCATAAAAACCCAGTATATTGTGTTCCATTTTCAGTAGTGATTTAAAAGATGTGACCATCAGATGGCTATCTACCCAGTAGTCACATTGATTTGGTTTTTTTAGTACTGCAATTTAACTGACTTCCTAGAAATATTGTGGTCACAAGTTCAGATGAAATTATGACTGTGCTTTTGTACCAGGGCATGGAGAGGAAGGAACATTGTGGGTCTATCCCAAGCCACGATATTGTGGGTCTGTCCCTCCATTGTGTGTCCAGTCAAGAGATTGTAATCAAGTTGCAAACATTCTGCTTTCAGCCCTGCCTATTTTTAAAAAAGCACTCTTGGTGGTGGACCTGTTCACACTTTCCTTCTACCTGAGAGCGTGAGGTGGCTGTCTCACATGAACTGAAAGTACAAGCGAGGACGACTATTCTGAGATGCAGCAATTCCTTATGCAATTCCTTATTCCTTATTCCTTATGAGATTGTTCCTTATGAGATTATTCCTTATTCCTTATGAGATTGTAATTGTCACAATCCTGTGGGATCTATGCCTGTATACTTCTGAACTGCTTGAAGTGGGAGACAATATTAGAATTGGAACCTAGCCATCTTGTCACGTGTGTGAAGTAGCCACTAGTGTACAAACAATGCCATATTGGCTTCACACCTAAAATTGATTGTATGTCTTTTGTGATGGAGTTGCCTCTCCATTGAAGATGATCCCAGTCCTTTCAGTTTAGGATATCATAAATGTTCAGATGGAGCATTCTTGTAATCTCTCCTTTGCTGAATCACAGGCAGGAGCAGATGTTTCTGAATTATAATCCTGGGGCTGGCTACATGAACCTGCAAGCATGAGTCTGAAGTCCATGTCATAGAGGTGACCCCTCTGTAAGGCACAGTGAGGCTATTTGATTGTCTTTCACTGAAAACCCAATTTTTCCTATGAGGTGCAGTCACTGGATAAGTTCTCTTGCATGAACACCATTGAAATCATCAAGTAGCTCTCTTGTGCCATTCCTGTTATTTTTGTAGAGCTTACAAAGAAATTCCCAGAAGTTGATTAGTGCGTGTCTGGAAGCACTAGTTGGATTTTCTGCCTAAAGCATCAAAAAGCCTTGCAAATAACTCTGTTCTGATGTTTTGAAAATACAGCTCGAAAGGAAGGCTTGGTGATTTCTCTTCACCCGCTTCATTTGTTTTTTTGGCATCCAAGTGTGTACTCTTGACAAGTGATCTAGTTTTGAGATACTTTGCTGTTCCTATAAATCTTCTTACTAACCACTTGTATGAAAGTTTGGAGGGTCTTAAAGCTGCAAGAGTTTTTGTTGGTGATGGGAGTGAGCCTCAAGTTCACTCTCTTCGCTCCGGTAGAAGAGAGGTGTGAACCAGTGCCTGCATATATTGGAACACAAATGATTGCTTCTGTCTCAAAGGAAAGTGAACTTACGAGCAGACTATACTGTTTCTACCTGGCCTAAGCTAAACCTTGTTATTTTTAAAGCAACTTGGTCTAAAAGCAGCTGCAAAGCAGCTTTATCTACAATCAATAAAGGCCTTGGTTATGACATTGGATTGAAAAATTAGCTGCTGTGAACACTTCCCATGTGCTGAAGTTTTGTGTGTGTAGGCATCATTATCACACTGGAAAGCTCTGTGTGCAGCAGGGGCCATTCATAGGGAACCCAGAAGTATCTCCCATGTTCTGATGCATGTGGACTGGAGTCATGTGGAATTATTAACGTGACAACTTTTGGGTCACAGAGGGTCATTCTTTGCCTTGCTTTTTCCATGAAACTGTTGCTTGATCTTAGAAGACAAGCTAAGCGATTAAGTGTTTATGCTAAAAACTAATGACAGTTTTGATTGGCTGTAACTAATGGAAGATGTTTTGCTCAAACCACAGTTGAGCAGAGCCTGTCAGATTCGTTCCTGTTCTTTTGGGCACATCTGTTAATGTTCCAGGTTTGTTTGTTTGTTTAAAAAATAGCATTTTTGCAATTTGTTTTGATCAACTGTTGCATGTGAACAGTTGGGGGTGGGTGGGAACAGGGGCATAAATTCCTAGAATGAGCAGCAATTAATGTGGCTTCAGTATAGATGGATACTCGGAGTCTCCATACAACTTATTGTAATATTGCTTATCTTTTCACTTTTCTGGAATATCTTTTATGGATATACCGGCAAACTGCTGGCAGCTATTGTTTAAAAATAAAATTATATTTTCACTTATGACCATCACTGTGTTGGATCTGTGACATGATACATCAGGTTTATGTATTTTTTTTAAAAAAAATTGCTTGCCAAATCAACTGTGGAAAGTAAGAGCCTCCTTCTTGGGTGATTTCCCGATTGGATCTCAGACCTGATGTGCTGGAGTAAGAAGAAGAAGAGTTTGGATTTATACCCCACCTTTCTCTCCTGTAAGGAGACTCAAGGTGGCTTACAAGCTCCTTTCCCTTCCTCTCCTCACAACAGACACCTTGTGAGGTAGGTGGGGCTGAGAGCTCTAAAGAACTGTGACTAGTCCAAGATCACTGTAGCAGGAATGTAGGAGTGCAGAAACACATCTGGTTCACCAGACAAGCCTTTGTCGCTCAGGTGGAGGAGTGGGGAATCAAACCCAGTTCTCCAGATTAGAATCCACCTGCTCTTAACCACTACATCATGCTGGAATGCTAAACTTTGAACTGATACTTTCTAAGCTGTCAACACAGACAGTCTAAGGTCTTTAGCATAAAAAGGGAGGCATCATGATATACGAAACCCCGACAGAAGACTCCAGATATGTGTTCTTTGGTAACCCATATTGAAACTCAAAATGAATATACAGTTAAAAACAATGCAGTTATAACAGTATAATATATACAAACAATGCTATAAATTGGATCACAAAATTAGATAACAAAGTGGAAAAACACCGCATAATATAGACATTAAAACAAGAATGGAGACCAATTTAGTAAACAATGTGATACATATAAACAAAACTCAAAAATGAAAATGATTGTAATTCTATTACTAGAAATACAGTTCAATAAGTGCCCCCTGTAAATACAAGATTTCCTAATTCCGTTGTTTATAAGATCTGTTAGTCAAGTGCTGGGGAAAGGGTCTTCTCCTGATTCAAGAGAGCCTGTTATGTAAATGGAAGAAGAAGAAGAGTTTGGATTTTTATCTCCCTTTCTCTCCTGCAGGAGACTCAAAGGGGCTTACAATCTCCTTGCCCTTCCCCCCTCACAACAAACACCCTGTGAGGTAGGTGGGGCTGAGAGAGCTCTGAGAAGCTGTGACTAGCCCAAGGTCACCCAGCTGGCATGTGTGGGAGTGTACAGGCTAATCTGAATTTCCCAGATAAGCCTCCACACCTCAGGCGGCAGAGCTGGGAATCAAACCCGGTTCCTCCAGATTAGATACACGAGCTCTTAACCTCTTACGCCACTGCTGGTACCGTAATTCTCAAAAAGATCTGCAGGATCCAACCCAAGGGCACTGTTCTGATGTTTGAGGAGGCTTCCTCTGCTTTGTGAAGGAAAGGGTGTGGAGTGTCTACTATTTTGGTTCTGCTGTGTTACTGTAATAGAATGAAAAGCAAAGTGCAGAGTGACCTTTTATTAATTCAGGAGATTTCTATACTTCTTCATTAGAGTTCTGCTTGGGGTGACTTGCATTTAGAATAATAAGTTGCCAGTATGAAACCACGAACCATTAAAACAAGCCATTTCCCTCCCTTCTAATACTGAGTGATGCATTTATATCTGCCAGTCCATAAATTAGCTAATGTTGTATAGGTATATATCCTTCCCAGTTGTGTGGGCTCAGTGTGAATTCAGCCCATGCCCCTGAAAAGCCCTTGTCCTCTTGGCTGCTTTACCTGGAACCTGCATTCCCATCTACCCCTAACCCACCACCCCTCGGAGATGGTTATAACCAGCGTTGCTTGGCAGCACACTTTCTGGAGCAGCTGTTTCCTGTCGGTTCACTATGGTCTCTTATTCGGGCAGCGGTAGGAAATGCTTTAACGTGTTATGTGTCTCTGTGTTGTGCCAGTGCCAGGAGCTCTGCTGTGCTCTTGTCTGAAGTCCATTTCCTGTACAGGGGCATAGGATTGTGTGATTATTCTCTTAGAGGACAAGAGTTTATTGTCAAGGGGTGTGGCAGAAGAAGGCCTGATACCTGGATTGGAGGCAGCAGCTGAGGCACTGAGGCTGCTCTGGCGGGCCCCCAGCAGAATCCAGCCCTGGTGAATGATCACTGGCATCCATTGTCTCAACAATGTTCTGGCACGGAACAACTCCTATGTGTGTTTGTCTGTGCATCCTGTCATTCTTCAATTAGTGGTAAGCAATCTCCATATAAGCCACCCCAGTTCCTGGATTGTTTCCTCTTGTTATGTCATGAATTGGAAAGTGGGGAAATGAACCTTTGAAATAAACTGACCAAGTAAACTTCCAAGGGCAAGTAGGTTTTTTTGGGGAAGGGTTTAAAGCAAAGGGTGCAGGAAGAAAACCACTGATGTTTTGGTGAGTGCAAGTTTGGTTAAATTGTATCAGTGAAATAAACTGATTAACAAGAAAAAAATGTTCAAATGGGTTCATAGTTTGTCTCGCTTGAAAGCCCTTTCAAAAAAAGGAGGGGGACTTCATCAATACACAAAATGCAGTTTGGGTTCTCAGTATATCAATATGAGAAGTAGAGGTGTTTTGGCTAAGCCCATGTAAGTGAGCTTCTTTTCTGTGACTTGGAGGAGCCAGCAGCATGGAAGGGTGTGTGTGCGAGCGGAAAGGTGTGAATGGCAGTGTGAGGGAGTGGGAAGGGTGGCCATGGGTGGAGGGAAGATGTTCGGGGCAAAGCTGTGCTTACTGGCAAAGCTGTCCTGCTCTGGTGGCAAAGCAAATTAAAATTGTGCTAGAAGTTATCTCATCTGCCGCAGAGAGAATGGAAAGTGAAAGTGCGGCTCAAAGAAATACGTCCATAGAAGAAATCTTGCTGCGATGGACATTCGCCCACTACCATGCTGCAGACACTTTGTGCATAATTGGCTTGTGTATCATTGTCTTGAGCTATCAATGGATCCAAAACTGACTCTCTCTGGTAAAATGGATGGATTGCAGATCCCACCAAGAAGAAATAATTGGTTTTGTCTTTAACAGGGGCAAGATCGACACAAGAAGGATCCGTCTGCACAGAAATAGCTTGATGCAATGAATGTAATAGATAAAGAGCACCCCTTGACAGATTTGGCTGTCAAAAAGCCACCATGGAATGGTCAAAAAGCTTATGGAATGACAGCTCCCTTTAATAACTCGATTTGAAAAACATTTTCAACACATTCTCCTCTGTTTTCCTTTTGCTACAAATGTTTGCTACTGTTCTGGGTTTTTTTGCCCTTAATGATATTCTTTCATCAGCCTAAATTAATTCATGTGTAAATGGGTTTTCTCTCCAAAGTTCTATTTGTTGTTCAACTGAAGAATACGTTTTTGAAAAAAGGAAAATACAAAAAACAGCACCACCCATTGTACTGCCCTCCTCCAGCATTCCAGCCCCTATTTTCTGTTTTCCACCTACATATCCTATTTCAATTAGACTTCTCTCTACAACAAGGCTGTGCCTTCGCCTCTAATTACACTTATGTAATTGAAATACTACCACTGGCAGCAGAAGGTGCCTCTGTGTGAAAATACACACAATTGTATTGTCAAAGACTTTCTTGGTTGGAATCAACTGGCTGTACGCAGAAACATGCTTCTAAAGATACCAGCGCTAGATTTGGGTGAAACCCTAGAAACCAAGGCCCTTTCCCCACTTACCTTAAGCCCCGCGCTACTCTCCTCAAGTAGTGCGGGGTCCAGCTGCCCTCCCCACTTCAGGGGCGGCGAGAACGCAGCCGCCCTGACGCTGCCTCTCTCGCACCCCCTCGATGCGCGTAATTCCTGGCGCCTTTTGACGACCCCACGCAGAGCGCGGGGTCGTGGGGAAGCCAGGGTGTGCGCCAGGAATTGCGGCGCCAGGAATTGCCCGCAGCAACCCTCGGGCAAAGGTGAGTGGGGAAAGGGCCTTTAACTACTAGATCAGGGCCACACAGCCCATAAAACCCACAACAGCCATACATAAAATTAATAAAATATATTGTTATAACTGGGAAGGGGACCATGGCTCAGTGGCAGAACATTTGCTGTGCTTGCAGAACATCCCAATTCAATCCCTGGCATCTCCAGTTAAAAGGATCAGGTAGTAAATGATATAAAAGACCTTTCTCTACTTGAGACCCCAGAGAGCTGCTCCAGTCTAAGTAGACAATACTGCCCTTGATGGGCCAAAAGGCAGCTTCATGTGTGTTACTAATTGCCATTGAAATACAGTGCAGAATGATTTATGTGACAATTTTGCCTGTGACAATATCGATCCCTTTAAAATCTGTAATAGTGCTGATATAGCACATGAGAATTCAAAGGATGGTCTCTAACCATTTATATGCAGGACTTCCAGTTTCCTGGTATAGGTGCTGGCGGGCAGTGTGGTACAGGAGTTAGTGTTAAACTAGAATCTACAATTGAGTTCCAAGCTGCTTTGGCATGAAGCTCACTGGGTGCTCTTTGGTCAAAGACAAATTTAGTGTTGTGAGGATGTAATGGAGGAGGGAAGACCCATATATTGGCCCCCTGAGCTCTTTGGAAGAGGTGTGGCGCAAATATGATAGACTGCAGGTATAAGGATTAAGAAACGGTTAAAGTTGCTTGTCTTTATTCATGGGTATTGCTTGAGAATACAGTATTGCCTGACACAATATGCATTGCTGAAAATGTACCTCAGAATTTATTTATATTTATATCCTTATCCTGCAGAGAAACCTAAACTTTAGTATAAGTGTCAGGTTTTGACAAAAGATCTTAAAAAAAACCCTTCAGGTTATTTATGCCTTCAGTTTTTGCCTCTAAAATCTAAGTTTCAAGGATATTTGCCATCATTCAGGTTTGATTTTCAGGTGTGAGATTAGACACACACACACAGCAAATGTTGATTCACTAATATGCAGAGTAAGAACGTTAAATGTGTTCAGATGGGAAAATTTCAAGTGTGAAAAGAGAAAATGGTTTAAGAGTAAAAGGAATGTAGGTTTAATTTACACGAGACAAAAACAAAATCACATTGACGATTTGGGGGGTTGAACCAGTAAAGATAACAAATTCAAATTTCTTTCTACTCAGAATACAGGCCAGGATTTGTGGCTGGAAAATCCAGGTTGGATTTGAACCATAGCATTGGTGAAGCTCTTCATCTAGCCACTGTTTGTACCTTTGTCCTCTAGGTGTCGCTGTTCTCCTGCTTTATTTCACGTCAGATTTGAGTACAGGAAGTGTCCCAAGGGGGTTGTGTGTGCGCTTAAATTTAGCAATTGAATCACACTTAATGTGCTGCTACTTCAATCTTAAGAATCCCTCAAGATGGCTCATAACAGACTAAAAATACATTCTTTTTTAAAAAAATAACCCTATGGAAAATAGAAAACTAGAAGTACAGAATGGTGTAGTAGTCAGTGTGCTGAAATAGGATACGGGAGAACCAAGTTTGAATCCCTCCTTCCCCTCCTGTGGAAGCTTGCTGGGTGATTTTAAGTTAGTTGTTCTTAGCTGAATCTACCTCACAAGATCGTGGTTGTGAGGATAAAAGGCGAACGATGCTGTAAGTCCCCTTTGAATCCCCATTGGGCAGAAGAGGGGAGTATACATGACCAAACAAATAACAATGACAGCCCCTGGAGCAACTTGGTTCGGCAAAGTAGCATTTTTGCTGTTTCCACCTTCTCCATGAGGATACAATCCACTCTGACCTGGTCATAGGGTTGCCAGCTCCAAGTTGGGAAACATCTGGAGATTTTTTTTGGGGGGGGGGAGCCTGGGGAGGATAAAGTTTGTGGAGGAGAGGGACTTCAATGGGGTAGAGTCTACTGCCCAAAATGGCCATTTTCTCTTGATGAATTGTTTCTTGGAGATCAGTTATAATAGTACGTGATCTTTAGCTACCACCTGGAGGTTGGCATCCCTATCTGGTCATGGTACTTTGACCTGGAAGAACTGAGGATGCAGCCCTGATGGAATTTCAGAAAAGCTGTCTTGGAGATGACTAAACCTTAATGGATTATGGACTGTTTGGGATTTTGTTGGACTGTGCTTTGCTAAATTGGCATTGTCAGCATATATTCTAACTATATTGATATTTTTGTTGGTTGGGTGGTGGTCATTTGCAGTTGCATTTGAATGTCTTTGGTTTTTGGGTTTGGTGTTTTTTAGTGCTGGTAGTCAGGTTTTGTTGATTTTCACATTCTTTTCCTTTTTAACTATCTGGAAGCCAGTGGATTTCAGTGGCTTCCTTGTGTGGTCTGACACAGTAGCTGTTGGAATGGTCAAGAATGTCTTTGTCTTCAAATAAAGTTCTGTGTCTGGCTTGGTTTACAGCATGTTCAGCTACTGCTGATTTCTCAGGTTGGATTAGTCAGCAATGCCTCTCATATTCTTTAATTCTTGTCGGAATGCTGCATTTTGTAGTTTCTATGTATACTTGTCCACAACTGCATGATATGCGATAGACTCCTGAGGAGAAAAGGTCTCCCTTGTCAGTTGCTGACTGTAGCATTTGTCGTGTTTTTCTGGTGGGTCTGAATACTATTTTAAGCTGATGTTTTTCCGTCAGGTTTCCCATTGGTGATCCCCTTGATATACAGTAGAAATATCTTACCTGTGGGGGAACTGTTTTTCCTCAGAACTGCGTTTTTCTCTTAGTTTTATAGCTGTATTGATTTTGGTTGGGGAGTAGGCACAGCCTTCGACAAGACATTTTGGGGGCTGTCCATCAATTATTTTCTAGGTAGTTTCTTCTTCCTTTATTTGCCTTGGATCCCAGCCGTCTTGGGAGAAAAGTGGGGTTTTAAATATTTTAGTCAAACTAAAAAAGCAAAATGTTAGCTTTGCTCCTCTTCCCATCCTGAAACCTCTCTGCACCAGAGCAGGTTCTGTCTTGCTCCATGATAAAAGAAGCCCACTGACCTTTCCTGAGGAGGAAATACTATAACCAGGGGGAAGCTCCTGAAAAGGCTCTCCTACAGCCAACTTTTACTTTACCTTTATTTAATTTCCACCCCACCCTATCCTAGTCAAAGGCTGGGCTCAGGGTGGCTTACAACCCATCAATACACATTCATAGATCAGATACAACCATAATTAATATAGTACAATAAATGATTAAAATGACCCAAGTTAATAAACACTTAAAATATAAATATACAAAAATTATCCCTTCATCGTTCTCTTTTCCGGTTTCCTTACAGGGATAGAATCCGATAACTCTCGCTACTTTAAATGCAGCTTGTCCCCCTACATCCAATTTTCTTACTAAAGGGAGGGAGAAGAGGGGAGGGGAAGGATAAACGGGAGGAGAGAACCAAATAGGGAAGAAAAAGATAGAAGAATAAGGGAAAAGAAGATACAGGAAGGGAGGGAAGGGAGATGGGAAGGGGAGGCCGGTAGGATGACAGAGGGCCAACTGCCTCAAACATAGGCCTGATTGAACATCTCTGCCTTGCAGACTCTGCAGATCTGTACTACATCCTGCAGAGTTCTGGCCTCACGTGGCAGAGGGTTCCATCAGGCAGAGGCCTGGACTAAAAAATGTAATGCCCTCTGGGGAAGATGCAGCCCTGTAGACTTAGCATCTGAGAGAGGTGGACTTTGAAGTAGAAGAAGAAGAGTTTGGATTTATACCCCACCTTTTTATCCTGTAAGGAGGCTCAAGGTTGACTTACAAGCTCCTTTTCCCTTCCTCTCCCATGGCTGGTAGGGTTTAGCTGGTGATTTGAGTATGGAAAAAGGGGCCCTTTAGATACCTTACTTTAGACAGTTGACTGGTGATACACAAGCAAGTTCATCTTCATACTATACCCCTATTTTTAAGGCTCTGGAAGACATACAGAATGTGATTGAGTGTTATTTTCCTTTGAAGTTCCAGTTATCCCAGGGAAACTGGGTGTGTACATTTTTTAAATCACACAATTGTGCATTTCAGAAGTTCATCCTGTACACCGCTTTTGGGGAAGATTGGGAAGCAATACAATGGCTTTTGTAACACAGTTTTTAAAGTGAGGCCTCTTGAACCTCTTGGTTCAATGAAGGAAGGGTGGGATAAAAATGTACTTAATAAAAACTTGTTTAATGCTATTTCAGCCAATACAATAATATCCAATTAAATTTGTGCTTTGTTCTCTCTAATCTAGCTCTGCAAGAGTTCCTCAGGGATTTATATTTGGGCCCTCTCACCCCACTCGCAGCATACTTTTATGCAACTCAGTCATCTTCATTTTACTATTTGGGTTTCTGAAAAACATGGTACGCAATCAACAATGATATCTCTTCTTCCCCTTTCCCAGCTCCTCTGCCTTTCATTCTTCTTCATTCGGCCAAATACATCCAAGTAAAGAAGCAAACAAGGGCTGCAGGGGGCGGGGGAACAAGAGATACCGGCAGGTCAATCACTAGAAATGTCCCAAACAGTTTTTCAGAAATCTGGAAAAGCATCTGGATGGTCTCTTCTGTTTTATGCAATATATTATTTCAAGGACTCAGCTCAGGGAGTGGGCTGCCCCTTTAACTACTGGGGTAGATGTTGCTGGCCTGCTGCTAAGTAATGTTCCCAGGCTGCTTTGCTTGATCCCAGCCAGTGGTGGTGCCTACAGTGGATGTAGGTTTGCCTTTCACCTCCTCCTGATTTGTGGTAGGGTCTCAAGATGGCACATGGGCCATTCTGTGTGTTTTGTTCAGTGGTAGGATTCAAATAATTTAACAACCGGTTCCGAAAGGACTCACTGGTGGGATTACAGCCAGTTCTCTGAACTAGACAAAAAAATTAGCTACCTGTTCTACCGAATAGGTGCGAATAGGCTGAATCCCACCACTGGTTTTGTTCCTGAAGCACTTTCTGCTCTGATCCATCCCTGGAGCCACAGAGGACTTTTCAATGGTGTGACTTAGCTGAGGCCCATCATGGGAACTAACCTGGCTGGTCTGATGGCTTTTCTGTAATGAATGACAGACTAAGGGTGCAAATGACAGACTAAGGACGTTGTGCTACGAGGGGCAAACTAGGGGCGTTGTGGTACCAGGGACAGACTAGGGATGTTGTGCTGAATGAAACAGAAGTACAATGGCATGTTACAGATTGTCCAAGTTTTATAATCACACAAGCTTTTGCGAATCAGGTTTTCCCCCCTTCCTATGCTATATTTTGAAGTGTATGGCTTTCTGGGTGTCTTTGTGGCAGTTCCTTGTACCAGTTACATGAGAATCTTATTGGATACCCTTTCAAAGACCAGAAACCATGACCTGATACCAGGGCCATATCCAATCTTCCTTGCTAGGTGGGGCTGCTTCACCCAGATGGTGCTTTAGATAACTGAAGGGAAGAATCTATGATTTCCAGGTTAACCAACAGAAACTCCTACACCCCTTTTGCCCAGCCCAGCTGCCTCTTTGTTGGTATCTGTGAATTATTTGCTTCCCAAATATAAACTGAATGGTTATTTGTTTTTACATTATCAATTCAAATGTTCAGAACTCTTTGCCTGCTCTTTATAATGCTGTCTTAAAATTAAAAATCCCTTCCTTAAGTTATCCTACACATACAAATGCGCATACTTGTGACTGTGTTTTTGATAGTTTGATTTTGTAATCTGCTTTAAGCAGGCTTTCGAAGAGGGGGCATATAGGCATTATAAATAAGCATTAAATCACAGTCCTAGGAACTAAAGGGGGATTTTCCATGCCTCCCCATAGCACTTGAACATAACAGTGACAGCGGCAGTGATAGAACTTGAGCAGGGGGAAATCTTGCATGAGTACACCAGGGCAGATGAGATGAAGAGAGTTTGGGATTGAGGTAACATCCACAAATTATTCACTTTTAAACCATAACTATTACCAAAAATACTGAGCTTTCGTTATTTCAATGGAAGGTGTGATGTCACAAATTTAACTGCCTGTTTTTTTGAAAAATCTTTTGATGGGATAGTGCAGCCAATGCTCCCATCCTAACCTTGGCCCTGCCTGGTACATTTAGGGTGGTGAGCTCTGCATCAGTAAATGCCAAGAGATGTTTTTTGGGTAGTACCTGGGAAGGATGGAGTTACAGGGGATGTTAAATCACTTCCTCTGTGAGGCTCTATGAAATCACTCCCATCTCCACGGTAAAGACCACAGAAAGGGGAGATTCCTAGAGCATCACAGAAAATACACCATCACTTGGGGGGATGTGACTTTGCTTCCAGGTCTTCCTCTATGAATCCCTATAATGTTAAGGATATTTACTATAGAGCATTGGTGGTGAACCTGTGGCATGGGTGCCAGAGGTGGCACTCAGAGCCCTCTCTATGGGCACGCACAAATAGAGTCCCCCCACACATCTAGGCTGGCCTGGGCCGCTGGGCTCAATTATTAGCATTAAACCTAAGACCTGGTTTTGGGGAAGCAGTGTAGGCAACCCTATTAAGCGCTGTTAAACCCCACTGATTTTCATGCGAAGAACTAAAGTGTGATCCTTTACCTAGGAGTAAGCTCGGTTGCTGGCTATGGGGCTTGCTTCTGAGTAAACCCTCTTAGGGTCGTGATTCACCCATTGGAAGAGTTGCACGGTTGCTTCAAAGCAATGCCACCGACTACCACCGAGCTTACTACCCAAGTAACGCACGCCTCGGAGCCAACCGTTTTTTCTAAACTAAAACCTCAGTATTCAGGTTAAATTGCCGCGTTGGCACTTTGCAATAAATAAATGGGTTTTGGGTTGCAATTTGGGCACTCGGTCTCGAAAAGGTTTGCTATCACTGCTATAGGGATTGAGGAAATTCCTAGAATGTCACCATTAACACTATCCCTCTCCCCATTTTCTGTTACGCCTCAAACCATTAACAGCAGGTAAGCAGCAAGCTTAAATACTTACCTTTATATCTTCCCTTGGCTTTTAAAAACAATTTATCTATATGAAAGCCAGTTGCCATTATTTCGTCATGCTTTAGTGTTACTAAGAGATGCAACCCAGAGTAGGGCTATGAAGGCAAGGACTGGTTTGGTAGCTTTGCCATCAGGGTTCAGGTGCAGGTTTCATGGAAGGAATGGTTTCTCATGGAAGGGAATGGTTACTGTGCTCTCCTCTGGAATAATAAAGCAATGCATTTGGGAATACCGTTGGTATTCACTGCTGATGGTAGTGATGCAGCTCTTCCTGGTGGGGCTCTTGCGGTCTGTGTCTGTGACCTTCATCCCTTTTATTTCCTTGCAATATATAAGCACTCTTTTCATGTGTTTCCCATGTATCCTGCTTGCTAGTATCTGTATAAAGTTCCTAACATTATGACATGCTGTGGTGTGACAAGGAAGGATTCAAAGTCGGTCTGTACCACCGTGGAGCAAGCTGGACTCTCAGGGACTGTGGTTATCAGATTCTGGGAGCAGGCACAGAACTCTCCCTAATGGTATCCATTCACACATTGGTTTTCCCAGGAGGCCAAATAGAAACTTCTTGGATGATTGCTGGTTGAGAAAATGATGTTGATGTGGAGGCTGAAGCCCTTTCTTCATGTTTGTCATGGTTCCACTCCATGCATTATGGGCTATTCTCCGTTCCGATGTATGTGATATTCAATTTGGATTGGAACCAAGGCAAACATGGCATCATGGCTTACTCATGGTGGAGACCCCAGACTTTGTACCCTGAAATGTGTGAATCAGTGGAGTGTTGGAAGCACTGGTGGTAGCTGAAAGTTATCTCCAATGGGTCTGTGAAGCTGGAAGAGAGATGTGCAAATGTTTGATGCTTGCTGGGTGGTTTGTGTGTGGATGGTGACATTGTTCAGGTAAGGAGAGCTTATTGCCAGTCTTTGGGCCTACCACATGTGCCAGCCCCTGAAGATGTGTGAGTTGTCCACCATCTGACGTGCTCCTTCACAGGCCCTTTGCCAGCATGTTGCTTGTTGGATCTCAACCCACAACAGCCTGTATCTACAATGCTAGATTGGAAGGAAACTCTGGAACAAGTGCCAAAGTTCTCATGCTTTTTATAAGATCGCCTTTTTTTTTCCTTGGGCCAGTGCCTCCCAGATGATGCTGGAGATGTTCCAGAGATGGAGGGGGGGGGGGGGGGCAAACTCATAATCCTTTTGATGGGAGCCTTGTGTTATTACCACTGGACCCACAGATGAATAAACGGGTTTGAAGACAAAGATCAAGCATGCAAACTTCAAAAAGGAGGATGCCAAGTGACATCTCTGCATCTACGAGGCCCCGGGCAGAGGGCTTGGCAGGGCACCGTTGGAAAACGATTTTTGTCAGGGTTTTTTTTAATAAGGCTTCCGCCTAGCAGAGGCTCTGATTGAAGCCAGATTGCTGCTTTAAGCAAGAGCTGTGGCTGCTGGCGCAACTTAAAGAACTGAAGTAGCTCTGCTGCTCTGCACTGGGGGGGAATCTTTATTCAGTGAACTAAGTTGGAGCTTCCAAATCTTTTGGCCACCGTAATTTTTTTTTTGGGGGGGGAAGGGGGAACTAGCTCCTTCTGCTGTTTTAAAAATAAATAAATAAAGGAGAAAGAGAGAGAGAAACATTTATCTGTCAAACATCCTCCGGAATGGCATGAATTGAATTTAAAAGACTGCCAGGTCTCCTGAACGTCTGAGCTTGAGTTGGCTAAGGCAGAGCTTGTGGGTATAGGGGTGGAGTCAAGGACAGAGTATGGCAGAGCTAGAACATTAAATGGATGAGTAAGGGGAGGGGGTATCCAGCCCTTCCTGTTTTTCTAGCAGCCAATCTGACACTAACAAATGGTGTCTTATTCCTGATGAATTGGCAATCCTAAATCAACACACACACACCCATTACCCATTCGTGGAGGTCTAGAAACTTGCTACATTTTGAAAATGAAATAGGTGAATAGTTTGATTTGCTCTTGCAGAAACTTCTAACCTTGCCTTCCTCCTTGAGGGCTTGACAGCTTTTCTTTTGGAGTTTGTTCTCTGCGACTGTGCTTATACATGTACTTATTCAGTTCGTTTTTACCCCGCTTCTCACCCCAATAGGGACCTGAAGTGACTTCTCCACGCCTGCGTTTTGTCCTCTCAACTACTGACCTGTGAGGTAGCTGATGCTGAGAGTGTGGGACTGGTCCAAGGTCACCCAGCAAGCTTCTATGGCAGATTAGTGATTCGAACCTGGGTCTCCCAGATTCCAGTCCTAACCCTTTCACCAGTATACCACACTGGATCAACTGGACTTCTAGTTACTTCTCAACTGAGAGGCACAACTTCTCCTGGAAGCTTTTCACTTTGGTGTGTAGGAGCCAATGTTCATACAAATCCTGCGCATGGAAAGCAGAGGTGATGTTGCAGTCAGGAGAAAAGTAAAGGTGCCCCATCCATGCAAGTGCTCTCATTTTCATGACAACAGCCAGAGCACCCATAGCTGTTTGGTCCATTGGAAGGCAAAGGATTCTGGGAAGATGGCTGCTTATGATATGTGGGGAAACCCTTATTTTGTCATGCTCGGGCAAAACAGAAAAGTGAATTTGTGGAATGGGTTTGTTTTTGTGCAGACTCTCAAGGTCTCTCATGAATGCTTGCCCAACCCTGGTCTGGCTTTATAACCAAGAGATGGGTGTTCAGCTGCATGTCAGAATGAGTGCAGCTTGCCAGTCTATTTGAGCCTCACACTGCTCTTCTGAACAGGTGCAGGAGAATGATTCCAGGCTTCATAATACACCTGTCATAGCAAGTTTCTTTGATGTTTTCTTAACCTGACACCCACCTTACCGTAAACATATTTCATCCCTTGCCATTGCTTTGCCAGGGAAAACTATTAATGGGAGATATCTTATGTACTTGATGTGTTTTTAATGCAGCTGGTAACATCTCCCTGTGGTCACGATTTCATCACCCGACCAAGCCACTACAACAAGATATGCTTTGAGGGGGCGGGGGGAGGCATGCCCTGGCTGGTTGGCATGAGGGTTGGACTAGAGGAAGAGAACAGAATTGCCCCAAACCCTGCAGATGAAGGCAGAGGTTCTATAGGTACAGCTACAAAAAGACTCAAGAAAAAGAAGAATTGGATTTATATCCCCCCTTTCTCTCCTGTTAGGAGACTCAAAGGGACTTACAAACTCCTTTCCCTTCCCCCTCACAACAAACACCCTGTGAAGTAGGTGGGGCTGAGAGATCTCTGAAGAACTGTGACTAGTCCATGGTCACTCAGCTAGCATGTATTGGAGTGCACAAGCTAAACTGGTTCACCAGATAAGCCTCCACAGCTCAAGCAGCAGAGCGGGGAATCAAACCTGGTTCTCCAGATTAGAGTGCACCTGCACTTAACCACTACACCATGCTGGCTCTCCTGTATGGCGGGGCACCTGTATGGCAAGAGACTGCAGTGTTGAGGGCAGGGGGCTCAATACTCCCCCCTCAATGGCATTTTCTCAATTGTAAGTGCACCTCCCCCACTCCCCTGGCTGCTTTAATCCTCAGGAGGTGGAAGAAGACTGGTCCCTGAATAGTGACTGTCTTTTTCCATTCCTGGGATTTAAAACATTGGGATAGATTTCCGTTCAGTGCTACAAGTGGGATAGGAAGTGGAAACAGGGCACATTGAACATCCATGCCCATCCATGCCCTATGAGGAGAGACTTAGGGAGCTGGGTATGTTTAGTTTGTTCTTATCTGTTTGCCCCCCACCCCAATGCAAAAAATATCAGTGGTGACATCAGGCAAAAGGGTTTTGTGAAAAAGGAAGCCTTCCTTTCAGTGTTTCTGGGAATTCCAGCTGGTAAGGCTGTATTGATTGACCCCATAAGAAATGTGGATAATCATAGCATTGTGTAGTGGCTAGCTGCACATTTGACTAAGATCCGGGAGACCCAGGTTCGATTCCCCCACTCTACTGTGGAGATGCATTGGGTGACTTTACGCCAGACCCCCACCCTCTCAGCATCACTTGTCTTTATGGGCTAGGTGGTTGTGCGAATAAAATGGAGACAGGAAAAATGACATTGTAAGCTGTTTGGGCCCCTGCTTGGTATAAATATTTCCACAAATAGATGAGTAGGGGTGGCATATATACTTCTCCCCAGCTTCATTTTATCCTCACAACAACTCTGTCAGGTAAATTAGACTGAGAGACTGAAATATATGGTCAAGGTTATCTAGTAAGTCAATACAAGAAGTGATTTGAATCTAGGGCAGCTGTTCCAACTCTCCAGCCTCTGCAAGGATATTTGTGTCCCCCAATTATCATTGTCTTCTGCCAGTAGGTAAAACCTTTTTTTTTTTTTTTTGGTCTGGCATTTCTACAAGGAGTCCAATGACCTTTCTGCCCTATGTTTTATTTACTGGGTTTTTTTGTGCTTTAACATACAATTTGTACTTTGGGTTGTAATTGAATTTATTATGTGTTTTGACAATGTTTTGTTTTTAATTGTTACCTGGCTTGGTGGCTCTGACCGGTGGCAGGACCTAATTTTGTAAATTAAAAAAAGAAACTAAAATGAAATGCACTGACTTTCTCTATAGCCAGAGTCAGAGCTGTGATCAAACGAGTATTCACAGATTATATCCAATCTCTTAACAATGGAAGAGCATCAAAGGGCGCCTCAGGGCGAGGGTGATTCTAGGATGACTGCGCCAAATGCTTGTCAACACAGTGGTGCCATCTACCCAGACTGGTAAACACATTGCAGCAGCTATGACATTGTTCAGTGACTTTTGTAACGAATAATTTTGAGAGCACCTTATGACTATTATGCTCATTAATCCTCACAACAACCCTGTGGGCAGACTATTAATGTTGCCATTGTATAGAAGAAGAGGAGTTTGAGTGGCCTGTGCTCATTGTGACTGGAGGCTGCCGGGCAAAAAGTCAGCTGTCCTCAAATGCTGCGTAAAGCTACAGAGCAACTGCTGAGTCTGGCCACCACAAACTACCCAAACCTACCTGTTACGCTCCATTCCACTTTTTCCTCCAATGATCTCAAGTGCACCTACTGTTCTTTACGCTTCCATCTAATGTTCACAACAAACTTGGAAGATATGTCAAGCCGAGGGGCAGTGCCCAACTGGTCATCCAGTGAACTTTGGTGACTAAGTGGGAATTTAAATCTGGTGTTGGTTTTAAGACAACAGCTGACAAAACGGTGGTAAGTCAAAACCTGTGTGCAGAGTCAGGCCTTGTCTAACTGCCTCAGGTGTGTGTCTCCAGCTCTGTTTACCTGCTTTGACCGAGATCATATTCAGATGTTGTTTTATGCCATTGTCATCTCCAACTGCAACTTGACTTTCCCAGAATCGACTGCAATGTTATGCTCAGTTCATTCAGGGAACTGGCCACTGTAAGGACAGAAAAATGGGAAATAAATTTTGTAAATACATGAATAAATCAGCTGTCCTGTACTCTGCAAACTGGCTAGTTAGGTCTCCTCTAGAGCAGTGCCTTCAGGTCTAGGTAGCAAAGCTTGGTAGTGTTACTGGCAGCCAAGAGCTGGAATAGAAAGCAGGGAATTGGTACTTGCTCCTAGTGCTATGGTAGAGTTCTTGACTGTCACTTTCCATCAAACTGTTGCCCTCAGATATTTGTGATATGTCATTGGAAACATGCAGCTCTGCTTTGGAAAGATGCCTCCTTATATGGTGGATATGGTGGTGTAGTGGTTAAGAGCAGTTGGATCTGGAGAACTGAGTTTGATTCCCCACTCCTCCATGTGAGTGGCCGACTCTTATCAGGTGAACCAGATTTGTTTCTGCACTCTTACATTCCTACTGGGTGACCTTAGGCTAGTCACAGTTTGTTCAGAACTCTCTCAATCCCACCTACCTCACAAGGTGTCTGTTGTGGGGAGAGGAAGGGAAAGGAGTTTGTAGGCCACCTATAAGGAGAGAAAGGTGGGGTATAAATTCTTATAGTCTGAAAATGAAAAGTACACATATTTATTTCATTCTTGTATAAGTTCGAGAATGGAAACCAACAGTGGACAGTGCTGGGTTAGTTCAATCCATACAAAGTCCTGTAAAGACGCATTCAGATCTTCATGGTATCTCTTGATTCTCACACTATGATCACATTTTGAGAGGCGTGGCAGAGAGGGTGAATGCATGGGAATCTTTCCTGTCTTGAAAGGGGACATTGTTAGCTGAGGGTGGGAACTGACATTCTGTTCGCAGTCTCATAACACACCAGTTGGCATTTGAAGTATTTCCCAAAGCAACCGTATGTGTTCCTGTTGTTGCAAAACACACTTCTGAACAGCTTGAATAACTTTATGGGCTGGGGGAGGCCAGAGCTGCCCAATCTTGTGACATCTAGTACAATCACAGTCAAGGCCCTGATGTAAAGTAATCATGAGTGGGTTTGTATTGACGAGGAAGCAAGCTCTGGTGAACCAAAGTGGACTCACTCCTAGTAAGGGTCTAAATCCAACTGAAGTTTGTTGTTCTTAAGTATGATTGAAGGCAGCAGGACAAGAAGACCCAACATAAAATGGATTGACTCTGTAAAGGAAGCTATTGCCCACAGGAGCAGCAGTGGCGTAGGAGGTTAAGAGCTCGTGTATCTAATCTGGAGGAACTGGGTTTGATTCCCAGCTCTGCTGCCTGAGCTGTGGAGGCTTATCTGGGGAATTCAGATTAGCCTGTGCACTCCCACACACGCCAGCTGGGTGACCTTGGGCTAGTCACAGTTCTTCGGAGCTCTCTCAGCCCCACCCACCTCACAGGGTGTTTGTTGTGAGGGGGGAAGGGAAAGGAGATTGTAAGCCCCTTTGAGTCTCCTACAGGAGAGAAAGGGGGGATATAAATCCAAACTCTTCTTCTTGTAAGACCTGAGCTGTTAACAATAGGACATTTTGGAAGATATTGATTCATAGGGTCTCCATGAGTTGGAAGGGACTTGACAACACTTAGCACTTATCACCCGCACACACTTAAGTATGAGATCCATGGGACAAGCTGGTGGCAATATGCTTTTGCTCCATTGTGATGAAATGACTGGTGTGTCTTGTGGACCTGGACTGATTGTGTTCCAGTTTGCCTTTCTAAAGTGGTATCAAATTGAATTTCCCTTGCAGTTCCAGAACAGGATAGTCACCATTTTTGAAAAGGCAGTTGTGTCACATGATCATTTTGCCACTTCATCTGGACCAGGTTGAAGGTTTTCATGGCTGGGATCATTGGGCTGTTGTGTGGTTTCCGGGCTGTATGGCCGTGTTCTAGTAGCATTTTCTCCTGATGTTTTGCCTGCATCTGTGTCTGGCATCTTCAGAGGATCTAATGGTAGTAAAGCAAGTGGAGTATATATACCTGTGGAATGTCCAGGGTGGGAGGAAGAACCTCTTACCTTACACTTAGGCAGAAAAAATGAAATGCATAGATATAGGATGGGTGACACCTGGTTTGACAACAATACATGTGAAAGGAATCTGGGAGTCTTAGTAGACCACAGACTAAATATGAGTCAGTAGTGTGATATGGCAACCAAGAAAGCCAATGCAATTCTGGGATGCATCAATAAGAGTATAGTGTCTAGATCAAGGGAAGTAACTGTACCACTGCATTGGTAGAGTACTGTGTTCAGTTTTGGGCACCACAGTTTAAGAAGGATATTGACAAGCTGGAATGTGTCCAGAGAAGGGTAACCAAAATGGTAAAAGATCTGGAATCCATGCCCTATGGAGAGAGACTTAAGGAGCTGGGGATGTTTAGTCTGGAGAAGTGAAGGTTAAGGAGGGATGTGATAGTTATGTTTAAATATTTGAAGGGATGTCATGTTGAAGAGGGAGCAAGCTTGTTTTCTGCAGCCTCAGAGACTAAGACATGGAGCAGGATTCAAGATGCAGGAAAAGAGATTCCACCTAAACATTAGGAAGAACTTTCTGACTGTCACGGCTGTTTGACAGTGGAATTCACTGCCTTGGAGAGTGGTGGAGTCTCCTTCTTTGGTGGTTTTTTAAAAGAGTCTGGATGGCCATCTGTCAGAAGTGCTTTGATTGTGTGTCCTGCATGGCACGGGGTTGGACTAGATGGCCCTTGTGGTCTCTTCCAACTCTATGATTCTATGATTCCAAGATCATTTGGATAGACTGGGGTTTTCTCCACAGACCCAACTGGAACTAAACTGTGACCATGGAAAAATGGATACTCAAACAGAGGATGGAAGATACTAAGTGGCAATGTGATTTTGCAAAATCGACTAATTTCATCTTCCATTTAACAATCATATATATTGGCCCTGACTTCTTGTCTTTTGTTGCTGATTGTTAATAAGCTCAGAAGAGCTATCACTTTAGCCAGATGTGATGTTTTGCTGTAAGCAGTTTGTGAAGTTAGATGCAATTAGATTTCACATTCAGAGAGAATTTTTCTATGTGGTTTAGAAGAGTCTTTGGTGCATGTTTTTTCCCCTATTCCCCTCTCTACAACAAGTTGTGGTCTAAGATTATTTACCCATTACTAGCTAATTTTCTAGGTGGTTCGGGCAAAGCACGCCTTGAAAAATTACTGGCAGATGAAAATTCTCCAACCTCAAGGCAAGTGGCCAAGTTTAGTGCTGTTGTAGACAAAGTATGCAGTGGGTTAAATGCCAACCGAGATAAAGACACTTGGTTCACTCGATAAAAATACAGATTCATCATGGTTCTGGCGCTCCCCCCCCAATCCCATGTTTTCCCCAATCCTGCATGAATGTGAACCTTTTAAAAAACACGTCTTCAATCCAGATCGGTGGGGAGGTTCGGGAGTCTAATGTGGTTTAATTTCTCACCGTAGAGAGTGACATAAATGCTTTCCAGCCAATTAGAGTGTGGCGGGCTGTGTGTGATGCGCGTGCAGCCATTCTTTTTGTTTTGCTTGGCTTTTCCTGTTTTGCTCGGCTGAGGCTGTTGTTGAAAAGTGCGCACGAGGGAGCGAGAACCGCTCTAACGTGGGCACAAGAGAACGGGAACTGGTCAAATGTGGACACAAGGAGTCAATCAGAAAAAAGCTGCATATCGTGCGTATGCGTTTACGTGCTCATGTTGCCAAGTACTGTCGCAACAAAAAAAGTTCCCGCCCCTACATTGCACAACAGCCAATCAGGATAGACCCTCCAAGCCGACCATGTGTAAGTGGGGATTGTCACATTCTTTGTAACCAAGATAGGGATAGATGCCTTCACTAGAAACATGCTACAGTGGGGAGGTTGAAACCTTGATGAAAAGGTGCAGTTTGTTTTGAAACTTGGTTGTATCTGTATTTAATTTTCAGTGGGGATTTGACCTGAGATTACCCTGGGCCAGGACTAGTTCACTCAGCAACAGAATACCATAAAGTGGAAAGTGTTTGTGTGTGCGTGCGCTGTTACAGCTGACTTACAGTGACTGTGTAGGGTTTTCAAGTCAAGAGACATTCAGAGGTGGTTTGCTTTTGCCTGCCTCCCCATCATGACCCTAGCAATCCTTGGAGGTCACCCATCCAAATTCAAATCAGGAGTAACTGATCATGGGGGTAGGTGCCCTGGACAGAGGGCAGAAAGGGGGCAGTGGCGGGAGGCTCAATTGCCCAGAAGAGATGGCTCATTCTCCTGTTAGGCTGCTGCCAGGAGGTGGGGGATGTGGAGGGAGACCCTGGGCCTCAGAGGGGCGTCGCAGCCCTTGCTAAGGCAGAAGTTGCAGCTGTTAATTGGGTAAAAGGACTGTAGGGGAATGAATAGGAGGGGGAACTAAGGAGATGTTCAAATATATCAAGTTTTATGTTGGCAGAGACATAAAGCCTTAGGTACCTTCTTTGCCTAGGTACCTTCTTTAGCAAACTTTCTCCTTTTCCCAGCTGAGGGACCCTCCACTCTTCCACCTACGGGGCTTTCCAATCCCTTGTCTTCCCAACCCCACCCCCCTTTTTAAGGGCCATGCGTTGACGGTGACTGTAGTAGGCTTTGGGCATGCAAGACTTCTGCGAAGGAGTTAGGGAGGGTGCCTTCTAAACACTCACAAAAGAAAAGAGTTTGGAGGACTTGTGACAGTTAAGAACAGTGGACACTAATCTGGAAAACCAGATTATTTAATCACTCCTACACACAAAGCCTGCTGGGTGACCATGGGTTACCCACATTTCTCTCAGCCCCACCTATTTCACAAGATGTGGGAAGGAGGAGGGAAGGCCGTTGTCAGGCAGTTGAGACTTCTTAAAGGTAAACCAAAGTGGGATATAAAAACCAACTCATCTTTTTCTACTTCTAGCATTATTGTCTTTTCCAGTGACTAAAGTACAGCTGCTTAGTCATCGTCACTTCGAGCAACATAATTACCAGATAAAGCTTTTCTTGGGTAGTACATTATCAGGCTGCGAAGCAGTGAGAGGTGTGTTTGGTGTTTCCCATATCAAAATTATGGGTGCTGTAGTTTAAAAAAATGTCCAAGAAAAGGCTAGGCTGAAAAATTTTCTCCTTGGTTTTGGCTTTTATATGTGCAGAGGGGTTGAGAGACTATTCAAATATTATAGATTATAGATGGACACGATAATGTAAAAGTGTAATTATTCATTATAAGTTCATGGAGGTCAATATGATTTATTCTATCATTTAAAAGAATTGTGGATTACGTATGTTGATTATGTACATATATATAAAGAAAAATGTGTATGTATACAATATATGGGGGTGTCATTTTGTAGTTTGCCCCCCTTCAAAAATATGTTGATCCAGCCCTACTAATCTGGGCTGGCCCTATCTAACTTTTGAGATCTGATGAGATCAGACTTGCCTCAGGCTATCTAGGTCAGGACATAAAGTGGAATAGACTTTGTTATCAAGAAAAAAGATTTTAAAACAATATTGTTTCAGCGAAAGTTCAAAGTAATTAGAAACAAGAAAGTTATCTTTCTAAATGCACTTACTGAAGCTCCTAATGGCAAAGGTTCTTGAAGCCTTGGCAAATTCAGTTCAAAGTTGAACATGATCCAAAATAGATGCAATGACAAAGTAACACCCCCCCCCCACCCCAAGGAAAACATAGAAGGTAAAGGTAAGAAGTAAAGTTTGGGATAAGGTGATACCCAGCAAAATAGTCTGCATTTATAGGACACTTAAGCCACTGGTCTTCTGACCTTCTTCAGCCAATCAACCTGTCCCAAGAATGCTTTCTGGAAGATGAGCAAAGTTTCCCCCTCCCCAGTGTAACAGCTGAAATCAGTAAATTAATAGGATTGTTAGATGCCAGCAAAGTGGTCTTGAGCTGGTAATGCTCAGTGCTGTGGGGGGCAGCGCTCACCAATTGCTGACACCTGGTATTCAATGAGCTCAGATTTAAAAACATTCTTTTAGATGGAATTTTATTGGGAGATATCTCATTCCCTTGCAATCAGGGCTCTCTCTCCCCCAAATATCTTAATATCTGGCTCCTTTTCAGCCACTCAGTTATGAGGAACAGGGATATCTATCTTGCTAGCATTAAGTATAGTCAGCACAGAAAAGTATGGATCTTTAAATGTATACCAGAGAAGATTCTTAAGTCCTGTGGGAGAAAAAAAAACTTTGCAAAAGCATAAAGAATTCCTGCAGAGGTCACTCTATACTAGCAATGTTGAAAGGGGGGGTTTCAGAGCAGTGTGGGATGGAATGATGCTTGTTGAAGCTTTCAAACATTCAAAGGTCTACTCTACAATTTATTACTTTAAAAAATATGCCAAAGTAAGAGGGTTCATTTTTTAACATAAAATTTTAATTTGTACTTCAAAATCTTTCCAATACACATAAAAGTAAAAGTCCCTCAGGTTACAAAGTACTTATTCCATAAGGACTTCCAGTTCCTTCTGCACTGAATATTAACCCTTAAAAACATTTTTTGAAGCACTTGATCGTTAAGCATCGAGATAAAACTAAATCTTTAGTGTCATTACTAATAAAAAGTCTCATTTTTTTTTCTACTGGTTCTTATTTTTAACAGTCCTTACTCTTCAAAACCACTAGGCATCATTTTTTCTGTTTTGTCTAAATACTCTAGCAAGGGTTTCCAATTGTCTTGAGTGGCAAAGTTGACTTGACCCTCTGTGCCATCTCTAATACCCTCACCCACCATTCTTCAGTTGCAGGCCCAGCTGGAGTTTTTCATGCAAGAGGGTTCACATTTATCTAACAAGTAAAGTTTTTATTTTTTCATCCTGGATTTTTAGAGTTATTTTTACCAGTAGCTCTTAAAGGTATATCAACAGGGCTACTTCATACTCATATTATGTATGTCATGGATTTCTCCCCCCAAAAATTGAGAATTGTAATTTGATGGCTGAGAATTCCTTGCTAAATTCCTGTCCCTTACCCTCACAGAACTACAATTCCAGGGGTCCCCAGGTAGAGAGAATGATTCTAAAATAATAAGAGTGTGGCATGGGGACACCTGGTGGGTTAAAAAAAACACCTGTGGGTTTTTTTTAAAAAAAATAGGAGTCAATTGGTAATTATGGCTCATAAGAACTTTGTGCTGCACTTTTGGGGTTATCCAATTTTCCCAGCCCTTCAAACCGCACCATTGTGTTCCTGGGAAAATGATTTTTTTTTTACTAACCTTTGTGTTTATTGCAATTGTGAGTGCTGTGTAATTAAAGCCCTATTATTCACAAGCCAGTGTCTCCTGAGGCAGCAGCGAAAAGGTACTACTCTGCTAGGTAAGGGCAAAAAGCCAGGCCTCTGAGTATTTATAACCAGACTTGGTTGGCGGGATGCAGAAGAGTCAAACCTCCTCATATTTATGCATCTCTGAATTTATGGGTGAAGCCACCTTGGCTCTGAGCCGTGAGCCATCATATACGCAGTATTCAGACTCCTCCTTGCCAAGCCTGCGTGATCCTTGAAGAAGGTTTGCCACTTCCTATACCCCGAGTTGCATGGTCTAAGGACATCACTCAAGGGCTCCCTGTCTGTGATCAATGAAGGCACCAAGGACCCAGGCCTGGTCTAAGGGTTAACCCTTCATGATCCAAATGATGCCCCAAGGTTCTCACCTAAGCTTTACTGTGTACCATTCAATCAACTTGGACCACACTTCCACTGCCACAAGGAGGACCAGCTTGCTGCTTGGTCAACCAAGCCTCTGATAGAGGCAATGCTGTGGATAGCCCAGAAAGCATCATGGCTCACATCCATTAAATACCCTGCCAACCCAAGGCAGCAAGGGAGCTATATCACACCCCTGATCCTGGTGTGACCCGGCAGGTACTCCAAGCCTTTTCCATTGCCTATGACAAGCTCCATGACAAGACTTGCCAGTCAAATCAGCAAGGTTAAAAAGGGGCTTGGACAGATTTATGGAGGAAAAGTCGATCAATGGCTACCAATCTTGATCCTCCTTGATCTCAGATTGCAAATGCCTTAGCAATGGCCTTTTGCTGCTGCTGCTCCCAAAGGCATTTGGTGGGTCACTACGAGTAGCAGAGTGCTGGACTAGATGGACTCTGGTCTGATCCAGCAGGCTCTTTCTTATGTTCTTATCTTAAGGTGACCACAACAGGCACAAATCCAGCATGACTACACCACAGCCTGTCCATGCCTCCAGCAAGTGCATCTGCCATGATCTCTGCTTTGTGCATCCCTGATCCTATGGGTAAGGACACCCTGTCTCCAAGCATTGAGCTGCCATGTGGGCATGGCTCATGCTCCTCCTTGCCAAGTCTTCTTTAGTGTTTGAGGGAGGTGTGCCACATCCAATCCCCCAAGGTGCAAAGTCTATGGGTCAAGGATAATGGCACAATTCAAGGGGTTCCTGTACCAGATCCATGACTGCACTGAGCCCCAGGCTTCCGATCTGACGGTTATAACTTCATCTTCCAATGTTGCCTCAGGGTGCTTTCCTGAGTTGTACTATGTGCCAATGAATGTCAGCAGTCAAACTAACGGGGAATCTAGCAGGACGCCACACCAAAAGCCAGAGTGGCCACCAAATGAATTGTTCACCCACATCTCTCTCTGTGGCTGGCCTGCATGTCATAAATTGAGCTGTGGCACACACACTTGTGGTGGACTCCCATTTAGCCAAACCTGCAAAGATACATTTTTTTAAACTGGACCTTGACATAATCCCACTTAGCCAAACCTGAAAGGACAAAAGGTTTCACAGGTTTTTGGCACAATTGGTCCATCTACGGGCGGGGGGGGGGGGGGGGGGTCCTGCTTGGCTTTCCAGAGAATGGAAAAGTTAATAATTACAGAATGACACTCAGTGATTGATGCCGGCCACCCATCCAGCTCCCCTGCAGAACGAAGGGTAATTGATCATATCAGCCAATAAACTCTACTCAGAATTAAGATTGACACATGGATCAGCCCCCCCTCCCCTTGTGAGGACTGCATTTTGCAGGCAGCCCCGCCAAGTTGATGTTTGGTAGCTCCCTCTGAGCTGCACCTCAACGATCTTGGTTAGCAATCAAGGGAAGCAAGAAAAAGTTGAGGACCCATCATCCCCTTACCATAACACCACTTGCTGAGGATATGTACTCGGAGTGACTCTGTACTGTATAATGACCTGCTTGTCTCACACCATGCAAAGGAAAAAGAAGAGCAGTTTGGATTTATTCCTCACTTTTCTTAACTATAAGGAGACTCAAAGGGGCTTACAAACTCCCTTTCCTTCCTCTGCCCACAACAGACACCTTGTGAGGTAGGTGGGGCTGAGAGAGTTCAGAGAGAACTGTGACTGGCCCAAGGCCACCCAGCTGGAATATAGGAGTGTGGAAGCAAATCTGGTTCACCAGTTAAGAGTCCACCACTCATGTGAAGGAGAGGGGGAATCAAACCCTGTTCTCCAGATTGAAGTCCACCTGCTCTTAACCACTACACCATGCTGTTTCTCCAGAGGGTCTGAGATGTGTGTGTGTGTGTGTGGGGGGGAATAAAATGATTGGCCAATTATTCACTGGTGCCTTGCCCCTCCCCACTCCCCCCGTTTCTCCTCCCATTACTCGCAGCCAGCATTTACCCAAAAAGCAAAAACAATGATAGCCTGTACAATATCGATATAAGGAATATCAATATTACATTTAAAGGGCTAAAAAAAGACACAAATCTTCAATCTTACTTTGGACAGGGGAGCAATCTGGAAGTGGGGGCAGGAAAGCTCCAAAAAGGTTGTGGAGTACCTCCTCATGTGCAAACAAGGAAATGTGAAGGAACCCCACTGCAAAGGCACTGCGGGGCGAGGAGCGTCACAGGAAGTTCTCCAAGCGTAATGGGCCTTCATGTGAAGACATAAGGCTACTTCCACATAGATGCTTTGCTCTGCTTTGGCATACCAACTAGTGTTATTATTGGGTTTTTGGAGCATCCTTACCTTAATTGTCTACATCCTGAGTATTCTTCTGCTTTGCTGAGGTCTAAACCTTCCTTGGCCAAGGCCAGCCTGATCTCATCCAGATCTTGGAAGCTAAACAGTGTCAGCCCTTTTTAGCATTTGGTTGGGAGGCCACCAGGAAATCTCTCTCCTTGGCAAGGTTGTTAGCATGGCCTTCATCCCCTGCCTTATGAACTATTGGATTTTCATATTATTCCTTACACTGTGTGCTGCAAAATGCCAGTTTTCATGTTTGTATGGGTGGATAGCAGAGTGTCCAAGCTGAAAGCAAGCCTAAGGCAAAATAAGCTGTTTGCAGAGATTAAATTTCTGAGTTACTCCAGGCAATATTATCTGGACGCCTCATAACAAGGACATGTATCTTTGATTATCCCACCCTGCCAGTGTACTCTGTTAACATAATGGAATCTGTAGAACTCCTGAACACCACACCTAGCTAAGCTGTTTTTGGAAGCCCCTGATACTGTGCTCTTGAGAAAACATTTCTCCAAAACAATTGCCTCTTCCCTGCATTTCCCCCACCTCTCAGATAGTGCTAGTCCTCCCTAACAACCAAAGGATCCCTTCCTGAAACAAGTTCTATCAAGGCCTCAGCCCAAAGCTTGAATATATAGGGCCAGAAACTTTAGGAAGCACCTCTGCACTCAAACCATTCCAAGGTATCACTAATATAATCCTAGGACCAAATGTTGCCCCATTGTCCTGGGAGAGTAGAGACCAAATAGATAGAGCTGCTAATTAGGCTCCAGCCCCGCCAAGACCCCAGCCAAAGGGAAACCCCAAAACCCGCAGTTGCAAGAGAGAATGGGGGAGCCCTAAGTTTTAGATTTCCCGCCTTCAAGCTCACATAAAAGAAGGGGTATAAGGAGGAAATTCCTGCTCCACGGGAGCCTCAGGTGCTCCATTTCCTAACCCTAAGACTTGCAGCTTGGTCAAGAGTTAGAGGTGCGCTAGAACTCACCCGATATATTGTCCTTCCAGCTTGGGTCCCTATGCTGGCATAGAGATCCTTGCCTTCTTCTGGAGACTTCTCTGCAGATTTTTTTAGGTAACGTACTCAGTCCTAGCTTCTAGCTCTCCCCATTCTATCATCCAACCCTATCTTTTCCTCCCTGTTTATATTCACTTAGGAAGCGGTGTGTATGTGCCTTATGAAGTCTCACTGTGTGATTGTTTGCAGCACAAAACTTATATAAAAGATATTTAAACTGCAGATTTGGTCTTTTGTGGAGATTTCTCTCTGTGGATCAGTTTCAAGCTGTTTCTGGTACTTAGTTGTCTAAAAAGATCCCTCCCAGCCTACCTCTTGCATTTTACCAAGCTAGGAGTGGAATTTCCCCATTGCTCTATAAAATAGGATTAGAGTACACTGTATTAGAACTGGGTAACAAGGTGCAATACGCTTCCTTCAGCTGTGAGAATAGGAAGATGTCTAAAAATTCCCCACCAGGACAGAATCTGTGATTGCTGCATGAAGCAGACTGAATCTGTAATTCATATGCTTCTACAATGGCCATTTTACAAAACCATTAGGTCCAACTTGTTAACACCTCTACTCGTTAATAAAGAAGATCTATCAGACCAAAAAAAAATCTTATCTATTAAACAACGATTCTTGTGCTATCTCTGAAATGGTGGCTAAGTACCTGTGTTATGTTACTAAATTGCGATCATGATTGTATTACACTGCAATCACTATTAATCTGTACTGTTTATTATCCCAATAAAAGGTTTTGATTTGGTTTGAATGGCAAACTACCTCTGTTAGTCCCTTGCCCTGAAAACCCTACAGGGTCACCACAAGTCAGCTGCAACTTGATGGCACTTTACATACAAAAACCTTGCATGAAATGACCTTCTTAAGAAAGAAGATCTCCGTCAAAATGCATTTGTTCATCTCATGGAGGAGAAGGTGCCCATTTTTAAAATCCCAGCCCACATTGGTGCCATTTTCCTCACCTCATCCCGTATTTGGTCATTGATCATAAATAAAGACTTTACCTCATCCCCATGTCGTCACCTTTTGCCCCCTCTACTAATGCTCTGGAGACAGTTTCAAGTTATTCTGTGCAGGATGTACAACTGCAAGGAATATTTGAAAATGGTTTTTTATTAATATACAGACTGTGACTACTCTCCAGTTGCAGTAAGGATGCTGAAGGGGGCTGATCTTCATAGGACAGAGCTCATGCTAGCTAACAGCTATGTGGGAATGTTGACACACATTCAGAGGTTTGGAGGTGGGGTAGACTTTTGTCACACTTCTTTGCCAGGAGGAAGAAAGAGAGCATGGGAGTGTGCTTGGAGTCTTTGTGAGGCAATCCGGATATGTGGAGGCTTCACATTTAACTAACCAAATAAGTAGATCCATCTATCATTGCTATCATTGCATCGTGCAAGATAACGCAGTAGGTGTGGGTAACAAGATGAGGCCTCAGCGTGTTGTGGTCAGAATGAACATGTCTGATGCTCACTTCTTCCCTGGTTCCTGTAATGGAAAAAGTTTGTGCAGGTAGTGTTCCCAAAGGTTAAAAAGCATACCTTCACCAAAGGATTTGAGTATGCTCTAGGACAGTGGTGGCGAACCTTTGGCACTCCAGATGTTATGGACTACAATTCCCATCAGCCCCTGCCAGCAAGGCCAATTGGCCATGTTGGCAGAGGCTGATGGGAATTGTAGTCCATAACATCTGGAGTGCCAAAGGTTCACCACCATGGCTCTAGGACATACCTCTAATATAGACAGCAGTTTATCCAGTGCTAATTTTCTGTGGGGAATACACCTGGGTAACTCAGTTGCCAATATATTGCTAGTGGTCCAGAGAATCTTATCACTCAAAGAGCAAATTAAATGACACAGCATCCCCAGGGTCATCCTGACATTTTGAAGGAGTGAATTCACCATTGGAGGAACTGCTTTCAGCTGTACCATGTGGCCCAATTCTGGTTGGGATCACTGTGGCTTAGGAAGAAGAGGGGCTCCTGTTTTCCCTCATGTCATTTTTTGGACCAGAAGTGGCTCCAGAGTGTGTGTGAACAGGCAACTATTGCCACTCAGCACTATTTTGGGTTGAAGAAATGGCATGGAAGGGGAGGCAGGAGCCCCTCCTCTCCCCATGCCGTGGTGGTCCAGACCAGAATCAGGCCTTGGTGTTCAGTTAAGAGTAGTTCTCCAATGGGAGCTTGCTGTTCAGAACGGTGGGGCATCCCTGGTGATTCCTGTGTCATCCAGTTTTGTCCTGAATGATAAGACTAGTGTGGCATGATGGTTAAAATGTTGGGCAAAGAAATTGGGATGCTTGGATCCAAATCCCCACCCAACCTTGAACCCTCAGTAAATGCCTACCCTTGTTCCTCAATCCTCCCTTCAAATAAATGTGAATCTTGTGATCCCTGTGAATCACATCCAAACCCCACTCTGGGCACTGTTTTTTAATCTCTGTTGTAATTATTTTAATTTGCCAGCAAAAAAAGCAAAGAACTAAAGTAGAGACAATAAAGTAGAAAGATAAATTAGATTTGAGAATACTTCATTGTACTGTTATGCCTGTCATGTTCAACAAGTTACACAGAGGTCCACCGAACTGGGGGATTCCAGAAAGTATGCCATTTAAAAAGATAGGCTGAGACTAGATAGTCCACAGAAAATCTCCATGCTCTGAGTGTGGGGCGGCAGCGGTGGTGGGATATAGAAAAGATGAAATCCAGAGGTTAAAATAATTAGTGATTAATACAACTTCAAACTATTATAATTTGGGTGGGCAAGGGGAGATCGTGAGGGGTAGAAGTGACCCCGTGCACTCTCTGCCTGTGGTCCCCCAAAACCTAAGTTTGGCCTTTATCCTAGACTTTCTCATCTGCACAGGAAAATCCAGGATGAACTATTATACTATGTAAACAACATGTGGATTGTACCATTCTGACATTTCATTCCCTAGCCAGTGGAAAGAGGCTGGCTGTTCATCATCATCATCATCATCATCATCATCATCATCATCATCATCATCATCATCATCATCATCATCATCATCATCATCATCATCATCATCATCATCATCATCATCATCATCATCATCAATTCAATTTAATAAACCGCCCACCCCAAAGGGCTCTGGGTGGTGTACAGTAATAAAACACAATAAAATAGCTAGTAATTAAAACAACTCAGTTAAATAACCTCAACAACAGGGAGGTCAACAGTAATGGCAGCCCAGAAAAATCAACCCGCATCCCCTTGGGAGAGGACAAGGCACAGCACATTATGGAAGGCATTGTATAGCCCAATTTCATCAGAGATCAGAAGCTATGCAGTGTTAGTACTTGGATGGGAGACTGCCAAGGAAGACTCTGCAGATGGCATGCAAGGGAAGGGGAGGGAGGGGAGGGAGGGATGGCATGCAAGGGAGGGGAGGGGGGGCCTGGCATCTGGGGGCCTGGCACACCCTAGCAGTCAGAGGTTAAAGGGGAGGGAGGGGTGGCATGCAAGGGTGGAGTGGAAGGGGAGAAAGTGGCATGCAAAGGGAAGGGAGGGGAGGGGTTGGATGCAAGGGAAGGGGAGTGAGGAAGGGGAGTGAGTGAGGGGTGGCATGCAAGGGAGGGGACCCGGCATCTGGACATTGTCCACCCACCCTAGGGGAGGGGTGGCATGCAAGGGAAGGGAAAGGAGGGAGGGAGGGGCGGCATGCAAGGGAGGGAAGGGAAGGGGCCGTCATCTGGACATGGCCCACCCACCCTAGGAGAGGGAGGGGGAGGGAGTGGCATGCAAGGGGAGGGAGGGAGGGGTGGTATGCAAGGGAAGGAAGCCCTTGCCTTGAAAGACCCTTTCTAGGGCTGCCATAAGTTGCTTGTGACTTCACAGCTGTTACATTTGTACATTTATTGTGGTACACAGCATGGCTCTCTGTGGAGAGATATCTGGTAATATGCTAAGTGTGAAAAATTACAGTTTGGTTGGTGTCTGTTTTGTGTTCACAGAGAAAAGCTGAAGACGTACCATAAGAAGAAATTGATGAACTATCCAGTCATCTACCACTTTGGACCAATTCCCAAAAGATACTACTTCTTGTGCAAAGAAGAATCCACTTAGTACTTTTAAAGCTCCAGACAGGATCTTTACTGACTTCAGATTTTACGCTTACAACAAATGTTGAAAATAAATTCTACATAAAATGTGTGAAAGACAGGAAGGGGCGATACCTTGAATCAGGTTGAATTTTGGTTTGAAAGGTTAGATCGGAATGCAGCCACACCGTAAAGATAAACAGGATTTCGAGGGTATAGAAGCTTTCAGGAATCAAAGCTCTCTTCTTTAGATGTTTGCAAGGCTGTCTTTCTAGATGCCTGTGGTTAAACCAACAAACCAAATCTGTTTTTAAAAATTGTCTTAAGCCTTGATGTATTGTTTTTAGATGGACAAATTAAACCTGTTTGGAAACAGATATCAGTCTGAAAGGCATTATGTCCGCCCATACAGGCTCCTGTGGCCTTTGTATCTCTTCAGTACCATGTACTGGAGTGTGGGGGTACAAGGGCTATTTACAAAGATAAACCTTGTCTCCGCCTTCAAAAATGATTTTTTTCTGGGCACACCTTGCCCGGCATTCTATTCTTAGCTTGCTCTCCCATCTGTGATGCTGGAGACAAACATTTATTTCCCAAAGTGGGTGACCAGCAGAAAGAGCACCATTTGGGCAGGACTGACGTTCTATGTGCTGCCCCACCCTCTGGAGTGAAAAGACAACCATATTTTTGGTAGGAGGTGAAAAAGGATATGCAGAGATAGAATCAGGGCATGGATTCATTCTTGGTGATCCTTATCTGCCATTATCAGGAATTTTTGCATTTGGATCATATGTTCAGGAGGGAGGAGTCTTTTCTAATGGTTTAGAAGAGACCAAAGCCAGTTAAGGTTTCCGAGTCTGTACTTCCAGGCATTGCTACTGCTTCCGATCCTTATCCTCCTTGGATCCTTTCACGTGGGCCATAAGCGGCCCCAACAATTGGGCTTTTTTATGTTGTAATGGCCCTCCTCCACCTTTTGTTTCTTAAATTTCCATTCCGCTTCCCTAACAAAGTTCAGGGAACAATCGAATAGAACAATTGAATATAACACAACTAGTGCTACCAACCTCCAAGTGAGCCTTAAAAATGGGGGGAGAGCAACCAAATGTGTATATGCTATATTAGTAAGGTTGTGCAAGTTTGGCACATGTTTTAACACTCACTTTATTCACCAAAGCAGCTGATATAATGAAATTTACCCCAGAAAAACACATTTTTACAGTAGACATACTGTACTTACAGATGCAGGCGAAACGTTAGGAACAAGATCCACCAGGCCACGGCCACACAGCCCAGAAAACCCACCAGAACCAGTATTGTACTTAGATCAACTGTGACCTCCATTTGAAAATGTAAGAGGAAAATGAGCAGTGATTACAAGCAAAGAAGTAGGATTCATTTCTGTAAAAAAAATTTGTAAAATTAATTTAGTACTGAATATGCTATGTATGTATTAACTTGGTAGTATGTTTTTACACATGCAAGGCCCCTTGAATAAACCATTGGGTGAAACAAGAAATTCGCTCCTTTTGGCACAGCAAACAAGCTGAAAGATATAGTATTTAAAGTGACAACATATGGCATATTGAGACTTATGTTTAGATGTATGTCTGTTCTGAAAAAAAAACTGTGAAAATGTGTTACTCACTGTGGTAAACTTCATTCTATCAATTGCTTTGATGAATATAAATTGGGTTTTAAAACATGTGCCGAACTTGCACAACATCCGGGGGGTGGGAGGGGGGGCGGCTGGAGTTCTCCCAGAATTACAATGGAACTGCTGGCTACAAAATCAGCTCCTCTAGAGGAAATGGCCACTTCTGATGGTGGACTGGACTGTATGGCATCACATTCCCAGTGAAATCCCTCTTCTCCCCAAACTCCACCCTCCACAGGCTCCACCCCCAAATCTCCAGGAATTTTCCAACCCATAGCTGGGAACCCTAAAAAATCTACAAAAATGCCCAAGAAATAATTTTATAGATAAGGCTTGTCATGGATTAAGCTTTAAAACCGCCCAGAGCCCTCCGGGGATGGGGCGGTATAAAAGTTTAATAAATAAATAAATAAATAAATAAATAAATAAATAAAATAAAAAGCCCTTAACCATAACAGACTGTTAGAAATAATTAAATCTGTCTACAACAGCCTTTCCATGATCTAGCAAAGACTATTCTATTTATTGTCGAAGACTTTCACGGCCAGAATCACTGGGGTGCTGTGTGGTTTCCGGGCTGTATGGCCGTGTTCTAGCAGCATTCTCTCCTGACGTTTCACCTGCATCTGTGGCTGGCATCTTCAGAGGACCTGATAGTTGGAAAGGAAAGGAAAGGTATATATAATCCACTTGCTTTCCTTTCCAACTATCAGATCCTCTGAAGATTTTGGCTCATAGAATCTGGCTGCTAGCGTCAGGAGAGAATACTACTAGAATTCTGTTAATACAGAACTCCACAGCACCCCAACTATTCTATTTTCTTCTCAAGGTCAAAGTGAGCGTTCTTGGTGATCAGATGTGAGGATGAAGTACACGAGAGTGCCACCACAGAGGAGGCCCTCAACTTGTCCTGATTCTGTGAAGATATGCTTGGAACATGCTATAAGACACCTCTTGTTATTTGTTTATTCATGGTGGGGGGAGACATCTGAAAATTTACAGATTTCAGTGTGGAGAAGAATGTAACCCAGACCTCCAACTTTCCAAGGGAGTCCTGTCATACTTCAAAGAAAGGGAAAGAGATGAATTAATTATTTCAATCTCCACAGAAACCCAACCCACGCAAGATTCTACTAAGAAGTTTACTTCACAGAAACCTCCTCACCCACACAGCCTCAGAAGCTGCCGATTGGACCCTGAAGGCAGGATACTGTTGCACAGCAACTTCCGGAAGCTGTCAGCTCAACTGATTGATTACTGTTCATTGTATGGGTCTCTGGCACACCTGCAGACTCACAGCTGCTCCAGAGAAGTTAGGCAGCAACTAGAGCACCTGTCTTCCTTGTGAGTGAACTTCCCTTTGAGGAGAGAAGAGCAGCTAAGGAAATTGGTACATCTGGCACTTGGTCACATCATGCGATGGAACAGGTTGATGAGTTCCCATGGCCTTTTCATCATGTTACAAACACCTTATCTGTCAACGAATGATAAACAGACAGAGTCAGTCAAGTGGAGGAGTGTTCTTAGAATTTTCAGAAGGCAAGATCCAGCCAATAATACCTTCTAACAACTCATAGATGATGGTGCTTGGAACATCCTGTTTTCTAACACCAAGGGCCACTTTTGCCGAAGGCTTTGCTCTTCCTGTTACATATTTACACTGTGGTAGTGGTGGAAGTCACAGCCAAACTATGGCAACCTCTTTAGGGTTTTCAAGGCAAGAGATCTTTCAGAGGTGGTTTGCCATTGCCTGCCTCTATAGTGACCCTAGATTTCCTTGGTGGTCTCCCATTCAAGTACTAACCAGGGCTGACCCTTCTTAGCTTCTTAGATCTGATGAGATTAGGTTATATTTGTTGTTAGGCTCCGTTTCAAAAGTTATCATTCTAGTAATTGGCTTACTGTTTGATCAAATAGTTCTATCCTGTGATGGGTAGTCTCAGCAAGATAGGCAGACTACAAGTGAAAATAAATAAATACATAATAAACTCCAGCTGTTGCAGTGGATGAAGTAACAGACCAAGCACTGCATGGTGTCTTAATGTTCACATGCATGTATACACAGGCAAGTGTCCTAGAGAGAAGATGTATCTGTCTCAGGGATTCATTTAAATATATGGGGAAGTGAAGGGAACATCAAAAAGGACTCGACCAACTCATCCTGGTAAAGTTTTTAACAAAGTAACAATTGGCTCATTTTAAAGACAGTGATTGACAGACATTCCAATGATCATAACTTAAGACTCCACCCCATTCACTGGTGAATATATTACTCTACTATACTGCATTAATTAACTTGGCAACAGCTCTATTTTTCACAGATAGAAAAAAGGTATTTGCTCATTCAATAAAGATATGTGGAGGTTATAATACCGTAAAGTATTACCAGTTCAAAATACACTTTAGCAACTTAGTGCCACTTCAAAAGAGAACTGGTCCTTGGAGAATTACAATGTTGTTAACCCACAACATCATCATCATCATCATCATCATCATCATCATCTGGATCAATCATCTGCCAAATGCAAAAAAACCCTGAGAAATCCAGAAGAGAAGTGTGTGAGTGATGTCACTGATGCTAGCCAACAGGCAAGTAAAGAGAACTGCATAGCAAACCATATTTGCTCATCTTGTGTGCTGCTTCTGAACATTTTCTCCTATGATGAGATCCTGGCTTTGCATCTAGTGTTACTAACACACACCAGCAAATCAAATACTTTTAAAAGTGATTTCTCAATTTTGTGCATCAGACTAGATGTCTGACTTTATGAAAGAGATGAATGCATATGGACCTTTCTTCTGAAAAGGCCCATGCATATTTATTTATTTATTTTCATATTTGTTCTCTAAAAATGTTTTAAAACCACTTTGAGGATTTGGAGGGACCAGGAGAGTGATATGAGGGACATCGCAGTCATTAGCCAATAGGCACTGTGCTGAGTTTTCTCTGGTTCAACCCAAACTAGTAGAACATTTTTGCAGAATGAAGGGAAGGGAAGCAAGTGTTTTTTTTGGGGGGGGGAATTATTCTGACAAACTACTGTCTTTTTTAATGTTCTACCCATCTTGTAACAACTGCTACAAGATTGCTAGGATAGGATAGCTGATCTCACTTATTTGGCGATCACTGCCTCCCTTGGGAAGCAGCTCAAATGACAGAGAAGGATCAAGACTGCAAAGGAAAAACTGGATCCCAGTTCTCCTGCCCAGGCAAAGTGCCCCAGCTTTAAAGCTGTGCGTTATTTCTGTCAGCTGCACTGAGATATTAGGAGGTGAATGGGCTTATTTTTTTCACTGAAAGGCTTGAAAGATTGTTGTTTTAATTGTACCCTGGCCAACAAAAGTATTCAGAGCCTGCTTCTTTTGCAGTGAAATGGAGAAGGCCGGGAAGCTAGCAACCTCATTTGGATCCCCAAAGAGAAATGTGGGGAGTTTCTACATTGTCTAATGCCAAACTTTCTTTTTGCCTTCCTCTTAGTTATTTATTAATTTTTCTAAGACTTTTGCGATACAAATCAAGAGCTGTTAATTAACAAGAGAAAGTCTAAATCATAAGAAGCCAACCCCCTATACTGCCAGTGCACCTATTCTCTTAGATTTTACCCTTTGGATTTGTAGGGGCAACATCTGCAGAGAGTGAGCAGGGACAAGCGCATTTGCCTCAAACCCCTACCTGTGTGCTTTCACTGCACATGGATACAATATCCACATTCAGGAATGTTGATTCCTGATTGTTTTGAAACAGGGTTGGATTCCAAAAAAATGTCCAGCTGGTACCCATGGTGGAGGAATCTATGCAGGACGGGATTGGGGGCCAGCACACTCAGTCGCATGTCGGGGCAAGGTCTTTGTGCAATGCATGCTGCGGTTCCCCCTTTATGTACATTGGTCTTGTGAAGAGGGTGCAAGTATACAGAATTTGCATTTAAGTACTGTTTACATGTCCCCATGCATGCGCTGCTCTGACATGACCAGGAACTCTGAAAAACCAGGATTTTAACACATCCTCAAGTGACATCCTTGGGTGTCGGGGCTTACTACTATGTAGGAATGCCAGCCTCCAGGTGGGACTAGGGGAGCCCCTGGAATTACAACTCATCTTCAGGCAACAGAGATCAGTTCCCTTGGAGAAAATTGGTACTTTGGAGAGTGCACTGTATGGCATTATAGTCTGCCGAGGTCCTTATCCTCCCTAAACTCTACCCTAAAATCTCCAGGAGTTTCCCAAGCAGGATCCTGGCAGAGCCCCCCACAATTTCCCCACTGTTGGATGGGGCCGGACTTGGCAACCCATTAAGTGCTGTGTAATTGCCACTCCGGTCGAGAGTAGAGTCAGCTCATGATGTTCCTTCTCCATGGAATGCTGTGTAGAAAAGGCTTACGTGGTACTGTGAAAGAGAGAGCATTTAGTTGCACTAGAACAGGGGTAGGGAACCTGCGGCTCGAGAGCCGCATGCGGCTCTTCTGCCCTTGCACTGTGGCTCCACGAGCCGAGCCGCCGGCCCCATCCTTGCCTGCCCTGCAGGCAGCAGGGTGGGCGCACCAACTGCCCACGGTCGGCTGGGCCACACCGCGGGCTTCCCCTCTCGCCCGCCCCATTGGAGCAGGGTGGGCGCTTTCCCGGCGGCCGGTGAGGCCGAGCTGCCAGCTTCATCCTTGCCCGCCCTGCAGGCAGCAGGGCGGGCGAATCCATGCGCTTCTCAGAATGAGCGGAGTAAAAGGTAAAAAAACCCCTATATACGTATAGTGTTATCTTTATTTTAAATGTCAAAAATTATTTGCTGCTCCAGTGTTTTCTTTTCCTGTGGAAAATGGGTCCAAATGGCTCTTTGAGCGTTAAAAGGTTCCCTACCCCTGCACTAGAAGGTAATACTATGAAGGAGGCAGTTTGAAGCAGACATGGCCGGGGGGCGGGAGGGCGCTTAAGCTTTCTCCTTCCTACTACTTTTTCTTTCCCTCACAGGTCTGCTGCTGCCCCCTCTCAGGGTTATTGACGTGTGTGTCTGTGGGGTAAAAAGTCATCCCACTCTCTGCTGTGACTCCCCAGAAAAGAAGTGCGTGTTGTCACCCATCCCTAATTGTGGCTCGTGATGTATCTGCTCCTCTCACAGGTTTGTCATCTTATTAAATGTTATTTCTAAAACCTGCAAAACCTGTGTACCCACGAGACACAGTGGGGCGAAAATCATTGTATATGGACACCACCCCTCCCCTCGAGAGCTCTCAAAACAGTCTTCAGCTCTCTTAAAATCTGTCACCAGCTCCGGCTTTAGGGCCAAGTTAGACGTCATTGGGGTGGGACTCTATTTCATGTCCTGTTCTTGTGTGTGTGTGTGTGTGTGTGTGAGTGAAGTGCTGTCAAATTGCAGCCAACTGATGGCAATCCAGCGGGGTTTTCAAGGCAACAAACTAGCAGAGGTGGTTTGCCATTACCTTCATCTCCATAGCAACCTTGGTGGTCCTTGATGGTCTCCCATCCAAGTAATAACCAGGGCTGACCCTGCTTAGCTTATGAGATCTCATGAGATCAGGGTAGCCTGGGCCATCCAGGTCAGGGGTTCTGTTCATGCCTCAAGAAGGAAATTGGAGTTGGAGGGGAGGGTCTATTTTTCTACATGAAAAAAGGGTGCAAGTGAGGGGGGCTCATACTCTCCCTTCTCCACCTTGCCACATTGCATCCTGCTGCTTTAAGCCCTCACCTTCATGTCTGGGAGGTAAGCTGGAAAATACATGTTTCAATGAATGTAGGGCAGTGAGGGATGGGAAGGGGAGGCTTCAGTTTCCCTAACTTGTAAGGAGTGAAGCATGAAGAGCATGAATGAAATAAAGCATGAAATAAAGTGAGAGAACTTGAAGGCTTCAAACAATGAAGGGCAGTGATGTAAACTGAAGAGATGCTTCAGCTTCCTGACCTGCCTATTCATTTTGCATTAGTACACCTCCCTACACTTTATTCATGAATGGGGCAGCCATCTGGATAAACACACCTGTCTGTATCCTTGTCTCCAGTTTAGCTCACTAATCTTTACAACAACATGCCAAGATCCCTTCTTGCTTACTTTTAAAGGAAGGGGGGTTTGCTCAGTTTTTACTGAAACCAACCACAAAATCTTAGACCCAAATCATTTGTGCATTATATAATGCAGGAAAGTTTCCTGCGTGCATCTCAGGTGATTCGGAAATCTAGAACAAACATAATTAATCTGGTTTTTCTAGTTTTCCCAAAGATGAACAGCTGTAGCAGGAGAGGAGCTAAAAATGTTGGGCAGCCCAATCCAAAGCCCTGGGGTGGCCAGGAACAATGCCAAAGCAGTGTCACCCTGCTGCCTCCAGAGGGCTGTTCAGCAGCTTGGGGAGGCAAAAGACAAAAAACCCTCCCCACAGCTGAAAAGTCCTTCACTGGCCTCAGTGGGCTTACACAGCCCCCAAGAGTGGCATAAGTCCAAGCTCTGGGTGCCGGTGTCCCAGGAGTAAGACGGTGTGGAAGCCAACTAACATTGGCTCCACTCCTGGCCATGCCTCTGGTATGCCCCATCACACCAGCAGAGCTCTGCGCCACATCTGGCTGTTCTGGAGGGTAGTGGCAGCTGCCCGCTGGTGGATTTGCCCCTCTGGCAGGTTGTGCCCTGGGGAGGGCAAATCCACCAGCATAGGCCTCTGGATTGGACCATTAAAGTGGCAAATTGTATTTTAAGATGCTCCCAGACTTCAAATTTCAAAAGAGAAATGTGTTAGTCAGATGCTGATCTCCAGACTACTGAGCTCAGGTCCCCTGAAGGAAGTGGCAATATAGGAGGGCAGACACCATAGAATCTGCCCTTCAAAGCTAAGGTAGACCATAGAGTCTAGGAGAAACAGAAGTCCTAGAGTGACATCACATCTCTACTGATCTCCCTTCCCAGGGTCTGCCCCCAAATCTCAAGGAATTTCCCAAGCCGAAATTGGTGTCCCTTCATGAAAGCTTGTACTCAAATAAAAATAGTTAAGCCACCAGTAGACTCCTGTTCGTTCAAAATTTGAAAAGCAGGCTTCTACTGAGTCACGTTTTGAATCAGATTATGCTTTTAGCTCAACGCCCTTGGCTTTTAAGTGTATGCCAGCTCAAACCCATATTTGGAATCGTACACACCACTTTAAGGAACTTCTTTCATTTTCTTCCTGATAAGGATGGGTCTGCCGAGTTCTTTCGTTATGTCAAGATAAGGCTTATCTCTTTTAGAAACTTGCATCACAAAAACTTCCTACAAGCAAACCAGTCTTGCCCACTAGTGACCACTTACTCACATGTTTTGGTGAAAAGACAACACAAGTAGGGAGGTGGCATAATGAACTACACGGCGACGCCTGCCGTAACCAACATCACACGCATAGCCTCCCATGGCTGAAGAAGGTTTTAATTAAGTTACTGCCAGGGAAGTACTTTGAAATCCTCATGTGAAAAAGTATAATAGAAAAATGATTATGCTCCAGCTCAGAACAAGGTCTTTGAAAATAGTTAGCATGACTTCTTTAATTCAGTTATTGTTGTCGGCGTTGTTCCTTCCTTGGGCGTTGAAGTGGGTTGTTCTTTGCCAAAGGAGATGTTCTGCTATCTTATTACATAAAGCTAGTCTGAGTCAATGAAGGCAACCCTGATGCTCTCCATCCCCCCACCCCCTTAATTCCTTGAAGTAGAGTCAGGCTAAGGGCGATGCTGGGTAGCAGACTCAGTGGGTATTGCTGTGCCTGGCACAAAACCATCTTGGAGAAGCATGAAACGATTCCTCTAATTGTTCAGAAGTTGAAAGAAATCAGTGCTGCAGGTCTACAAAAACAAAACAAAAAACAGGTGATGTGTTCAAAATTGTTCCTGGACTGTACTACTTTAGAAATGGGCGGGGGGATGCATGTTTCAATTCATCACAAGATAAGTAGGGTTGCTTCCTCATAAAGGTTTTGATCCAGTTTGACATTCAAATTGGAGTGGGGTTTTTTTTGGGGGGGGGAGGGAGGGAACATTTGAAATTGTCCCCTTTCCAGGTTTCTCCCTTTGTTGATCTGACCTTTCCCAAACCTTGATCTCTTTTTTGGAAGGATTGTAGTCAAAGCACTTTTGCATGCAATATGACTATGAAGCTGCACATTTTGAAGGTGTCCCCCCCCCCCCCCAGATCAGCCTCCTTTTCCTTTCCTCACCTCTACCCCCACTCCCTCCAGAGTACAAAAGGAGAGAATCTTACTTTGGAAAAAAGAAATTATTGGAATTCAGAGGAACTAGTACATCAGGATAATAGATTACTATAATGTTATTATGCCATAAAGATTTAGCAATTACCAACTGACCCAATCCATTAGTTTGGCCACGTGCCTCTTTTGCTGTTTCCATGCAGCCTCCATGACTTTTTTTGAGCTGTCTGTCACTTTAGCAATAGTTTGAAGACTTCCCTCCATTTGTTTTCCCACCCTGAGCCCCCATTTGCTCCCTTTGCCTCCACACTGTTGCACCAGCTTGCATGGCCATGTGAAGGTGGTGTGGATGACATGTCTGGCCCAGCACAGCACAGCTCAGGAGGGGAAGAAAGAAGGTGGCAGCAGCAGTACATTTCCTTGGGTGTAAGCCTCACATGGGTGGTGGTGGGAAGCAAGGCAGAAAAGGGATGAATCCTGGGGGGTGGGGGTGGGGAGAAACAAGAAAGGCCAACAAGAGCTTTTTCAATGAACCCAGCTTTGCCAATTTCACCAGGTTAACCACTCTGGCAATAGACTTTTATTGCGGGTTTTTTTAAAAAAGCTACTGAGAGAACCATCCTGAAATGGGGGGAGGTGGAGGGACCAGGGAGATCACTGTAACATCAATAGACAGAGTCATGATTTTTTAAGCCTGGGGGAGCATCCCAATGCTTCTGACTGTCCAAAAATGGAGGAGGCATGGGAGGGAGACAGATAATGGTGTAGAGGAACTGCTGTGTTGTGGGTGGGGAAAGGCATGGAGGAACAAGAAAACCTGAGGAAATCGTAATGCATGGGATGTCCTTTACTTTTTCTCCTGCAAAGGAGAGAAAAAAAAGTCATGTTTGCAGAGCATTTGGAAAACATGGGGATTCTCAGATCTGAGAGCAGAGTGAGTGCCAAAGAGGAAAAATGTTTGCATAAATGAAAATTAAAACCAAAGGAAATTTATGCTCAAAGAAAAGGAGACCACATGTGCATAAATAGCCATTGTTTTCCATCGGCTGGGTTTTGGGATTTTTAATATTACATGTAAACTTACAGTACATGCAGTTACCACTATGAAAATGCCCCTTTGGGAGGGTGAGTAAATATGTATCATTGTGTACCAATAGATCTCTCAGATTAGATGTTCTTTTAAAACAATAGGATTTATCACATATAGAGATTCTGTCCAATATATTTCAAAATTTTAAGACTCAGCTCTTACTGAGTCTGTCCTCTATATGATTATATTATAGCTGGCATATTCTAAGACCTTAGGAAAAAAATCAAATTAAGACCCCCTCCCCAACTTTTAGGGACTATGTATTGTCGAAGGCTTTCACGGCCGGAATCGCTTGGGTGCTGTGTGGTTTCCGGGCTGTATGGCCGTGTTCTAGCAGCATTCTCTCCTGACGTTTCGCCTGCATCTGTGGCTGGCATCTTCAGAGGATCTAGGGACTAGTTTAGGGACTAGTTTGTAGCTCTTCTTTTAACCATATAATGGATAGATTCAGTAAAAAAAAGTCATGAAGTTTATTCTTCTCCCATGATCAGACTTCTCCTCCCCACCTCCCTGTAATTATCACAGATCCTACTGGCATGCTTATATAAAAATAAATATACTTACATATGAATTATAAATGTACTGAAGGATTTTTTTACTGTTAAGAGAGAGAAAAGCACAGAACTTTTTTAAAAAAAAAAGTTCTGAAAACATTCCATCATCTGCAGGAATCAAAGACCCATTGAAAACTACAAAACCCCTTACATTCAGGGTTTTAATGAAAACCAAATTTCTCATTTGCTGTGTGTGTGTGTGTGGGGGGGGGGGGGGGTTGTAAGGATGTCCAGAGGAATACAACTGAGTTGGGGGACTGATTTAAAGAACTTGGTTAAAATAACTCCTTATCCAAGTGCATTTGTCTGGGAAAAAGTCACTCTTTTATATCAGGAGCTTCTTGTGATGTTTATTTCCTCCTCCCCATAGACTTTGATCTGAGCGAATAAATGGCTTCATTGAAAGTTAAACTTGGTTGATTGTCTTGATTGGGAAAGGGAAGCCATGGATGCTCATGGTCAGTGGTTTTTGATGGATGGGCTGGACTCTCAGGTGGATCCCAGAGCCCAACCTGTTGGTGTACCAAGCACTTATCAAGCCACCAGAAGGGTGTTTACTGCTTTAGTGTAGGATCTGTTGCTGGTGTGAATGTACAGAACACATGGAGGCTTGTCTCTGTGTTTTTGTTTTGTTTCTGCTCACAATTGAGCAGATCAGCAGGACTGTGGAGTGAGGACATTCAGCACTGGAGAAGTTTTTTCACAGCTCTAACCAAGGCAATGTGGAATCTGCTATTCCAGTAGTCAGGGTGGATTGAGGAAAGGGGGAAATGGAAAAGGCAGGGTGGGCATGTCCTGTCCCTCACCGTGGAAAAGCTGGGCCAGGTGTATGTCTCCCCTGCTGCGTGGAGCCCTCCTTCCCTGTGAAGTTGACTCTCGCCTGCCCCTCTCTTTGGGGAGAGGTGGCCTCCAGGTGGTTGGATGTAGCAATGTCTAATGTGCAAAGGAACTGAGATGAAGACCCAGCAGGGGACAGTCAAACTACAGAGGGCTGTAAAGTTAGTGACCCCTCCGTCCTTTTGTGTCACCACTTGCCTGTACTTAGGCTGACATTCTCAGGTCTAATATCCTGCTTCTCAGAAGTTTTTTTTAAAAAGAGACTCTTCCTAGCTGGCAAGATAGATAGCAGCATGCTATCCTTCCCTCTCTCCTAAATGTACTTCCTGATAAACATTTACCCTTTGCCCTTTTAATCAGTGTGATAGCCACTTCTCTGTGCAGTAAACTCCAACAAGGTTGGAGTTGGATCCCAGCAGGTTTTAATGGCCAATCCAGTCCTGGCAGCTGGAGAAGTTGGTTTTGATCTGTTCACAAGCCTTTAACTTTCTAGTCCATTCAGCAAAGTTTGAATTTTTTTACTAGTCTTTCTTGAACTCAAGTGACTGGAGAAAGGCTTCAAAGTTTGCTGAGTGAAGTGGCAAGGCTACTGCAGAACATGGGACAATGCAGCACGGAGAATGGAGACTGAGTAATTTGTCACAGGCGTAAAGGAAATGGATGAAACTGAGAAGTGATCTTTGGTATGAGAAAGGGGACATTAATATAACTTTGACAGCATCCCTATTTGTACCCGTGAAATACTGTAAGGATATGATTCCGGCTTTACTTGCAGAGCAGGTGTAAAAATTACTTAATACCCATGCCTCGGGAGGTAAAAGGGTGCAGAGGAATTCTGAACATTTATTGGTTTGATTTCAGCTTTGATGGTTCTAGAAGTGTTTTTTTAAAAAAGATAAAAGATGATATCATGGCTGCCCAGTCTGTTTAATTCACAGATAATTTTCTGATAGAAAAACGACATTACTGTGTGTGCCCGGTTGTTCAGGACTTGGGGATTAAGTAGCCCCCACCCCACTGTGTCTTATTGGTTGGTTATTTTTATGCTGATATCTTTTTAGCTGTAAACTGTAGGAGTTGTATATTTTAACAGGATTTCATTGAAATTTATTATTTGTGAGCAAGTAATGCACCAACGCTAGCTTTGGACGTGTTTTAGAACAGAGAAAATTGGATGTTAGGTGGGTAGGGCTGCCAAACTCCCTGTGGGTGTGGGGAATCCCCCATCCCCAGCTCGAAGCATCAGCAGGATAACATTTTTAAGACAGGCAGTGTAGGCTACGTCATAATCTGGTAAAAAAACAAACAGAAGCAACATAGGATAGCTCTAGAAATGGAGTTTCTAGTGATTCCTAGAGCTACCTTATTTTACCTCTGAGTTTTTACCAGACGTAATGTGGCATCAGTGATGTGGCCTCCCTGTTGTCCCACTCACAACCTTTCTGCCAGTTGCCACATACTGTCTAGTCACCTTACAGGTAGGGGAGAGGGAAGAAATGGTAAATAACCTACCCAGGCTTCTCTGGAGGTTGTCAAATGTTGATGCCAGCCAAGTGCTGAATAGGATGATTTGGTACTGTGGTTACAATTTTATGCTCCATTTAGCTGGGGAGGGGGAGTCTTGATCCCCTGTTTGGGAATGGTTAAATATTGCTACTTTTCAGTTCTAAAAAGGGAAATGAGGGCCAGGTCTAGGAAATGCCCCTCTCAGGGCCACACAAGTTGTCAGCTAGACATAAATCCAGACCATGGTCTCCTGTCGGCTTTGTTAACCACGAGAAGGTTATTTTATGGAAGCCAAGACCAGGGAGAAGGGGGGTGGGGGTGGTTATGTTATTTAATTTTCAGAACATGGATCCTTTAGGAAGGAAAAACCAGCCTCTTCAACATGACCCTCACATACATTTCTCTGTCTCATTAAACAGACCTTTTGGAACAATTCATTCTTTGAGTCTCTTTTTTAAAAAGCCAGCTTTACAGCCCATTCCAGTTATGACACAGGAATAAAATTACCGTATCAGTTTCATTCCATACTCTGAAACCTGGGTGTTCCACATTCATTTTTTTTAAAGAACCCATGAAATATAAACAGTAATTGCTGCCAAGCTTGAGGGAAGTGGAGAGAGCAGGTAGGCCACTGTCTATGGTTGCTAACTTCCAGGCAGGACCTGGAGTCCTGGACTACCGAATGTATGGAGAACTAGTGTGGTGTGATGATAAGAGGGCAGGATACACCTGGATTCAAAACTGAGAAATCTGCCATGGAATTAACTGAGTTGGGTTGCTGGATGACAGATTTGAGACCCAAGACTCAGGTTATGGGGATCATCCTCAGGAAAGCAGGTTAAATTGTTAAGGCTGTTGAGCCCACCCAATTGACAGCATTTTCTGAAGACTTCTGTGCGTGCCTGTTTGTGGTAACTGCTGTGCTGTAATTAGAGACGGACCAATGCATATTTAATGCACTCATCCTCTTGCAGTGAGAAGGCTCCTGTTGATCCTTTTGGGTTCTTTGCTTCTGCTTGAATGAGCAACAGGAGAAAACAGGTAGGGGAAACTGAATTGTGTAATCCTACTTCCAGCCCCAAAAAAAACAAAACTGGAAGTGATGGTAATACTCTTAGGAATCCAATAAATCTCTATGGTAAAAACATAGAGATATGCTGAATTCCTAGAGTGTTGCTGCAAGGCAGTGATGTCACTTCTTTTTCTGACCTAAAATGTCATTGTGTGTCACATGATGTCATTTCAGATTCTCTGCCCCTCTCAGAGCCCGGTAAGTCTCCTGCTGGGTGGCAGCCATAGTTCATATCTATGGTATTCTGTAAGTGGATATATTTTGTGTGGGAGGGGGGGGGATCTCTTAAAAGACATGTGCCTCAGCACTATGTGGTACAGTTCCAGGCCGTTTGTAGAAAAATTAAATTCAGTGCTCATAATTCACTGTGGTACCAGAAGAATTTCACAAAAAGTCTAATAATGGACTGAATATCAAAAGGTTACATACAAAAAAATATGAAGTTGTAATACATTGTAAATCACTAGAAATATTCTTAAAACCAAACATTTTTCAGCCAAAAGGTCTTCATCTGTGATATCAATAGTAAAACACACACCATAAATGCAATACTTCAGAATATAAAATATATAAAATGTAACAAAGCTGACCAGAGGAGCAGCAGTGGCGTAGTGGTTAAGAGCAGGTGCATTCTAATCTGGAGGAACCAGGTTTGATTCCCCGCTCTGCTGCCTGAGCTGTGGAGGCTTATCTGGGGAGTTCAGATTAGCCTGTGCACTCCCACGCATGCCAGCTGGGTGACCTTGGGCTAGTCACAGCTTTTTGGAGCTCTCTCTGCCCCACCTACCTCACAGGGGGGAAGGGCAAGGAGAGGGGGAAGGGCAAGGAGATTGTAAGCCCCTTTGAGTCTCCTGCAGGAGAGAAAGGGGGGATATAAATCCAAACTCCTCCTCCTCTTCTTCTTCTTCAATTGCTACAATTGGAGGTTTAGGTGATAATTATTGCTGAGCGATTTGCACTCCTTCTTTCAAAGTCTTGACTGCAGGCTTCTCTGGGGCAGTCAAATGGTGCAGAAGGGTGTCAGCTTTTCCCCATCTAAAATACTCAGCAATGCTGCTGCATGTTTTTGGGGGGAGGGGGAGATCTCATTAACTTCAAGATACTGTTGTAGACTTTCTAAGTCTTCCATAGCACTAGCAATTGGCTTGTTAAGGAATCTCTGATTATCATCAGCAGTTCACCTATGTGTGTTGCGGTAGGTCCTGAAGAAAGTGCACACAAAGTGTGGTAGGTCCTGAAGAAAGTGCCCACAGATAGTCGCCTCTGTGTGGGATAACTGCCACTGAAGGTATTAACGGCTGCTTGCTTAGATAGGTTTAAAGAGGGACAAACACATAGGCCATTTACTCACATGTGATCTCCTTCACTTTGAGCGTACATTCCTTTTTAGTTTGATTCTTGGTTGTGCACATACTTTGGGCACTTGCTCCTGCTGTCAGATCAGAGAATCCCCTGGGAATAAGAGAACCCCCAGAAACTCTTTTAAGTGCAACTTTTTCTCTCCCTTCATGAGGAAATGAAAGGAGATCATCAGATATTAAACTTTCTTCAGATTTTCTCATTCTCCCACCCTGCAGAACCAAACAAAAGTGGGGAAACAAAGAAGGGTGTAAGCAGGAAACCCCTGCTGCAAAGCAAAGCTAGAGAATTGATTGCTTCTCAGCCATGGGGTCAGTAGTGCAGGCACAAATGGCCATAAAGCAGCTACTAGTTGCCCCAGCACATTTTGAGTTAGGGGGCAGCACTTCCAAATAAGAAAGTTTCCAACTGGCTTGTACTTTGACAATGCAGGCATGGACTCAGGGATAACTCTATGATATCCCATAAAATTGGGGCATTGCAAAAACTGGGGCTTTTGCAAAGATTAAATATCTAAAGATCAGGTACCGCTTGTTATCCACTGGGAGCATCCTCTTGAATTTGTCATCTGCTGGATGCTGGAAACCCAAGGATCTGCAGAGAGTTTTTGCTGGCTGCTTCGCCATTTCTCCAGAGGTGCAGACCACTCTCCAGCGGGCAATGCATGGCCTTTTCTTTTGGGGCAAACATTTAGCCAGGGTAGCTAAGGATTTATCTTAATTGTATATATTTTTTAATTTAGACATACATGTAATCTTTTAAATCTTGTTTTATAGCTTCTGTGTTATAAAGGCTGTTATCTGCCCTGGGCCCTTGGGGCTGGGCAGATTATTCATCTAAATAAAAAAAATACACAAATTAAATGGCTCCTTTTCTCTCTTTGTAGTCCTGTTAGGGGCTACAGGGCTTGTAAGTTGAATGAGACAGTTCCTTGAGCTTTTTGGCCACAGTCCGTTTTCCCAGAGTTACAAATCTTTTAGTGAGCTTCCTTCACACTGAGATTTACTCTAAAGATCAAGGTGCTATTTCAAGACAGAAGCAGACACACAAAAAATAATGGGTAATTGGAAAATGGCACACCTTCGCTAACAGCTCCACGTAGCTAACTAAAGTCTGGCTTTCAGTGCAATGCTGGTGAAGAGAAAAGAAGAAGAGTTTGGATTTATATCCCCCTTTCTTGCCTGCAAGGAGACTCAAAGGGGTTTACAATCTCCTTTCCCTTCGCCGCCCCCCCCCCCCACACCATGTGAGATGGGTGGGGCTGAGAGAGCTCCAAAGAGCTGTGACCAGCCCAAGGTCACCCAGCTGGCCTGTGTTGGGTGCACAAGTTCATCTGGTTCCCCAGATAAGCCTCTGCAGCTCAGGTGGCAGAGTGGGGAATCAAACCCGGTTTTCCAGATTAGAGTGCACCTGCTCTTAACCACTACACTGTGCTGGTGTACAATTCCCTACATACTAGATTTGCCAGGTCCAGGCAGGCAGAATTGCCAGATCCAGATTGAGGAACTCCTGGAGATTTTAGGCTGGAGTCAGGGGAGGACAAGGACTTTGGTGGGGTACAATGCCATAGGGGTACAATGCCATAGCATTGACACCGACCCCCTCTGTCCGCAGCCTGGGGGTCCACCTGGATTCGTCTCTTTCAATGGAGACCCAGGTGGCCCAGGTAACCCTGGTTGCGTTTTTCCATCTTCGACAAGCCCGGCGGCTGGCCCATTCCTCCTCCCAGGCCGAGGACCCTGGCCCACTTATATATGCAATCCATTACAGCGGTCACCTCCAGGTTAGACTATTGCAACTGCAGCTCTACACGGGCCCCTTCCCTTGCGGCTGATCCGGGAAGGTGAAACTGAGTCCAGCATGCAAGCTTGGTACGTCTGCTCCACTTGGGAAGTGCCTTCAGAGACTATATCATGCCCGTGTTGCATCAAGCTTGCACTTTTTTGGCTGCCCAGTTGGAGTTCTGGATTATCTTCAAGGTGTTGAGTGTTAACCTTTAAGGCCCTTACGCGGTCCTGGGACCAGCCATTTGCCCTGAGAGACCGTCTGGCCCCCCTTATGTCCCCGCGCCCGGGGTCTCTGCGTTCGGCCAGAGAGCCAATCTACTGGTTAATAGTCCCCGCCCCATCTATGATCACGAGCTGGCCTCCACTAGGGCCAGGGCATTCACAGCCCTGGCCCCTGCCTAGTGGAATGCTCTCCCTCCATCTGTCTGGGCCTCCTCTTGGGACCTCAATGAATTCTTCAGGAGCCTATAGAACCGAGTTATTCCGCCGGAACTTTGAATCCAGCCACTGATAGAGGTGCCAGAAACAGCTCAAACCAGCTGTTCCCTTTTTGCTTAGGAGTTTTACTAGCTGGATGCCATCTTTTAATCCTAATTGATATAGGAAACTCGAATGCTTAGCTTTTAAACTGTTTTAATATGTATTTCCCAATGTTGTGACATATTTATTGTCTTATTGTTGTTGTGCACCGCCCTGGGCCCTCAGGGGCGTGCGGTATAAAAGAAATAAAATAATAAATGTCAAAATAATCCTAAAAATGTCAGACCAGGGGTAGGGAACGCTTTGTAACCTCAAAGAGCCATTTTGGACCCATTTTCCACGGGAAAAGAAAACACTTAGAACGCCGACATAGAATAATTTTGACATTTAAAATAAAGAATAGCACTGTAATATAACAGGGTTTTTTTACCTTTTACTCCACTCCATTCACAGAAAAGCAGCATGGATCGCCCGCCCTGCCGTTGCCTACCAGGGCAGGCAAAGAGATAGAATGGCCAGCGGCTCAGGAACAGGAGTGGGCGAGAGGAGGAAGCCTGCGGCACTGCCCAGCCAGCCACGGGCAGTGGGTTATTGTGCCCTGCCCTGCACCTGCAGAGGCTGAGCAAGAGATCAAGCCAGGTGGCTCAATGCACTTGCCGGCCACCGGGAAAGAGTGCACTGCCCCACTCCAGCAGGGGGCGGGCAAGAGGGAGAAGCCTGTAGCGGTGGGTGCGCCCGGTGGCCTGCTGCCTGCAGGGCGGGCAGAGGGACGTAAACCAGCGGCTTGGCCTCGCCATCCGCCGGGAAAGTGCATCCCCGGCTCCAACAGAGGCTGGCCAGAGAGGAACCCCATAGAACGCCAGCCCAGCCTTCCAGCCAGGACCAGTTGGTGTGCCCGCCCTGCTGCCTGCAGGGCAGGCAAGGATGAAGCCGGCGGCTTGGCTCGTGGAGCCGCAGTGCAAGGGCAGAAGAGCCACATGCGGCTCTCAAGCCGCAGGTTCCCTACCCCTGCCATAGACCCTACCCCCAAAAGAATCCAGTTTCTTCAGAGGAAGTGATCTTTGTAATCTGGAGATGAGTGGTAATTCGGGGATCCCTGAGTCCCACCCGGAGGCTGGCATCCCAACTACATTCTCAGGATCATATTTGAACTGTGCTGCAATCTATCCGAAGTGGCTACATCGGCTCAGTGTGCATGGCAACACAGTCCCCTGAAGGACTAGGGTTTGCCAACTGATTTCAGAAATTCCTGGAGATTTGGGATGGTGCCTGGGGAAGATGAAGTCTGCAGAGGGATGGGGGGGGAGTTCTGTGGGGATGTGGAGGTAGAGTCCACTTTCTGCAAGCTCTGTTTCTTCCAGAGGAAGTGATCTAGTTCAGTTCAGTTGCAATTCCAAGAGACTCCAGACCCTAATAACAGATCTCTTGCAGGCAAAGTGATGCAGGGTAGCTATTGGGTATGGAGTGCAGAACAATTTAAATGAAAACCTGAACATGTGCAGAGAGAGACACTTTTTTCCTCGCCAGACTCATGTTAAAATTGAGCCTAACCATACCAGAGTATCATTTAGGGTTGCCAACCTCCAGTTGGAGTTCTCCCCGAATTACAACTGATATCCAGACTAGAGCAGAGACTTTGGAGGCAATAACAGCTTTGGGAGGGGGACTGTCTGGCATCCCATCCCTGCCGAATCCTCTCCCTTCCCCAAACTCTGCCCTCCCTAGGCTCTACCCCCGAATATCCAGGAATTCCCAGATCCTAGGCTATCATTGAAAGGCATGTGATGGGATTATCTGGCTGAAGCTAAACTAGTGCAGGTCTGGAGAACCTGTATGGGAAGCAGCTTAGGAAATTTATGTATATTGTCTTGAATTACATAGTACAAGGGAAACTGACTAGAAGTTAATAAACCACATGTCTCTGCTGAAGGATGCCAGCAAGATTTTTCAGGGCTGGTCATTGAGTAGATGTGTTCAGACAATTAAAGAGGAAAGTAGTAGTAGTAGTAGTAGTAGTAGTAGTAGTAGTAGTAGTAGTAGTAGTAGTAGTAGTAGTAGTAGTAGTAGTAGTAGTAGTAGTTTGGATGTATACCTCACCTTTTTCTCCTGTAAGGAGACTCGAGGTGGCTGACAAACTCCTTTCCCTTCTTCTCCCCACAACAGACACCTTGTGAGGTAGGTGGGGCTGAGAGAGTTCAGAGCAAACTATGGCTAGCCCAAGGTCACCCAGCAGGAATGCAGGAGTGCAGAAACACATCTGGTTCACCAGATAAGCCTCTGCCACTCAGGTGGAGGAGTGGGGAATCAAACCCACTTATCCAGATTAGAATCCACCTGCCCTTAACCACTGCACCACGCTGGCTCTCCAAGCTGGCTAAAGTTGACTTGACAAAAATTCAGAGGGAACAGCCTGAATAGCAATTTCTCATCATTTCTGTACACTAACTCAGTAAAAATAACTGCATTTGAAAATAATTCTTAAGGGACAACACTGCTTGAAGATATTTCTTTCCCCCACTCTCACCCCATCCTTCCTCTCAAATCAGCTCTGGTTCAAAACAATAATTTAAACCTTGAGACAGTTCCTGTGATTCAAGGATTGTGAGTATCTCCATGTCTGCATGAGCATATGTATATATGGGTCCCAAACCTATGTGGTTCTGGTGAGTTTCCTTTGGATCCATCAGTCCTACAGTGGGATTCAAGAAGGTGAGCCATTATGGAAGGACAATTTCATTTCATTTCATTTCATTTCACTTTATATTTATACCCTGCCCTATCCTCGAAGGGCTCAGTTCTGCATTGCTTAACAGCATAATCGAGCAAGATACATTCATACCAATGCATAACAAGTGATAAAGTTACATAGAGACTAAAAATAGAACCCAGATTACAGGAATGGCATGACTTAACATTTTGAACTAAACGAGATTTCAGAGGAACAATAGCAGCAGCATTTTGCAGCACAATAAATGTATATCCACTGGATCTGTTTGCTCTCAATGGGGAGACCACATTTGGACCACTGCATATACCCAAAAATTCCCAGTTGCACTCCTAGGCATTTCCAGTTAAAAGATCTCAGATTCCAGGAGAAGAGAGGGAGGAAAAAAGATCAGCCTGAGGTCCAAGAGTCTTGGCCAATCAGAAGAGGTAGCACTAAGTGAGAAAGATCAATGGGCTGACTCCATGTACAGCAGTTTCATGTGGTACAGCTGAACCACCCAAAGAAGTGCAACTTGCTGATGTATCTGTGGATATTTACTTGTTCCCTAACAATTGTTTTGTTACCCCTTCTCCAAAGAACAAACCAGCCCAATGAAGTAAGCTTGACATATGCCCATCTGCAGTGGGTAAACTCTGGCCCTGCGTTCCAATTACATGCCCTTGAGAAATTGAAGACTGGGAGAAAAGGGACCAGAAAATAACCTCTATAGAAACAGTATAGGAATTAACCCCATGTCTCTATGGTCTTTACCATAGAGATGAGGGGCAATTCCTAAAGCATCACCTGGAAAGGATACCTCATGCTCCCCAAATTGCACTCTTCCCAGGCACCAACCTCAAAATCTCCTGGCACCAAAGCACTGCTTTGGTGAATGGGTTATAGGGTTATAAGTTGGTTAGACAGAAGGTCCTCTTAAGACACCTCTATGATGAGCTTGCTGTTCCTTGTGCTAGTCTGGGAACATCTAAAATGCAGGAACCACTTAGGTTGTTTAATGTTGATACTCCGTGTGCTGGAACTCTTGGCTCCAAGGGAAGGGTTGATGTTGGCTTGGAATGTAACCACGATGTTCCAGATATAGCTGCTGTGGCCTAGCCTTCAAACCTGGGTTGTGTAACAAATGACCTGGAAGGATGGTGGTTTTCCAAGGCCACCAAGTAAAAATGGCTGGAATAATAAAGCTGGAGTTTCTCCCACATCTAGGAAGGCCATGAACCTTGGAGCCACTCGTTTGAAGTGATCTGTGCAAACATGTCTTCCTATTACTGTGAATTATTGGCAGAGAACCATGTCTGCCATTGCTCCACACGTGATGAAGGTAATTTCACTTCATTTCCTGGGTTGGCCAGAGTCTTTGTAGGATACATGGCCCGTCACACTTTTGGGTGTATATCTCTGGTGACACAAAGAAATCAAGGACATATGAGGAAAAGAAGTTACAGAGTCCTTTTCTGGCTCAAGATTTTCACAAGGGGTTGGGTGGGGTAGATTCTGAAAGGTAGTAGACTTATAGTGCTTTTTAAATTACCAAGCCTCTTTTTTATCATGGGATCCATACAGGCAATTTTTACTGCTCTGGGGAGACAGTTATTTAGTGTACATTAAACTCAATAAAGAGTGGGGATTCCGGTCAACTCCATTCACTCGTGGTCTCCATGCATACAAGGGACTATCTGTTCAGGGACCACAGCACACAGGGTTACACAAATGTAAGCAAGTCCATAGATGTGTGAGCATGACCTTGAACACCTGGAGGTCAGGAGGAACGTCAGCAGGCATGGCCCTGCCCCCCATATGATCAGTAGCACACTTAATGAACACCTGTACAGGGCTTTGATTACATTTTTAGAGTTCATCCTCCCACCACACACACACACTAATGAGGTTTGCTGTTCCAACAGCACCACTATTGTAATTGTCTGTGGGATTTTCAAGAAAGAGAAAACTGTGAGAGGTTTTTTTAAAAGAAGGTTTAAGTCCCCAGAGCCTTTGGAGCTCCTAGTGATTTTAACCAAAAAACTTCAGGCTTCTCCAAATAACACTAGGTCTACCAAAAAGGTTTAAGTCTACTTCCCATGCTGCTCAGCTCAGGGAGAAGCGTAAGTCCCCATACGAACACATGAAGAAGTCTCATGTGGAATAAGAGGTCTGTATTGTGAAAGTGAGAGCAGCATAATGATTAGAAAGGCGTAGTTCAGTGGTTCTCAACCTTCCTAATGCCGCGACCCTTTAATACAGTTCCTCATGCTGTGGTGACCCCCAACCCTAACATTTATCCATTTTACAGATGGAGAACACTGATGCAGAGTCTTAGTGAGCCCTGTAGAGAAAGTGTCATTTTGACCCTCATAGAGTCCACCGACTAAGAGGATTGAGAACCCGCTGAGTGTAAGTTTTAAATGGGGTGAGATAAACTTGAAATGGAAATTGGTGTTTTCGGGCTTTCCAGGGTCTCAGGGGCAGATTCTTTTCATGATTTACTGCTGCTACTTTTAACTGGAGATGCTAAGGATTGAACCTGGGACCTTCTGCCTGCAAAGCAGACATTGTACCACTGAAGCATGGCCCCTCCCATGCAGCTCTGATCTGAACTGGGGGCCCTGCACATTGGAAATTTAAAAAATGTGGGAGATCTGACCAAATGCCAGAGTTCTACAAAGGCAGGCATCCTGGGATTAGGAGTCAAAGAGGAGGTTCGCTTGAGAGGTACACCTTTTTTCTGGGGGCTGCCAAATCCTGGAACCGGCACTGGGAAAAATGGAAGGTGTGAAAGCATTAATACAAGGATATTTCCGACTTTCAGTTGTTGACATGGTTGAGCTTGATGTTGTTGAACTTCAGAGAGATTAATCCTACTTTTTAATACTGCAGCAATCAACTTTGTTTGCATGACAGGTAAGTGAAGCCGCAAGGGTTGTAATTAAAACGTGTATAATTGCTTGCATGGTTAGTGAGGTGAAATCCCTCTGGATTTTTACACTCTTGAGATCAGAATCTGTCTCTTTTTTTCTCACCACTTTTTTTCTTGAGGATAAAGGATAATGAATAGGTTGCCTTTTTTAGGTGGAGATTTCAAAGTAACTTGCAAACCAGACTTATGGCAGACGTTTTTCTGTGGGAATACTGTTTAGTCCCATTTTACAGGTGACAGACTATCACTGAGGATGTGTTTGCAGCTCCTATAGAGGTGCAGAATGCCTTTGAGAATCTCCTTTAGTTTTTCTTAAAAATAGTTTTTGCTTCTCTTGAAATCCCTCCTATATTTCTTCATAGCAGCAGGGATATGTGAATGCTTGCCATTCAATTGGTTGTTGTGGGCTTTCTGGGCTGTATGGTCATGATCTGGTAGATCTTGTTCCTAACATTTCACCTGCCACCATCATGCCAGCTGGCATCTTCACGCTAGAGATGCCAGCCTGATGTAGGCGAATTATTTAATGGGAACAAGATCCTGAACCAGACTTTCGGCCGCACTGGCCCTAGGGGAAAGCCCACAACAAACAGTTGAGTCTGGCCATGAAAGCCTTTGGCTTGCCATTCAGTTCATATCTTACAGCCAAATCCAAAGGTGGGGGTGGGGCACACAACAGTGGCTGGGGACACTCTCACTTCTCCTTGGGTAGCCCTGAATTATCCTGAATTACTCCTGAATTACTTACGCCATGCTTTTTGATAGTGTCTAGATCAGTGGTTCTATACCTATACCTTCCTAATGCCGCAACCCTTCAATATATTTCCTCATGTTGTGGTGACCCCCAACCATAAAATTATTTGTGTCTCTGTTCCTAAGTCTTAGGCAACCCTGTGAAATGGTGTTCGACCCCCAAATGGGTCGCGACCCACAGGTTGAGAACTGCTGGTGTAAATCTATGCTGCTGGAAATAGGCATTCCAGGGCCAATAGTGCATCAATAGTGAACTAAAACGGGCTCTGCCTCCAGGCATGCCCCTGGGATGCTTCCCAGAATGCAGATGCAAACATTTGTGCGGGTGGCTAGCTGCCACAGGGCCTGGGTTCCATGTTTGGGCACTGCAGCAGGTGGCCATTGGGGTAAGTCCATCAGCGCTGGGAGTCGTGCCACTTTACACAGCGGTGGTGATGGCACAGACCCTGGTGCGATCCTTCCACCGCTTCCAGTGAAGCTTCAACCCACCCCCTTTGGATTGCACAGTTAATCCCTAGTTGTGAACAAATACCTGATTTTTGATGGACTGTTTGTCGACCTATTTGTGGCAGTTGTGTTTTAAGAAATTCTACAGTTTGGTGTTCGTCTTTATAGTCTTTACTGAATTTATGGCTGTTGAACTGTTTGGATCATCACCATTTGGATACATGTACAGTTTTGGGAAAATTTGTTGCAGCCCTGTTTGACTGGCAGTCAAGATTCTCAGGGCTGCGCTAAACAGACCCAATGGCCAACTGTCAAACTTTATGTTGTCCAATTTGTGATAATCAAATATGTGCCAAACATGTTTGCTCTGAAATTTGCCTCAAGATTTTATGGTGGTGGCAATTTAGGTATGTTCCCTTCTACCTCCCCACTCCCAGACGACCCTTCTGTTATTCAATTGTTTTTGTCTTCCTCAAAATTCTTTAGATATTCTGCCTGAGTGAAAAACTTCAAATGGACATCAACCTTGTTATTGGAAGAAGTTAGCTGGCGTGCTTGGCTAACTGAGCTATTGCCTGTGTGTTACTTCTAAGCTAAAGTAATTTCCAGATTTTCTTGCAGCTGGAAAAGTTTAGTTTTAAAATAAGAGTCGTTTTTACTTCAGAGCATCCTTGCTCCTGTATGAGTTGCTCTATATCAGGAGAAGACAGGGCCTGAGCAATGACACATACAGAGGTGCAACTTTATTGTCCCTCAATGGATAGATGATCCGTTGATGCAAATAACTTATTCTCTGGACCTCCTTAGGGTACTTCTGAGTCTGTAGTTTGAGTTCTGATTCTCTGAATTTCCTTAAGATACTGCTGAGTCTGAAGTCCGAGTTCGAATACAATGCACAAAGTGCTGGGGAGCAGTATTGATGCAACCTTCCTATACCAGGGATGCTCTGCAGTAGCTCTACTAAGCCCAACATTGGCAGTTGTGTTGAAAGTTGCTTGATGAGCTGTTTCAGGGATGTGGCAAAGCATTCAGGCAAAGTTATGCTGGTCATACTAGGATGCTGGTCTGGCCTGTATTTCCTGTTGTCATCACAATCTTGGAAATTAATATGGCAGAAGCTCTACTGCAGAAACAATTACAGGGGCTGGTGTTTTGAGTGTTTTTAACCCTGACCTTGGCCCTAACCTTAACCTTAACCCTGACGCAAACCCTGACTCTGATGTTAATTCCAACCTGGCAAGCAATCCCTTTGACCCAATACAATCGTTGTTTGTTTGTTTACTAGCCCACTGATGTCTTTGAAAATGAGCAAGCCAATGTAAAGCTTTCCTGTCTTATTGCCTGGAGTGACTCGAATGCACCAAAGGCAAACAGGAGAGTTACAGATTGCAAGCCTAAATTAATATTCCCATTGCTAATACCACATATCTGATTGGACAGCCTTCACTGGGACCTTTTAATTGTCATGTTCCCTGCAACCCTTCCCCAGCATAACAAGTTGTGGATGTTTTCTGTGGTCAGATATCAAGCTGGGGTGGAGACCGCTTGCCAAAAGGAGCCATGTAAAGCTGGTTTTGCAAGGGCAGTGGGCAAAATTAAAATGATGGAGTGTAGTTTCTAGGTTTTGATAGGAAATTATTCTGTAGGAGAGCAAAGGTATATGGGTAATAGTTGGGAGAAACTGCGCCCTGCCCATTGAAGGGAGAGTCAGTTTAGATATATTTCTATAAGAGAGATAATAAAACATACCCCAATTGTCATGGTACTATTCTGGTCTTAAGAGGGCCTCTAGGGGGCCTGCAATAAAGTACATTATTGCAGGCATTAGCAAGAGTGTGCAATGCCCACCCTGGGAAGTAGAATCACATTGAAGTTGGTAGCACCAGAAGGAAGGCATCATATAAACACGTGAAGCTGCCTTATATCGAGTCACATTTGGTCAGATGTATTGTCTTCTACTCAGACTGGCAGCAGCTGTCCAGGGTCTCAGGCAGAGGTCTACAACCTCACCTACGACCTGATTTCCTTTGCTGGAGATGCTGGGGATTGAAACTGGGACCTTCCGCATACTAAGCAGATGCTCAACCACTAAGCTCCAGCCCCTCCAGTGGGAGAGAAAAGTGCCATTCCCCTTTCCCAAGTTTCAGACCACGTGGATTATTCTACAATAGCACACAAAACTCTGGGCATTCTGCTATGCAACAGCCAGTTTGCAATATTTAGATTGCAATCAGATTGAATTAGACCACCCTGAATATGATCAAGAAACACAGTGTTGGGACTCTGCTTGGGATAGTGGAGTTGGGGGATACCCTCCATGTGATCTAATGCAGGTGCTACAGAAGACCATGTCAGTAGGACCAAGAACCACAGTATGTCCATCTTGCTTTTCAGGGACTTCCAGTGGTTTGTGTGGGATTTTGGTCCACTCATGACACTGCTCTCAACGGATGACTTCTGAGTGGGGAGCTGGCACGGGAAAAGAGGGTAGTGACAGTTTGGAAAGGACAGGAATTCTCCTTCATCCTTCATTTAGTTAGAACATAACAACTCACAAATGCATATCACACGTTTTTCAGTTTAATTATGACTACATTTTGAAAGTTGCTCCCCAACTTTAAAATTGTATTCTAGGAAGGGCCTTCAAGGAACCTGGATTCAGTGTGGAAACTTGGTGTTCCATGCTCTGGTAAAATATTTCACGATCTTTTGAAGAGTAAAGGAAATTCGATACCATGCTTCATACGGTTTGAATGCAAGTTTGTATGAGAAAGGTGTGAAAATAAATTTTGTAACCACAACTAAATTAGATGGGCAGAGCTTGAAAAATTATTCTACTACTCCCAGGATTGTGTTCCTGAATTCTTCAATGCAGAATGTTTTGGAGGAAATAAGGAATTCTCAAACAAGAAATCTCTAAGATCAACAGACATTCTCAAAAAATAGCTGGGTGCCCTTTGCCACTCAAACATCTGGAGGACCAACTCTTCTGAGACATTCAAAGTCCAACTGGCTTGAACATTTCCTTATTTTTTGCCTACATGTTGATGTACACACATGTTGACTCAGGATTAATGCAAGTGTTTTTTCCTTGTGGCTTCTTTTAGCTTTTCCTAATTAAAACTATTTATCTTTCCCATGATCTTGCATGATTCAAACGTCAGGTTAATGAGAATAATTGTTCTTTGTCTTCTCCTATCATGCCACTTTGAAGTGTTAAATTTACTTTCATTATACCTCTCTCTATGAAAATGAATATTTACTGTAGCAGGCCAAGCAGACAATGTCAGAGCTGTAACATTTCCCTCAGTGGTCTGTACCTTGCCAAGAAAAAAAGATTTGCAGATCAGCAATATAGGTTTCATTTCTACAACCTCTCTGGGGCTAAGTCCACTTCTAACATTGTTTCCCAAGTCATGTGTGACCCATCAGTGTACACAAAACCCCTACCCCAGGCAAGGCAAATAGTAACAGCCCCTGGCCATTTTAGGTTGGGCAAATGCAAAGCCCCTCCCCATACCGCTGCAGCTGTACACCTGATCTGAATTAGGGCTCCATGCATTTCAGTACTGAGGTTTCGTAGGGAACTCACAGCTATCATTTGACAGCAGGTCCCTCCAGAGGTGGTCATGTGTGAAATATAACATCTAAGTGGTCCTTCAGTAAGGGACCCATAGATCATACAGGCCAGCTGGTCTGTGTCCTGCCCTCTCTTCCCATCATCAGGGCCTCCATGGCCAGTGTAGGTGTTCACTGGTCTGACATCGCAAGTCATAGTTGGTTGGTTGCCCTGAGCTGGAAGGTCCAGGTTAGCCTGATCTCATCAGATCCCACAACCTAAAATGGGATTCCACCATGGAATACCAGGATCTCCATGCAGAGGAAGATAATGGCAAACCACCTCTGTTAGTCTCTTGCCTTGAAAACTTTGCTGGGTTGCCATAAGTTGGTTTTGATTGGACAGCACTTCACACACACAGTTGTTTGGCTCCTCCAGTTTGGAACCAAGTAAATCTTTTTTCATCGTTTCTGGTGTGTAAGTCTGACGATGGAGTTGAAAGCATCCAATTTAGCATCCAAAAGCATCCAAAGCAGAGCAGATACTTACACTTTGCATCTTTTTTAAAAAATTCAATTTAAGTCCATAAAACTGGCTTGGAAGCTTGCAAGTCATGCCAGGTGAATCAAAAACAGTTGGGAACAAGCTAGACTTTCAGTGGTCTGAAGTGGGAGGGATTTCAAGCGCCATTTGTAGCTTCTTGCTCCTCCACCTCAGAATAAATTATGCAACATAAGCATATTTTACCATATTTTTCCATTTCTCTCCCAGATTGAGTGTGTTTTTGTCAAGAGAAAGCTTCTTTTCCTTGGCAAAAAAATTAAGTAAATCCCAAGGTACTGTAAAATGATACATAACAGAGATCTTGAAAGAAAAAGAAAGATATCTGTTTACATATTTATAGCATATACCACAGATTGCAAAATGCAGCATGATGAGCTTGTGTTTTTCTTCGCAGAACACATAGGTTAGGGCCAAATTGCACATTACCTTTTTAATGAGATGAGTCCATTTTCTCAAACTCATTTAAGAACATAGACTTCAGTCTATATACCTCTATCTGCTGCTTGTATGCTTGTCTCTGAATACATTCCCATTGTATTTCTTTATGTTCTCATGCTTGCAGACATAAATGGAGGAAAGACGTAAGACTACCATGGCAGTTCTGAATTGGCCCTGTTCTTGTGCCTTTATTCTGACACATGATAACTAAGCAGGAACAGCTCCCCCTCCCCCATCAGCACCACAAGACTTTGGCCGTTTCCGCACGGGCAGAAAATGACTGCCTGGAGACGGTAAAAACGCCGTCTCCAGGCCGCCGACTTCGCACCCATGAGCTGCAGCGCATGGCAGTTGGCCGCCCTCGAGCCTGTTCTCCGGCTGGCCCGAAGCCGGTGTATTCCCAGAAGCTGGGAAGCGCTCTTTGAGAGAATACGCCACCCGTGAAGCTTTCGCTGCGCAGAAGCCCGAGCGGCGGCAGCTTCATGCCGCCTCCTCACCGCCAGGCACTTACGCTTGTCCCTGGGCCTCCGGCTCGGTCGTCGCCCGAGGAGCCTGGGGACACGCCCCAGCCTGGCCTGCGCCCGGCTGGAGGCAGAAGCGGCGCAGGGCCAGGGGAGGCGTGTCCCCAGGCCACCGGCGGCGCGCAAACAGGGACACGCCAGGCTCGGCTAGAGGCGCTGGCGCTCCAGCGGCGCCGGTGTCCCGCTCTTCCCGAAGGACCATCCCGTGCGGACCAGTCCCAGCGTCTTCGGGATGCGTGGCTGGCTGTCAATCGCCACGACCACCCGTTTCCACCACCCGTGTCTGGAAAGCTTGGCCCAAGCTAAATTTCCTCTGGGCTTCTACTCAAAGCACAGGAACTGAAGTAGCCAAAGCAAGGTAACTCTAGAAAGGTGCCTTCCAGGACTGCTATGATTATGGAGTATAAAGGCTGGGGATTGTGTCCCCATCCAGATGGTGCCAGGAGGGTAACACAGTAACACATGTGCTACGGGTTTTCCTCAGTTCCTGTATGTGCTGCTGTACCTGATCAGAACTGTGGTGCATGTTGATAAGGAGCTTCAGCCTTCCCTCTGCCCCTTGCTGTTTTACCAGCCTGAAACAATCTATTGTGGAAACATGGCTTTAGTCCCCAAGATGACTATTTCATGTTGGGAAAATAGTGCATGGGGAAAGGCTGGACCATCTTCTTTATACGCACTATGGTCCTGATCCCAATTTGCCACCATGCAGGTAGGAATTGAGGAGAACCTGCAACTCACACATGATTGTATTACATCTGACACAAGGTGGGGATGCAAATCCAGCATAGTTGACTCCATGTGAGGGCAAAAGGTTGCTCAGTAGATATTAACCAATTGAGTTTTTTTCATGTTAGGCAAGAATTGTTACCTGCTCATGTTTACAGATCCAAACTCTTAATAAAAGCTTCGGAATGGGGGAGTGGCTGTGTTATCAAATAAGTCTGCAAGGGACAGATTGATTAGGCCTTCCATAGTTTGAACGTTCAAATGTTTGGCTCACATTCTGTTGTCTGGTTACATCATTTTTATGGCTTAAGTAAGCCAGTCTGACTTAAATCAGTCACAAGTCATATAAATTAGTAATTATTGAATGCTTGATTTTAATAAAAACCCTACTTTCAGTTCAAGCAGTCCCTAGTAAGACTAATGGCTGCTGATCCGGAGCTATGGTTTGACATCTGAGGATCCATTTTTTCTCCCTCAGTAGCAGCTGATCATGATGACTCAGCACTTTTTGAATGACCCAGAAGATTTTATCAGTGGGACCATGGTTGTATTCAAGAAAGTGTCGAATCAAAGGCACACTTTTTAAAAAAAATATTACTTTTGTGTTCAGCTATACATTTTAAGATTTCTAAGATGTTTCCCTCACAAAAGTTTTACTACAAGTGGACTTGATACACGCAACATGTTTGGAAGTACACATGGTGAACTCTTTGAGCACAGATTGTTTTCCATATGTTGAGTTTTTTAATTCCTTAATATTGCATGTGGAGAAACAGTATGTGCAATTCCAAAGTGTCTCTTTGGTAAGCTAGTTTCTGGTAAAAACAGCTGTGTGGGGTGCATATGTGAGCCACTGTGTATCAGTAGGTCTCTTAGATTAGACATTCCATTAAAACAGCAGTTCTCAACCTGTGGGTCGGGACCCCTTTGGGGGTCCAACAACCCTATCACAGTGGTCGCATAAGACCATAAGAAAACACCATCGCCAACCCCATCACATACACCCCATACAAATATGGGGGTCACCACAACATGAGGAACTGTATTAAAGGGTCGCAGCATTAGGAAGGTTGAGAATCGCTGCATTAAAACAATGGGGGTTTTTTTGTATTGTTGAAGGCTTTCATGGGCAGAATCAACTGGCTGCCTTGGGTTTTCCATGCTGTGTGGCCATGGTCTGGTAGTGTTTGCTCCTACCATTTCACCCATATCTATGACCGGCATCTTCGGAGGCATGTTACGGCAAAATGCGTTTCTGTCCATGGTACCGTTAACAGAGAGAAACACATCTTACACACAACAGCCAATTTTTTAAAAAATCAATTCTAGGCATTTTGTTCAATATATTTCAGTATTTGGAGATGTTCTTACTGAGTCCATCCATTATACAGTTAAAAGAAAAGTTATAGACCAACTTTCTCAAGGTAATCCCTTTCCTACTTCTTTATCATTATCTTTATTAACCTTTAATAGGCATAGGGCCTTTTCCTACTTTGGAATTGGGTTTTTTTCTGTTTTGAGATAGAATACACTGGCTGTAATATAGGATATCCTCCCGTGGTCAAGTTACATTCCAAACTAGGGCTTCTTTTGGAAATTCTTATATTGTAGGACAATTCCTTCTTATTCCAAGAAACTGACTATATGCTAGATTTCTCTTAGTAGATGCTGCATGGTGACTGTCAACTCTTAAAAAGATTTTTTTTCTCTGTGTAGGAGTTCTTTGCATTTTAAATGGCCAGGTATAAGTTCCGTTATCATAGTTCATCTTGTCCTGTAAAAACTTGTGCTTAAATTAGTTCACTTCTTTCTTAAATCGTTGTAGTCCATCATCCAACTTATGCAATTTCTGTTCAAAGGTGTTCCCAGACTGAGCATGCCTCAGTATGGATATTTCGTTTTCTATGGAAGACTGCAGTTAACAAACTGGTGGGAAGTCTCCATAACAGGGATCATAAGGTCCAGAAACATTTATTAACGATGGAGCACCATTTTTTAAAGAAACTCTTCATCAGTCTGCAAAGGACCAAGTTCCTTGTTGATCCTGAGTCCTCTTGGAATACATTTAGTTCCACAATATTCTAATAATATTCTAATAAAGTAGAAGCACATTAATCAGTTTTAATAGACCTCTTGTGTGGAAACTCCAATTTGTCCCAAATCACAGAAGTATGTGGTGGATGGGATCCAAAAATGAATGGTTTGTTCTGAAGGCTGTTCTTGAGAAAAACTCCAAACTTTGTCCCAATCCATGAGGAGAAGGCCTAAATGGAAAATCCAACTGCAAAGTGCAAAAAAGAGGGTGACATCAAAGCAGAGCAGATACTTACACTCAAAGATCTCCGTGCATTTCACATACTGCTTTGTCAACAGAACTATAATAATAAATATTACATTTTGAAAATCATTTGTTTGGAAATTATGACAGTCTTATGTGGCGTATGACTTCGTAACTGTGGCCCCTTCCGCACATGCAGAATAATGCACTTTCAATCCACTTTCACAATTGTTTGCAAGTGGATTTTGCTACTCTGCACAGTAAAATCCAGCTGCAATGTGAATGGAAAGTGGATTGAAAGTGCATTATTCTGCATGTGTGGAAGGGGCCTGTGTGTAAATAATTCAGTCTGTACATATGTAGCCTGTTACCTGCAAGAACCTCAAACATCTCAACCATTTCTGGGAGGGTTAAAGCATTGTATGACTCCTGCAAACCTATTTAGCTATGCTCAATTTGTATTGAATTGTCTGTCTTTGGTTTTTAATTTTCTGTATTTGCATGTTGGTTAAAGCAAAAAACCTCCACTTTAATTTATATATGTGTTTAATCAATATATTTAATCAATAGTGTTTGTGTGTGTGTTACTATAGATCCCCTGATGCTTTCAAAACACATAAGGATCTTTGAGTGAAATATAATTTTTAAAAATTCCCACTGCACTAGCTCTTTTTTCTTCTCTGCTTGTCAATGCACTGATGTGGCCCTCTTTTTATTCATCCTGCACTAGAACCACCCAAAGTTTGCCATTTGGCAGTTTGGTTCCTCTTCAGCATGCACGTTAAACAGCTGTTTTGCACAGGAAGCAGCCCAGTTTAAACAAGACCCTTTGTGAGTATAAAGTCCCATTGGTTTGCCTAGCTGACATCACATTTTAAGCCCAGTTTGAATGTGATGTTGGTGAGGCAAAAGGTTTCCCTGTGCAACATTTCACTGAGCTCAGGAACTTCTCCAAAAGATGTTGTGAACACAGGCAAGGCAGCTACATGTGCTGAAGCTGCACACCAGCCCGGTAACCTTATGAGCTTTGAACCTCTGGTGTGAAGTGAAGTGGCCAGATCTCTCTCTTTTCCCCCCAGGCTTGATCTCTGAAACATCTAGCTCAGTGATTCCCAACCAGGGTTCCGTGGTACCCTGGCGTGTCATGAGCATGTCCCAGGGGTACCACGGCAATGCTACCGGCCCCCCTCACTTTTGTGGTGTCTCCCACCGGCACTAGCAAGGATATGGAGCTGGCCCAGGGGGCAGGGCCTGCCGCAAGGTCAGCAGCCACTTTCCATCCCCGTGCTTCCCTTCACCCTGGGAGGGGAAGGTGGGGGTGGCAAGCAGGGGAACTGGGAGGGGAAGGTGGGTGGGGGGAGGATGACAGGGGTACCGTGAGATATGAAGAGTGAGGTCAAGGGTACCATGACGTAAAAAAGGTTGGAAAACACTGATCTAGCTTTTTGCTTCTTTTCCGGAAAATTGGTTGGATCATTTTGTTTTTGTTTTTTTGGCCGAAGTAACATCTGCTGCTTCAGACAGAGTTACCACTAAGGATGAGTTGGGTTGCGATTTCAATTGTATTGATTATGCACAAATCAACATGTGTGAATGCCTGATTTGCACATGCAAATTTTGATCTCTTCTTGCCTGATTTCTTTTGAGGGGTGATGGTGGTTTGCAAGAGACAGTTCTACTGCTGCATAGGCCAAGTATTTTACAAAACGCCTGGTGGGAACATCCCTTTAAGAAGCAAGGAGAAAAAAGAAAAGCATGTTTGTGTGTGGAGAACACACTTCTCGGCAAATCAAGCTGAAGAGATGCTTCTTCCTCAAGGCGTACAGTCTGCCTTAGTAAGATGATGTGAATGACAGATCACGCAGCCGCTTTCCCAGGCAGCTAATGAATCTTGCATCTTTATTCCCTTCCCCCTAAATATATTTCACTTCTAAATAGCCAGTATTCATAGAATGGCTTTTTAGAGACAGGACATGCCGGGGGGCAGAATAATATAAAGCCAAATGCGTGTAAAAAAACTGCCTGAGTGGCAACAGAGGGTGATACAATCTCTGGTTGATCCCTGGGCTTGAATGCTGAAGTATTTTATGATCGTCTGTGGGAACTGGGGCACTTCTGACTGGCTTCTGGTTTTGTACCTTCTTGCTACCCCACCCTCTTTGAATCTTTAGGGAGTATTGGCTTGGGAACAGTGATCCTTCTTCCCCTTCTCCTCAGAATATCCACTTTCCTTCATTTTTGCCAATCCATACAAGGTTAAGTTGTCTGCCTCAAGTGGTGGAGTTCAGACATGTTATTAACACAGGCTGAAGAGAAAGATTTGAGTCCAGGGGCACCTTAGAGCAACAAGATTTCCAGGGTGTAAGATTTTGAGAGTCAAAGCTCCCTTCACCAGATATCTAATGAAGAAAATTTTCTCTCTCGAAAACGTACTCCCCAGAAATCTTTTCGTCTCTAGGGTGCTACTGGACTGGAATCTAACTGTTCTATTGGCAGATCAACATGAAATTATTTACCTGAAATAAACAGGCTGTATCCATTCATGGATGAACTGTGCACTATCATGGCTGTTTAGCAATAATTTGCAACCAGATCTTCCTGTGTGAATTAGGCCATCCAGTAGTGAATGAGTGCACAACTTCCAATGATGTGGGGATTTAATAACAAATATGTACTGTCTGAGACAGTCGCTGTGGTCTGGTGGCACTCATCTTTGATATATCCCAGTTTCTTTCTTTCTAACATTTATGTCCCACCTTTCTTCTTGAAATAAACGCAAATACTAACATTATTCCCAGTATCACAGTGAAACACATCCACCAAGCATCACTAAAATACTATCTGCACAACTAAAAATACTATCTGTACAACTTTTTAAAAAAGATGTTCACCAGACTGGGATGTTCAATGTAATTTGGTTCATGTCCTGTTCACCACAGAGACTTGATTTTTTTGTCCATTGGTCTAACAGTTCAGCAATCTGTTAGTGGGTGCTTGTCAGGTTGTTTTTGTGCATTTGCCTTCTCACACAGCCTTGAAGAGTTCTACTATCCCCCCCCACCCCCAAACCTGTGCTGTGAAACAGCTTTGTTTGTAGTCAAGTGTTTAAATAGACAATAAGATTACTCACAAATCATATAAATTGTTCATCAATAAAGGCTGTGTTTGAATAAAATCTGCCCAGTTTTGTATAGTGGTTAGAGCATTAAACCAGCATCTGGGAGTCGCCACATTCTCTCTTTGGCATTTCTAACAAAATGATCCCAGGTAGCAGGTTTAGGAAAGATCATTCACTTGAGACCTTGAAGATCCAATCAGTGAAGAGAGTACAGAGCTAGATAGACTAATGGTTCAATTTGGCATGAGGCAATTGCAGATGTTCATAACGCTGTGCTTAAGGAAGTTTTGCTTAAACACATGCTTGTCACACTTCGGAGGAGGCCCTACTGAGTTTTACAAAGAGCTGCCAAATGGGCCTTGCAAAATCCTCCCCTTTACCAAGAGTATCTGTGGGGAGTTTTTTTCTTAACCCCCCCCCCCCGCACACACCGCTTGGTCCCTTTCGATTGTAACACCCCCCCCCCCCGGGTCCCTTCCAATCTTCACTTTGAGCTCCAAGATCTTCTGATCAATTTGGAATGGAAAGTTCCTTCAAATGAGAGTTACACCCTGGGGGTGGGGGGCTTCCTTTCCCAGTCGCCGTTACAGAGAGGTGGCTGTGTGTCATGCGGCTCTGCTGCAAATATATTTCCGTTAAGTCAAGACTGTAGCAAAATTCTCACCAGCTTGAGCGTTTCTTGTGGTTTCTTCTAAATGCAGCTACGGGGCAGGCAACTGTGTGCAGAAGGAGGGTCGAAATAATTGCTTAGGCGTCAGAAAGAACTCTGTCTCACGTGCAGCAAGATTCTGAAGCTCTTCAGGGCATGAACTGTGATTAAAACAAGCACAGGGGAGGAGAATATGGGTACACTTTATTCAGACTCAGAAGGTGGAGGTTGGGGAACCAAGTCTGCAGGCCCATTATCATAATATGATCTATTTATATTATTTCAAACATTAAAAAAATTTAAAAATGTGTTAATGACTCAAGAAAATGTATGTACAGGAAAGGATTGGGTGGGTTGCTGCAGGAAACAGAATCCTGGCAAGTTTGTCCTGACCGTAGCAAAATGAAGCTTAGGACCTGTATACTTGTGTATGTACATGCACACACATGCAAAAAAGATTAATATATCAAGAGCTTCAGATGAAGTTCCTGAATTCAAAGACTATAGGTGTATGTACCAATCCTGGGTTCTGTCCTACAGGTTGTAAACCTCTCTTGGAGCTATTCCACTTCAGATTGCAAATGCGGGCTTATGTGTTTGCATGTTCCTACATGTGAAGTGATTCTTTGTACATGCAAAGTGGGCAAGGTTTGGAGAAAGAAAGGCCCTGTGTGTTAGTTTTCTGAAGAGGAGTTTGGATTTATATTCCCCCTTTCTCTCCTGTAAGGAGACTCAAAGGTGTTTACAATCACTTTTCCCTCCCCCCCCCCCAACAAACACCCTGTTAGGTGGATGGGTCTGAGAGAGCTCTGAAGAACTGTGATTAGCCCAAGGTCACCCAGCTGGCATGTGTTAGAGTGCGCAAGCTAATCTGGTTTACCAGATAAACCTTCACAGCTAAAGTGGCAGAGTGGGGAATCAAACCCGGTTCTCCAGATTAGAATGCACCTGCTCTTAACCACTACACCATCCTGGCTCTCTGAGTGCAGAGAGTTACTTTGAATTGAAGAATATTCAGTTATGGAATGTCCCCTCCCCTAAAGAGAAATGGTACAGACTGACCACCATTTTGCCACCTCTGCAAAACTCAAGAGACATATTAGGAATACCTTGGCTCTTCCTCCTTCTGGGCAAAAAAGCAGCTTATGGGGGCATTTTAAAATTGAAAGCGACTGTTGGAGAAGATTTATATCATTTCTTTGTATGTGCCTTTTGGTCTTGTGGCTACTACGGGACTGCTTTGAATTTTTTTTTGTTAAAAGCAAAAGAAAGAAACATATAATTTTGCGATTTGTCATTTGGTCTTCCATTGTAGGCCCCATTTTAGCATGGCCAAGAACTAGAAGCTACAGTGGAGATATGCAGATGAACACATGAACACACATGCCTCTGTGTAGCAACCCTGGAATTTCTTGGTGGGTTCCCATCTGAGTACTAACTGGGACTGACCCTGCTTAGCTTCTGAGATGTGACAGGATCAGGCTAGCTGACAGGGGTCTGCAACCAGCGGCTCCAGAGCCGCATGCGGCTCTTTCAGCCTTATACTGTGGCTCCGCATGGCCTGGAGGTCGGAGGGTAGTGTGGGCGTGTCCCTCCAGCCCTCCAAAGCAGCGCTGGAAGGAAAGGTGAGTGGAGGGGCTGAACTCTCCGGCTCAGTAGATCTTCGAGGCCGTGGAAAATGGGTCCAAATGGCTCTTTGGGTGGTAAAGGTTGAGAAATGCGAGACCCCTGGGCTAGCATGACCAGGTCATGGCAAATAACTGTGCCATCAAGTTGCAATCAATTCATGGCAACCCCAGGACCATGGGATTTTTAAGACAACAGAGGTTCAGATGTTTAAGACAACAGATGGAGCTGCACACTTCTGGATCACCCATTCAAGTATTAATCAGGGCCACTCTGCTTTGCTTAAGAGATCTCACAGGTTCAGGCTAACCCAAGCATTTGGATCAGAGGTGCTTTTGCATGTAGGCTGCACAAATATATGGGGTCTCCTTAGGGTCATAGAATCAGAGAGTTGGAAGAGACCCCAAGGGCAATGCAGGAAGACATAGTTAAAGCACTCCTAAACTGAGGACTCCAGCCTCTGTTTAAAAACCTCCAAAGAAGTAATGCATTCCACTGTCAAACAGCCCTTACTGTCAGGAAGTTTTTCCTGATGTTTCGTTGGAATCTCTTTTCCTTCACCTTGAACCCATTACTTCTGGTCCTAGTCTCTACAGCAGCAGAAAACAAGCTTGCTCCCTCACCAACATGACATCCCTTCAAATATCTAAACATGGTTATCATGTCACCTCTTAACCTTCTCGTCACCAAACTAAACATACCCAGCTCCCTAAGTCTCTCCTTTTAGGGCATGGATTCCAAACCTTTTACCATTTTGGTTGCCCTCCTCTGGACCCGTTCCAGCTTGTCAATATCCTTCTTAAGCTGTGGTGCCCAGAATTATACACAATCCCGATCTTATAGAGGTCCTCCAGCCCCCCCAGATCCTGCCTAGCATTAGGAAGGGCATTCTCTAGTGCAAAGTAGTCAGCGTCATGATTTGCACCTTCTATTTACATTCTGGAGTACAGTTTGACCATTGAGACTGGCTTCAGGGGTAGTAACATTATCATCTGTAGGAATCTTCTATTACTTCACTGTTTCAAATTGGGTCTGCCACTTCTTACATTACTATATTATACAGAACATCAAGCAAAAGGGATGATGGTTTCCAAAGGAAATCCCTGCTGTTGTATACCAAAAAAAAAAAAAAAGGCTTTTGGATCTGGTTGGGCTTAGAAGATAAACTGAACATGCTACAGTATCTCTGGGATACTACATATAATCCCCATCAGTATGGAACTTGGGTTCTATTCAGAATGGGGTGGATAGGGTAGCTTGTCATGCTCAGGGAGGCACATGTCCAAGCACCCAGTGGTTACTAGCACCAAAAACAATCAGACCTGCCGAAATGGGAAAACCAGGGGCAGGGAATGGACACTACCTCAGAAGGATCCCTCAACTCATCTTTATCACTGGTGTAGTCAGGGGTCAAGTTTCAGAAGATGGAGCTCATAGAGAATGAGAAGGTGGGGAACCAACACCAACCTGTGGACTCTGTCAGTCATACATATTCTTTTCTTGTGTACTCAGCTCCAGATCAGGCCATGGTGTGCGTGTGCAAAAGCAGCTTCAACCCGCCTGCCCCCCATTCACGCTGAATAGAAAAAGTCTTGGAAAGTTGCTATTTGACCCATTTTGGAAGGTCAACTACCTCTTTCCCCTATCAGTTTCTGTCTGAGGAAACAGTATGGAAAAAAAGCTGAATCTCCATCTGCATGTGTGTCACAGGCCAATCTGTAATGGGAACAGTAATCTCGGGAACAGTGAAGAACACACAAATCATGTGTGGTGTGTGATGCAGGTTGTGTAGGAGGTCCCCCCCCCCCCATCTTGGACCCTGTCTTCTGGAAACTGACCTCAGGGCTCCATTTTTACCTCCTTGCAATCTAGCTCCTAGAGAATCTTGCTAACTCTTAAGTTTTGAAAAGTGTTTGTACCTGTAGTAATGCACCATATCATCAGCCTTACAATTCGTAGAGGAATACATTATGCAGTTAATTGTCCCATCATGCATGGCAGTGTGTCGCATACGATCACCTCTAACTTTCTTTAATTGGAAGCAAGATTTTGAGTCTGGCAAAACATTTCTTCAGCTGCCACCAACATGGATAACGCCAATGTTAATCTGGTGTATCAAGGGGTGCCTCTTGCCATTCAAGCCAAAGTAGTAGAACATGCATACACATCCCTTCCATTCAAAGTCGGGTATCTACAGTGTGCACATGGTGCTCATGTGTATACAGATATCACTGTTCATTTCAGGAGCATCAGAAGAGGAAACTCAACAGGCAAGAGACTGCTTATCCATTGGTAACCATACATTTATTTATTCCACATGGTAAGGCATTAAAATGATTACACGAAACACCTAGCAATATAATCATGTATATTTGTAAAAAACATGGAATTTGGTTGGTATTTTCTCTTTTCCAGTAAAGAGAAGTGCAGGGTTGATTGCTCTGCTAGGGTTTCTTTTATCAACTGCACACTGAGCAGACAAGGTTGGCAGAAAGAAACTCCACTCTGTTGTTGAGTGCATGAAGCTTCCAGAGGGAGTGGCCAAGGCAAGCGGATGCAACATAAATCTGTGCTAAACATTCGTGAAAACAAAACAAAACAAATCTTTCCATTTTTTTCTCCAGACTTTGGGACAATAGAATTACAGTGGAATTGGTGTCCCAAAGGGTTACAAGTGCTACAGGTAAAGATGCAAAGGCTGCAATCCTAAGAATATTTGCCTGGGAGTAAGATTCACTGACCAAAATGGGACTTACTTCCAAGTAGACCTGCTTAGGATTGTTCTAAAATATTGGTTTGGGGGGAGGGATGGGGGCTACATGTCAGAACAGAGATGCCACCAAGTAGAGCTGGAATATTATGAAAACTCCCACCATTAAATATTATTAACATCTTAAAAATATTTAGCATCAAAACCAGCTCCATTTTTTAAAAAAACATTACCAAATGCAAATAAAGCATGTCTACAGAATGTAGGATTTTTGTTCTAATCTCAACATTATCCTTTTTTAAAACAAAAATCCACATACCAGTTCTAAGAAGAATTATTTAAGAATTGGGATCCTTCACTGACACATCTTTTGAAAAGAATTATATTATTATAACATATAAAGACCAAAGTAAATACTTAAATATTCCATGAGCCAAACGAAAGATTTTCCTGTACAAGCAATTGTGCATTTTAATTGTTTTTACAAAGAAGCATTATTATAGTGCAAAGACAAAAACAAAAACAATTTTTCAATATCGACCACTTGCACCGGAGAGATGGGTTTCTCTTCACACCTCCATATGACAATCTGACAATAAACTTGAAAGGGTGGGGCTGTCAGAGACTGTATTTGCTACTGTGGTTTACAAGTGCACATCAAAACTTTAGGGAGTCCTGAATATTTGACTTTTTTTTTCCTGTCCACTTATTTGGTCTGAAGAACAGCCATCAAAATTTCATTAGAGGCAGAAGGCTACTACAACAACAGCAAAACTCTGGTATGAAGAAGAGATTTTTTTTTTTCACGCTAGATGTAAACATACGAAAAGTGTGTTGTCCCCTGTTGGATTACCTTTGAAGTCAATGGACATTTTTAAAAATGGAGGGCACCGTATGCCACTGCATGAGGATGAAAGCATTATGCACAGGCCAATGAAGTCCTCCTCCTTTCTTGGTTCACAAGTGCTATCATGTGCACTGGCCTCTATCCAGAACAAAAAGTCATCAAATTTCCTGTGTTCCTCTCTGGACCTTTCTTTCCACCCAGGGTGATGGTGGATAATTTTTCCCCAAGGTGTACTGAATGCTTGGGAGGGGGGAGGACAGGAAGCATGACAGATTTGTGGGTCACGTCCAGTAACAGCTGAATAAGGGGATGGAGGCAGATTCTACAATAACAATCTCTCTGTGCACATGTGGGGCATGACTCTAATCTTGTCTTACAACCTATTTCAAAATGCGAGCCACCGCAGCACTTGTTCACCTGATACCAGCCTGCCCCCAAAAGCTGAACACCACATGGATGCTTTGCTTTGTCTCAGTTCTCAAGTGGGAGTGGTGTTTTTCAGAGCACTCACAGGATGTTCACCTCCAAACATCCACTGTCTGGGCTTTCCCAGGGTTGCCTGAAACTTTCCTGAACCTGCTTGGCTACGCTCTTTCAAAAATGCTTAGTCCAAATGGGGTTTCCCAGTGGTGGGATTCAAATAATTTAACAACCGGTTGTTTACAAGAACCATTTTAATAACTGGTTCTGCCGAAGTGGTACGAACCTGCTGAATCCCACCACTGGTTTGCACACTGTGTGGATGGAAAGGTGTGCATGATCAACCATCCTGTCTACATCAGCATACTGTAGTCATCTTCAGTCAGCATTTTTTCGACGTGCAACCAGAGGGATCTCAAAGGGCCTTTCCCCACTTTCGTCCTTCCCCTCTATGCCACGCGCTGCTCTCAGCGCGCAGCATCCCAGGCACGCGCCCGGCAGTCCCCACGACCCTGCGCTCTGCGCGGGGCCATCAAAAGGCGCCGTTGAGAAGAGCGCCTGGGATGCTGCGCGCTGAGGGGTTCGACAGCAGCAGCTTTGGGGCGGCTGCGCTGTCGCCGCCCCTCTCAGTGGGGAGTGCCGAGGGACCCCGCGCTACTCTCCTCGAGTAGCGCGGGGCTTAAGGGAAGTGGGGAAAGGCCCAAAAAAGTAATTGCCGAGAAAATGTGAATAAGAAGAGTTTGGATTAATTCCCCACTTTTCTCAATCTTAAGGAGTCCCAAAGCAAACTCCTTCCTTTCCTCTCCCCACAAACTCCTTCCTTTCCTCTCCCCACAAAAGAAACCTTATGAGGCAGGTGAGGCTGGGAGGGTTCTAAGAGAATTTTTAGCCCAAGGTCACCCAGCAGGCTTCATGTGTAAAAGTGGGGAAACAAGCCCTGTTCTCCAGATCAGAGTCTGCTGTTCATGTGGACGAGTGGGGAATCAAACTCGGTGCTCCAGATTAGAGGCCCCTGCTCTTAACCATACATCGTGTGGCTGCTATACTGCCATTGTGGAATGCCTCTGCCTTTGCAGCGGTAGTAAATCAACAACAAATGATCACCACGTGGAAGCAACCTAAGCTGATTTTGCTGTACACAATACTTTCACACATGCGTGTCCTCAGGTCAAGTGAGGTCATTCTATGAAGCCACATTATGGCTTTGTTCATCTCACTGAGGTTGTGGCTGGGCTAGACCACTTCAGATATTAGGCAGGGGCCTCACATAACTGCATGTTCCACCATACAAAGAAGATTCCTTCTAAGAAGAACATGAGCAGTCAGGTTAAGTGAGAACTGATTCTATGGTAGATTCTGCATGGGCCAAAAACAGCGGTGTGAAAATGGTGTAAAAAGATTTAAAACATTGTAAAGGGGTTTATACCATTTTCACACCGCTGTTTTTGGCCCCTGCGGAACCCAACATAGTCACAGAAAGGTATATGTAGCAGCTTATGAGGGTGGCCCTGAATGAGAAGATGGAGGTGTGCCAGTTGGCTGTTTGCTGCGGTAGCCCAACAGATAAAAAATTGGGACCATGTTAAACATCATCCTCAGAATACAACCGGTTCCATTTGTACCATCATTCAGACACCAGGAAATCCTAAGAATGTTTTCCAGTGAGCAAGTCCCACTGAATGAAAAGGGACTGAATAATTCTGCTTAGGATGCTGCTGTTTTCCTGCCTAAGAGGGATTTTTTTTGTTATTGTTAGCTTTGCTGCTGCTGCTCTGCTATTGCTTGAGACCTTTTGACAATTAAATTTTCCACTCCAATGGCCACGGTTTTGATTCATGATCTGTAGGATGCTTTGGACTAAATCATAGATGTGTGGGGTATAAATATCTTAAATAGAATTAAATAATGAACACAAAACCTCCCTTGGATGGCTAGTCTACACAACTCCAGCTTCATTGGTACTGTAGAATGATGCTAAAAAACTGTGCATACAATTTCAAATCCAATTGGTTGGTTCTGGCATATGAAGAGAGGGTTTTTTTGGGGTGGGGGTGGGGGTGCTGTTTGTAGGAGACACAAGCTCAGGAAATTCAAAACGGCAACCCACCACCATTGCTACTTAAAAGGAGCACCAAATTCCATTAGGGAAATGTATTGTCGAAAGCTGTCATGGCCTGATTCAACTGGTTGTTGTGGGTTTTCCAGGCTGTGTGGCCGTGGTCTGGTAGATCTTGTTCCTAACATTTCGCCTGCATCTGTGGCAGGCCACAAATGCAGGCGAAATGTTAGGAACAAGATCTACCAGACCACGGCCACACAGCCTGGAAAACCCACAACATCCATTAGGGAAGTTCTTTGGGCAAGACTAACTTGGATGGACAGCCACTGCATTCCCTTCAATGGGAGAACTTCCCAGTGTTTTGAGTCCCATGGATCAGATCTGCCTCCCCCGCAGGTGCCGTTAATAATATGCCAAAGCCACCATATGAGGCAACTAGCTAACCATGCATCCTGGTGGGGCTGGTGCTGTCTAGAAGGAGAGGGGGTCAGGACATGACAACGCTTGGGCTTTTTGAGCTGCTTTCACAGATCTCACTGCCTTCAGTAACTGGAGGCCCTGACACCAATTCATTGATTTAATATATTTATTTTGCTGTTTTCTGTAACACACAACAAATGTTGTGTGCTACAGAAAACAGGGCTAGCATATTTGGGGATGGATCCTGTAACTCCCTTCCACTATGACTCCTCTGCTAAGTCTCCTTCCAATAGAGAAGGAATAAAAAAAAATACTTCCTGCGATGGAGAAAAGTGTTTCTTGATCAGAAAAAGCTATTTTTCACTGCTTTCTCTATTGAAGGAAGACTTAGTGGAAGGCAGTCATAAAATCCAGTTTAGTGAAAGGGGATGAAAAGATCGAACCCTTGAAGCCTGAGCATCTTGTAACACTTAAACTTTTCTCTCTGTTTTTTTTTTAAACATATATGTATTTTCAAACCTTTTGGCCTTTGAGATGATTGACCAGGGCTTTTTGCATTCAGAAATCTCCCTACAAAGGAGTAAAGCTACCCATTCTATACATTCCTATGTACAAACTGGACACAAGGGATATCGGTCAAGGGGGAACCTGAAGGAGCAGAGGGAGATTTTTTTTATCCTTTCTGAAATGCATACAAATTTCTGCCTCTCTGCCATCTGTCTTTGCTTAATCAACTGCCTATGTTTTGTACAAGAGCAATCTCATCTTTGGGATGAACACTGCTAAGGACGCTGCAGTGGCTCCCTTTTCAGTTACCCACTCATTTCAATTCTTAACATAGCGCACTGTTGTGTATTGTAATTCAGGGAAAGCGAAAGGCGGATGGTTTACTGGTCCTTTTCAATATGGCCTCCAGACAGCTTCGTCCATCCTCCCAGTAGTTGTCATGGCCGTTGGTGAGTTACTATGGCTCCCATCCGCCTCGACACCATCATTTTGATTGGCGAGGCTGGGGTTAATCAAGTTGTTGCCCGCTGATGCGCTTGGGCAGGAGGGAAGCATCCGTGTGGGCGAGCGCTCTCCCCCTGCCACCATGGAAAACTGGTATGACCCGGATGATGTACCGTAGTACAGATGGTAAGGGGATGGGTTGGTCTGGAAATGTCCACTCTGGTTTTGTGTGGAACTGGGGTACGGAGGGGGAAGGTATGTATGGTGGAAGCGCGAGGCGGCAGGCATGCTGGTCATACTGATGCCTCCAATTCCAGTGGCAGAGGGCGTAGCTGCATAAGGGAAAGCTGCGGACATGGCACCCGAGGGTCCGAAATGCATCCGAGGATCCGAAAACCTGCTTTCGGCTAGGCCTGGTAACGCAGAAAAGGACCGGTCAAACTGACGTGGATCAGAGAAAGGGCTCAGATCAGATGTACCTGTGTTGGGAAAAGAGAGACAAGAATGTTGTTGTAGGGTGGGATTTTCAGCTGTCTCCTATTGCATAGGTCTTGACATGGTCCATTAATCGACAAAAAGGCAGACCTATTAGAGTGCCCATTTTTGTTTTAAAAAATTAACCGCTTAACTAAAACATGCCTGTGCCCATCATAGGGAAAAAAACACCAGAGACCAAAGATCCACCTCATCTAGAATCTTTTTCCATTTTTAGAGCACCCCCGCCCCATGCTTCCAGCAAGCCAGGGTGGCTAGGATGCGGGCCAATATGTCCTTGGCAGACATCTCCCCCATGAGTTTGTCATATAAAAGGAACTCCTACTTGTCCTAGCAGAAGCAAAATATTCTTGAGAATTACCATCATGATTTTATAGGCACAAGCCACTGGGAATTTGTTTTGTACAAGCCGCTTCATCTCAGTGTGGCTTGTATAGGATTAATTCCAGGTAGTTTGTGGCTGAAATTTCCCACTCTAACACCAAGGAAAGCAAAATGAATGCTTTGTCCAAGATGTCTTGTTTTATTTGAACTTAGCCAAATTCTTGTATCCATAATACTCTATATTTTATTGAACCACCCACAAACTGGGATGGTCAGAGAGTTGTTTTTCTGGGGGGGGAGGCCAGATCTCTAAAAGATAATTTTTTATCCCCCTCATCAATGTCCAAGTACTTTCAGTGGGAGCCAGGACTGTTCAAAGGGTAAAAATCTAATGCAAGTCCATAGTATGGATATGCCATGGGCATACAACAGCAGTTCATACATTCAGGTTTCATACCCAGCCCTTTCTCCCTTCCAGTTCCTGCCTTTTCTGTTGTGTAGAACAAAGAAGTCTTAAGTGTCCATACAGGGTGTGAGTATGTCTCTCCAATGTTTCTGGATTTAAACAACATTTTTCATGATGTCTGAATGCAGTACCAAAAGGTTTGCTACCTCTGGGGCTGATGCCTGACAATCACATGAAATCCACTGAATTTTAAGATTTATGCAAGCCCTTTGCAATCATTACAATTTTGGCACTCAAACCATGATTAAGGGTATCGTACACTACCTACAATCCTCCCATATGTGCAGTCATCATGTTGTGTGAATAGTATGATACATGTATTTTTCAGCTTTGGTACACATGTTTGATCAGACACACAGATTTATGAAGAATACAAGGGTCCATTATGCACGGAGAACTTTCCTCAAGGCTCTTCGCTTTGCAGGGGGATTGTAGCGAGGTCTCCTTACATTTCTCTGTGCAAGGAAGTGCCCTACTGCCCGCTGTGCGGCTTGTCTGTCCCACTTCTGGATCATTCCTGGTTGGTCACAACATTGCCAGCTTTTTAAAAAATCCCTTAAATTTTTATACTGTTATTCTATATAGTTATATAATTATTTTATATCGTTATATTGCTATTGTGATAGCTCATTATTATTTTTAAAGCCGGACATTGATCCCCAGAAATGCCTGCAAGGTGGAGGGGGGCGGGGGGGGGGTGGAGAAAGACCAGACGGATGGCAATCCCAAAGCCAGGGAAAATATCCAGGTTTGCCCATTCTCAGGAATCCTGGGGTTTCTGGGATCTGCAGCGCTGTAAGTGTGAGCACATCTGCAATCAAAACTCTGCCCCAAAGGAGACGCACCCTCACTGCAGGGCAGAGCACCGGTGTATAATTGGCAATGCTCATCCATAATGAAGCAGGAAAATATTTGTGCTGCTATAGTCACACAAAATGGCTATCATTTTAGAAGGATCAAGGGGTAGTATGATATCCCCTTAGGAGAAGTTTGAGCACCAAAATTGTAATGATTGGAATGGGCCTTAGACCATTTTGGATTTAGAGTTTCTCACTTCTGGTCAGATCTCCACATCAGTATTAAAAGCAAATACGTGTGGGATTTTGCTGTCAAGTCATAGCTGACTTAGGGTTCTCAAGGCAAGAGATATTTAAAAATGGTTTGCCAGGGCCTGCTTCTGCATGAGCTGAGAGAGTTCTGAGAGAACTGCGACTGATCCAAGTTCACCCAGCAGGCTTCGTGTGAAGGAGTAGGAAATCAAACCTGGTTCTCCAAATTAGAGTTCGACGTTCTTAACCACTATACCCCACTGTTTCTGTAAAAACAGTTTTTAAAATTTTCTGGTATTTTTTATTTAAAAACAAATCACTAAATAAAATAAATACCTCTTAATTTGTGACTATCACAGGCCAATTCAGTTTGCCGCCATAATTTTGTGGTGTGTGGGTGTGTGTACAGCAATACACATGCTTCTATTCTTGATTTCCACCCACAGAGATATAAACACAAATATAAAATTGTTTAGCTGTTCTCTTGGGCTTCATAGCAAAGAAACAGTGTGGCCTTCGCATGGTGAGTCCTCAATCTAGCTAGTCCATCTGCTTTGGCAGACACACACTCACACAAACACAGAGACATGGGGGGAAAATCTGGAGTCTCTGCCAGGCCTTGAAGCCTGTGTGTGGGTGGTCTGTTTGTGCCGATAGGCTCGAAGTACCGGAGCTGATAAACACACCGTTAAAAGCTCACTTACTGTGTAGGTCATGCTATTTCTGTTTCTTTTTGCTCCCTAGAGCCTTAAAAATTAGTATATATTTTTTCTGAATGGCAATATTTCATTGAGGAAAGAAAAGAGAAACTGGCTCAGTGTGGTGAATTCCCCTCCCGCCCCACTGAGAGATTTCCCACCAGAGGGTTGTTGTACAAAGTGCCATATCAAGCATGACAGTTTCATTCCCAAGAGAGGAATCAAGGATGTTACAATGGCCTGGCACTAGGGTTGCAGCTCTTAAACCCTTAAGCTGTCCCCTTTTTAATATCAACCTGATTGGCAGGGAATATCAGATGATGTTCTTTACCTTCATGCCACGAAAAGCTTCAGCTTCCCATTTTCACACTTTATTGTGCCAAATCTCTCCCACCTTAGAGAAAGAACTCCTGCTCTGGACCCCTATGAAGCAGCAGGAGCAAAATGGGGTGGAGGAATCGGCTTTGCTTCTGGCACAAAGCCAGAAGTGATGCCACCATGTTGGGGTGACACTCTCGGATTCACCTGAAAACTTTATGATAACACTATTGAGTTTCAGGTGAATCTTTGAATATCTTCCAAACATGTTGATGTCACCTCTGGAAAAGCACTGGAAATCACACTGCAGCACTGATGTGACGCTGCATGTCCAGTCTCAACCCCCTGAGTTTTCCAGGGGTTGCCAGCACTTTGCTGACAATCCTGCCATATACAAAGCCTCTGGTAAAGAAAGAGGGCATTCTTTGCTAGGCTTGTTGACAAACCTGAAACCCAGGAACAAGCTGGGCTGAGTGGCCCTTCTCATACTGCCTGCTCCACAGGGAGAACTCATCTAGGTCCAGGGCCACAAGAACCACATCAAAGAGCACAGTATTCATGCTCCTGGCTTATTTTTGTGTCTTTTAAAAAATACTGATAATTCCTACATTGCTGTTTTTTATGATTACATGGTGAACAGCCTTGAGCGGATCTCTGGAGAGGTGACATAGACATTTCCTAAACAAAATAATAAGGTAAATTATAACGTATCATGTGATCTTCTTGTGCTTTGGTTCAAATGCCTCGGCAAGGATAGGAGCAAAAAATGCGGGTGGGGCGGGGGCGGGGGCACAATCTTGTGGAACAGCAATGGAGGTCAAATGGGAATTTGGCAAGGTGGAGGTAGAACCAGGGCAAAATGTGATTTTTCAGTATCAACTTGAGGAGACCGCTGTGTTGTTCTTGCTTGTGTTGTTCATCTACCAGTGCAGTCAGAAATAGTATCAAGTGCTTCTAAGTCCATTAAGCCCCACTTAGAATTGCACTGTGAATAATTGCACATGGCTTTGGAACACTTTCAGTAGGAAAGTGACAGAATAAATATAATAAAGTAGTAATGAAATAAAATAGGACAAATTGTTTCTGCTAGATCAACAGTGGTCAATTGCTCTTCTCTGCTCCTTTCCAAACCTCAGCCGAACATTTAATATTCTCTCTGGATTCTTCCTGTGCTTTTTACCCTGTTCTGTCTTCCTCCACTTTTTCCGAGCCATTGCTGGTTGTGAGAATGCCAGCAGATGGCTATCTTGAAATAAACAGCAACCCGGCGCCATTTACCTCTCTGCCGATTGAGCAGAGAAAGGGCTTAGAATTCTTTCGTTCTGTTTCATATGGCTGTAAATAGTATTCCATGAAGAGCAAATTGAAATTTTTTTTAAAAGCGAAGTGCTCAGGGCGCATTTCCCTTTTCTTTTCCTCTCTTAACACACTCCCAAGTTTTTGGAGAGACCTAACTTTATGAGTCTGTGCTTGCAACACTTGGCAATTGACACTGCTGCGAATATAAAAGCAGCAGTGTAAATGTGCTAATTGCTGACGGCTTGCAAAACAAAACAAAAAAATTAAGCATGCGAGTGAAAGAGAGAGCTAGACAAAATGTTCAGGATAGATCTCTGGCCCAGAGACTTCTTTGCCTGCAAGGGACTGATGTGGGCCCACTGGTATGGGGTAGATGTCAGTTAGGGTTGCCAATATCAGGTGGTAGCTAAAGATCTCCTGGGGTTACAATTGTTTTCCAGGTGACAGAGATCAGTTCACCTGGAGAAAATGGTCACTTGGAAGGTGGCCTCTATGGCATTATACCCAACTGAAGTCCCGCCCCTCCTCAAACCCCTTCCTCCTCAGGATCTACCCCCAAAATCTCCAGGTATTTCCCAACCCAGAGCTGGCAACCCTAAGGTAAGCAGGGGCATAACACCCTGCAAGTTCCTAGTGCTGATGCAGACAAAAATATTATTGGTGTTCTAGTAGTGGGTTGGGATCCCTGACAGGGTAGCTACTAGGGTTACTAGTGTTTGGTCCAGAGACATTAAATTTTGGTCTCATTCTTGGGGTGACAGACTGAAAACACTTGACCAACAGCTGGTGGCTTCTTCTAAGGCTTTGGCACATGACTGCTTGTGGAACAACATGAAGATCTTGCTTCACACAAGGGGGGCAAGGTCTACATCTAAAGTGGTAGATCTCCCATAATAGCCCCCTCCCCATACCCCACTGCTGCTTCACAGACTGGTGGGAGGGATTAAGGGGGTTTGCCAGTGCTGCAGCAATGTGCAAAAGCAGAAGTGATATTATTGCATCACCCCAAATGCAATGATATCACTGCTGGTTCTTTACCAGAAGTGACATCAGGCTTTGGTGTGACACTGGCAAACCTGTTCCCACCTCATAGTTTTCACCCCCCAAGTTTTGTAGTATCACATGCACTGTGGGAATTTTGTGCCTCTCAGAAGCAAACCATCTATTCATGACCATGGCAAACAAAGAGAAGTGGCTTTAGTCTCCCTACATTGTTTTTGTTCCTGTAAATCCCTCCATGGAGGTACCATGACCTCTACTATAAGAGCTAATGTGCGTCTAGAAGGCACAACACTCCCACTGCATGTGCAATACAAAGTTTTCATGTTGTTCTTCAACACACAGGTGGATTTTGTAATGTGCAGGTGGAGCCTGAATAGGTAATCTGGCACTAACAACTGAGCCACATTTTCAGTTTAGTGGGTTTTTTTAAAAAAAGCACCTGTGCATGTATGGTGAACAGTTCATCTCTTGAAAGCTGCCAGAGGGTGATGATTTGGAGAGCCTATTTTATGTAAAATGGTTGAGGGATGCACAAGAGTAGATGGCTTTGTTACCCCCAACCCTAATCTACCTCACAGGTTTGTTGTGAAATAGGGGAGGGGAGAGAATCATGTATGCTGCCCTGACCTGCTTGGAGGAAGAGTGGAGCAGAAGTGTATTCAACAAATAAATGACAGGATGCTAAAACATGCTCTTCAAGCAAATGACTTCCATGGCATTTTCTGTCCACAAAAACACACAGAGAGAAATCAGATGCAGAGCCCCAAATCTTTCTTTCCTACAGATGAACGGTGTTGTGTGCAAGCTTATTTTTAAAACAGGAGTAAATGTGTTAGTACCAAAAATGTTGAAAATCCAGTACCAGAGGCTACAGTCTCCTTCTGCGTTGCGAGTGGGGGGCCGGCCTGAGGATAAGGGGAATTCAGACTTTTTATGCTTTTACTGACTTTTGCCTCTTTGCTCTCTCTGCAGCCGGAAGAGCCAGCAATGGTTATTTTCCCCTCTGGCACGCAGCATAATTGTGAACAGAATTCACTGGCTAAAGTAAAAGCCACCACAGAATTTTATGGCTCTGAATTTTATTTTTATTTTTTTAACTACTGCTCGACTTGTATTTCTAGGTCCCCTCCCCTCCCGTCTTGCTTCTTTCCTCAGGCCCTGGCAATTCCAAGGGCGAGTATTTTGCTTGTCACACTGCCAATCAAAATATTTGAAGGAAATGTTTATTTTCTTCTCGAAATCGTACCAGCTGCTGCCTTAACTGAATAAGCCTATTTAGAGGTAAGAATTTCTCCATTGTGAGTGCAGAGCCATGGGCCTGCACACTCCAAATATCTAACCCGATCTATCAACGGAAATGGCAGCACTCTCGATCAGGGAACTGGGAAACGAAGAATGCATGTTGAACTAGAAGTGAGAGTCCCGATGGGTGTAATTTTGTAGTCTCCTGGGACTGACCACTCTCTCTGACTTGTTAGGGGTGATGGAGGTCAGTGGCATCAAAAAGGGTGTCATGTTTGCTATCCATTGTCAGCTTCCCCCCCCCCCCCCTTTAAATTGTGGCTGCCAGTGCCTTCTCTCTTTGCCAAGCAGTGCACAATTTGGGTTTCAAGCTTCGCAGACCTTGTCCAGATCAAACAAATCCCAATGCAAGGAAAGTCTCTGTTTTCATACCAGCCTTGGAGAAAATCAAGATCTTCAGCTGACTTAATGGATTCTGAGAAGCAAAGGGGGGAAACTGAGGGGAGGTGGGAGCTTTGTTTTTTTCATCTGGAAGCAAAATGAGTTGAGGTCATAGTTCAGCAATGAAGCATATGCTTTGTGGATAGGGATACAGTATGGTGCGGAGGTTACCATGTCAGATGCAGGTCTGAAAGGGACAAGTTCAAAGCTCTATTCGGCTATGAAGGTAGCTGGGTGACCTTGGATGGTCACCCTCTTTCCAGGCCAAGCCCAAGTCAACCCCACAGGGTTGTTAAGAAGGATGATGTGGAGGGGGAGGGGGATCATGTATTCCGCCCTGAGTTCCTTGGACAAACACAGGAAAAAGTGTACCAGATAGAGAGGTTTGATCCCCAACATTTCCAGTTATAAGGATTCCTCAGGGAATAGGGATGGGAAAACTTTATGAGATCTTGGGTTAGCTGCCATCTAGAAAGACCAATGGTCTCATCCAATTTAGACCACCTTTCTAATTAGAGGAAATGGCAGGGCCTCCCTGAATGAGCATGCTACCAGCTCCAGGACCACTGTGGTGTTGTTCACTGGCTACTGGGATAACATTAGGGAAACAATTCCTGCTTATACATTATACTTGCTTAGATGGCCTTTGGTAAAGTTCTCATTAATGCATTTGTAAAATTCTGCCCCTGCTCAAGTCCAGACATTAAGCCCTACACTAGTGCCCACATAACTCAAAGCGAGGGTGGCATATCTGGAGGCAGCGGGGCCAGGGTGCACTGGCATTTTATCAGTGTAATACCAATACTAGCAGGAACTGTATGATGACAGGAGGAGGAGGAAGAGGCAGTTTGGATATATACCCTGCTTTTCTCAACCACAAGGAGCCTCAAAGTAGCTTACAAACGCCTTTCCTTCCCTTCCCCACAACAGACACATTGTAAGGGAGATGGGGCTGAGAGAGTTCTGAGAAATCTGTGACTAGTCCAAGGTCACCCAGCAGGATTCATGCGTAGGAGTAGGGAAACAAACCTGGTTCAGCAGATTAGCGTCCACCACTTTTAACCACTACACCATGAGCATGTCCACAAAGAATTATGTGAGACCTGAACACACACAGGTTCCAGATTCAACCATACAACAGTCAGAATGTCAGAACAGGATTGGAGAGGACCGTTAAAATCCCTTATTCAGCCCTGCAGCTTACTTCATGCTCTTGGGCCAATTACTTTCTCTGCCTCTCAGCCTAACCTGCTACACTGGTCTACACTGCTGGTGTCCCATAACACCTGACATCATTTATGGCTGAAAAGGTAGAAGTTATATTGTCACATTGTGGTAAAACCCTTGGAAGCCACTGAATTCCTAGGTTCTTAGAGAGCTGCCATAATGCAGTGAGGTCACTTCTAGTATTTCATCTGGAAATAACATTAAGGTATCACAGTGATGCCAGTTCCACTCATCCCTTCTGTCTCCCACTGCAGAGCTGCAGAGCTGACCAGGGCTGGCAACCCTAAATCTGCTGCATGGGATAGTTGTAAGGACAAAATGGAGGCAGCTCTAAAAGTGACTCTATATCCATTCTTTCAAAGAATAAGTTGATGTTCTTGAATGAGCGTCTGCAAGCTACAGAACAGCCACAGGGCCTAGGAAGGGCTGTATTTAGCCATGTGGCATGCAACCGCTGTCCAGGATGGCCAAAAGTTGACTCAGTGTACATGCCCAAATCACATCTATTTCTAGGCCAAAGACTAATTAGGTGCATTATCTGCTTTATTTTCAAAATATGTATGTACAACTTCATTTTATTTTTAACATGTTGTGGTATAGCTGGAGTCATCACTAACACGAAGGCAAGGAAGTAATTTTTTTAGCATAGATGAACGTCTGGCACTTTTGTTGAAGTGGGTTGGGTCCACAGGGCCCCACTGCCAATGACGTATAACTCAGTGCTGTTTCAGAAAATCACCATGCCTCCTACCTCCCATGTTTACTTCAGGTTTGGCGACTAGGGGGCTGGGCAGAACTTAGCCAAACTTGGGGGTAAAGCAAGGCCAAGCAACTGCCAATTGCTGATCCCTAGTCCTCACTGCTACAAGTTGTAGCCTATCAACCTACGAACATCACAAAACGTTGCATGTTATAACTCACAACCGAGTGCAGTGGTTAGGGTGTTGGGCTGGGGAAGTGGGTGTCCAAATCCTCCTTCTGATATGAAAGCTGGGTGATCTTGGGCCAGTCACTGACCCGTTCCACAGTTAATTAAAATGTTTTTAGGCAGGCAACAAAACATTTCCACATTGTTTTTACTCCCAAACGTTTTATTTCCAGTCTCAAAATGTTTTAAATGAATCTCCTTCTAAAACAGTTATTGAAGCTGAAACATGTTCAAAACATTTTCACTTGCTGTGCATATCTCTTTAAAATGTTTTCCACTCCTCTCTGCTGTCCCCGAACCGCCTCCTCGGCACCATTTTGTGGGCTCACTCTCTTTCCCTCCTTGCCTGTTTATTAAATCATTTCTGTGAGTTTTTTTAAAATGGGGGGGTTAATCTTTGATGTATTGCGTACACCAAGCACAAAAATCGTAGCACGAGGCTGTGAAGCAATAAATCATCAATTTGACAACAAACTCAAAAAAAAGCAGGGGGAACCCACGTAATGACACCCATGATTCATTTCCAGGGGGTAATTGACAACATTTTACAAATGTTTTACAAATGTTTTAGGAGATTTGTGTGGAAAGGGCCTCTCTCTCCCAGTCCAACCTACCTTACAAGGTTGTTATGAGAATAAAATAGAGGAGGGGTAGAACTTCATAAGTGGCCTGAAGTTCATTTGAGAAAGAGCAGGATAAATGATGGACAGACAGATAGAATGATTGATGGATGGATAGACATACGTATGGACGTATGGGAATAGTTGAATGACTAAAAGCCCCGAAAAACATGCCAATCAGACCATATTGGTTCCTTCTGTCCTTTGGAAGAGAAAGTACAACACACAATATATTCACTTTTCCCAAATACTTGCTTTATTTTCCTTTGGAAAACCATCTTGTTGCTGCCCAGCTCCCAGATGTTTTCAGTCATTAAGAAGTGGTTATTTAAGCATGTGGCAGGCCTTTTGGAGGCTTACGAAGCAGCTTTTCAAAGTGCTTGCTGGATGAATATAATCAGGGATTTACTTCCTAAAAGGGAGAAGCCAGGCCATGGGCTTGACTGAAGCCCACACCCTTAGAAACCTCATACAATTGTGAGGGAAATTCATTATGAGCATGCCCAGGGCAATTCTATGATTCTTTCACTCTGCATGAAGACTGTTTCTTAGTACAGATGAGGGCAGCTTCCCCACTGTAGGGCCTGTACATCATATTGCAGAGAGTCATGAGACTTATGAAATGCCTTTCAAGGCTGTTTGCCAGGTAACATAAATGCTAGGCCTCAGGAACAGGGTTTGTGAGAGAGTATGGCAGTGATACAGTAGCCCTGTCAATGCGTTTGGCTGCCAGCCTTTCCCCTGCCTCCTGCAGCAGTCAGGCCTCTCACTATGGCCACAGTTAGCCAAGGAAATGGCTGGGCATTGAACAGCAGGCAGACAGTATTCAGACTTCAAAAACAAGCTTTGGCCTGTTTGTGACAAGCACTCAGCCCACCAGAAACCATTAGAAATAAAGTAAAATCAGAGCAGTGACTCATACAGAGACACAGCAGGAAGCCTCCTATATAGGAGTGGCTATCTGTATCTCACAACAGAGTAGTGGTTCTCCCAGTTTTTAGATATCTAAGGCTTCCTGCTTAATTATCCCTAGAATGAAGTTTTTGCAGAAAATTATCAGCTTGTGAAGGTGATCATGGTTAATTCACTTGCAAAGAAATGTCATCTCTGCTGTTCAAAGTAGCATCCAGAAGCAATGTAATATCTTGAATAACCCCAAGGAGACAAAACTGAGAGCCTCAATATGTTTTGTGAGATATCTAGTCTTGGTTCAATGATTCTAGTTCAGAGACTAAACCCTGAGGGCAAACAGGAAAAAGAGAGCGAGAGAAGGGGTGGGGGGTGGGGGCTAAAGATTTGGCAGTGCTGACAGAACACCACACCTCACTATATAGAAAATTCAAAACATGCGGCTAGCTTTGAAAGCAAGTGTTAAGTTGGCACTTCAATTCATACTCACCTGCCAAATCTGTACCTACAATAGCTCAGTAAATCAAATTTTAATAAGAAATAAGATGTAGCCTACCCTCCTGCTCAGGTGTAAAGTGGGGCAAAAAAATGTCCTGCAAAAACCAGTCATTTTCTGTTTCCTCAGCCCAGTAAGGCATGTATGAAGCTAGACCAGTGGTGGCGAACCTATGGCACGGGTACCAGGGGTGGCACTCAGAGCCCTCTCTGTGGGCAACGCGTGCACAGATTTCGTCATGTGATAATAGTGTAATTATTTCAGGAAGATTATTAGCATTAAACCTAAGACCAAGTTTTGGGGAAGCAGTGTAGGTAATCCTGTTAAGCGCTGTTAAACCCTACTGATTTTCATGGGAAGAAACGAAAAGTGATCCGCTTCATCTGGGAGTAAAGCTTGGTTTGTGCGGCAATGCTTGGTTTTGCTTCTTGAGGAAACCCTCCTAGGGTTAGAAGTGATTCACTCCTGAAAATTGGCCAGTTGCGCAGTTGCTTCAAAGCAAAGTCACTGACTACCACCAAGCTTACTCCTGAGTAACGCGCACCTTGGAGCCAACCGTTTTTTCTATACTTAAACCTCAGTATTCAGGTTAAATTGCCATGTTGACACTTTGTGATAAATAAGTGGTTTTTGGGTTGCAGCTTGGGCACTCGGTCTCGAAAAGGTTCACCATCACTGAGCTAGACTATCTGTGTGCTATCAGATTCTTGGGTTCACAAGAGGTCAAGGTGGACAGACAGATAAAATTATGAATTGAGAAAGAGATGCTGATTCTACACAGGACACAAGCCCTAGAGGACAAATATCAGCCCCAAGTATTAGATGGATCTTCTCCATCACACATGGATTCAATTTTTCTCCATTGTGGCATTCACAGTGTCCTCTCCTGTTTTTATTCTCACAACCCCGAAAGGCAAAGTTAGACTCAGAGAGAATGAATGGCTGACTTTCCCAATGACCTTAAAGGTCTCTCAGGGTTAAGGTTGCCAGTTCTGGCTTTGGAAATTCCTGGAGAATTAGGGTGAAGCCTGGGGAGTGTGGTTTTGGAGAGGGGAAGGATCTCAGTGTGCTTTAATACCATAGAGTTCACCCTGCAAGGAAGTCATTTCCTCCAGAGGAATTGATCTCCCTAGCCTGAGGATTGGTTGTAATTTCAGGATATCTCAAGATCCCAGCTGGAGGTTGGTAATCCTACCCTGGGCCCAAATCAACACTGGTTGTCACTGAAAAGTTTTGCTGTTTAGAAGAGACTAAATCATGCCTTGAGAAGGACTTTAGAAAGGCTTTGATTTAGTTGGGACAGGTGCACAGACACAGGGCATGAACCTGGTCAGCAGGGACTTTTGTAGGCTATCACATGCTCATGTACCACGATCAGGCCACACAGGTGGGTCCTTGGCATTCTACAGGGAAGGCTGTTGCAGGACTATGAGCATAGACCAAAGCACTCCAGAGGACTCAAGCCACCTAGCCAGGCAATTGGCTGGCCAAGGTATATAAACCACATTCAGCTATATGGATTATCCAGATTCTGTGTCTGGCAACAAGATGACCTACTGAGAATGTTGCTGCTTATGAGGGACCCAGCCCCCTTACCTTGTATCTGACTCTGTGCTTGCGTTCCAAAGTGACCAGGTGTCCCCAAGGATCCTCGAGCGTTGGGGGTGGTGGGGGTGACTCTCATGGAGTGTCGCAACCTTTCCAAATCCCCAAAGCGATCAGGGAAGGATTTGGTCTGCTCTTCAAGCTTCTGTCTGTGCCCTGCAATGTTAAGATAAAGATTTTCTCAGTGTAGAATAAATGGGGTTCTAAAAATTAATTGCGGGTGCAATCCCACACTATAAGTCCCAACTGGGGTAGGGTGTCAAAATAACCCTGATTAAATGCCAGATGTTGGCTATGGCCTCTTCTGAATTCTGTCCTCATCCTTGATTTTGTGCAAACCTAAATATCAGCTTTGCTGCAATCAGCCTGTACCTTTCACCTGTCCACTAGCAATCCACCTGCAGAAGACCTGAGAGTGGATTTTTATAAAATGTTTGTCCAAATGGGAAAATATATCTATCTGTTCTTTTCTCAAATATTAACCCCAAACCCCATTTCTGCTTTTGCTTTCATGTCCAGTGAGGCTACACTGTAATGACCCCATACCACTGGACTGCAAGAAAAGCACAAACAATGGAGCCTTTCTGTTCTAAACTAAGAAGGATGGCCCTTTCCCCATGAGTTGTTTACAACATATCTGGCCATCAAATGCTACAATTCTTTCTTCCAGTCCTCCACATTTCCTCCCCTCCCCATTTGGTTCCAGAAACGTTTTCCCTTCATTTTTCCTCTGTTGTTTTCCCAAGTACTTGGCCTTTTCTGCACACTGCGTTTACCCCATATTTTAGGTGTTGTTGATCATTTCCCGCAAATTTTGGCCCTTTCCCCACTTACCAATTGTTGCGCGCTACTCGAGCTGAATGACGCGGAGTCTAGCGGCAGTCCCCAAGACAGGGGCGGCGACAACGCAGCCGCCCCGACTCTGCCACTCGCCCCCTCAGCGCGGGTCATTTCTGGCGCTGTTTGGAACAGTGCCTTTTGAATGACCCTGCACGGAGCACGCGGCAGTGGAGAAGCCTGGGTGTTTACCCCGGGTTTCCATTTTCCCGCCGCCTGATGACGTGGGCCCTCCCGTCCAATCAGGGCATGGCGGAGCATTCGCGATGCGGCGGGATTTTTTTTAAATTTTCAACTGGACGAATCCTCGACTATTTGTAAACACAAATAGTCGTGGATTCGTCCAGTTGAAAATTAAAATAAATTCCCGCCGCATCGCGAACGCCCCGCCATGCCCTGATTGGACGGGAGGGTCCACGTCATCAGGCGGCGGGAAAATTGCGAACGCAGCAGTCAATCAGGACACCCCCTGAACGGATTGTGGGGAGTCCTCCCTGGCTGCTGTGCGGCTGCCAGCATTCATTTTAGGAAGGGGCAGAAGCTGAGATGGGGAACATGACCCCGCGCTGAAAAGGTCCCGCAGCAGACGAAACCGGTAAGTCTCCACATTATTTTTAGCGTGGGGAAACGCCCCTTGTCTTCCCACCTCTTTTTTCCCCAGTTAGTCAGTTTCATTTATTTGCATAGGAGGCGATTTACTTGGGGGGAGGGGTATCACATCAATCGTGACATGGGGAATGATTACTGTAATTTTTAGCACATAACCTAGCTGCCCTGACTGGCCACTGCAAATGTGGTTCTCTTTTTGAAAAACCATTTTTATTTCATGTTTTATTGCATTTATAAAATGTTTGTCCAAATGGGAAAATAATCTCTCTGTTGCAAGTACATTCAGTGCACTCCTTTCAGCCCCTTTAAATTTCAAAAAGTTTATGCTCAAAATGGTGTGATCCACCATTCTGCACCACAAACTGAGGTGCAATGTGCCATTATGTACGTCTGAATGCACCCCCCAAAAAAAGGCTAGGATCTTCATGATTTTAGCCTTTTACTCCAGCAACATTAACTCAGCACTCACTCGTCCATTAGCACCAGCACTCTATCAACAGTCTCATTTCAAAATTTAAAAAAATGCTAAGGGAAAAATGGATGGAAGGGGAGTTGAAAGGGAGGATGGGCTGCTTCCAGGAGGAGGGACCATTCTGTATGAAATTAACAAAACTGATCAAATCCACTCAGCCACTTTGTATTTCTGCCTTAATGTTAACTTTGGGAGTTTGATGTGAAATTGATAAAGCTGGTCTGATCCATCCAGTCTCTTTGTATTTCTGCCTCAATATTAACTTTGGGAGTTCTATGGAAAATTGACAAAGCTGCTCCAATCCACCCTGAAAAATGGAGGAGGAGGGTGGGGAGAAACATTAGTTTAGAACTCATTCATCCATTCACACAAGCGCTCAATTGATAATCTAACTTCAAAATTTTTAAAAATATCCAAGGGGAGGAATGGAAGGAGGGGAAAGAGAAAATGGCTGACCAAAGGAGAAAGGAAATGGCTGAAAGGGAGGATGGATTGGTGCGAGGAGGAGGGAACATTCTATGTGAAATTGACAAAGCTGCTCTGATCCACCAAACCTTCAGGCTTCTCTGCCTGAAACCTCTCTGGTATCCCACCACCATTAGTAACAATACAACTTAAAAGGCAAGGGAGAAAACAAAGGGTGGGAGGAGATGGAGATGTGCAGAATAGAAAACATTTCCAAAACATCTGACCACCTGGAAAATCTGTGGTAAGCTATGACCAAAAAAAGGGCAGAATTTGGTTTATTTAGATCGGGGTAGGGAACCTGCGGCTCTCCAGATGTTCAGGAACTACAATTCCCATCAGCCTCTGTCAGCATGGCCAATTGGCCATGCTGACAGAGGCTGATGGGAATTGTAGTTCCTGAACATCTGGAGAGCCGCAGGTTCCCTACCCCTGGTCTATTTAAACAATTGCTTTATGAAACAAGGACAGGGGTTGTAGAACTCCATCAGGTTGAGTGAGCATGCACATCCAAATAAAGCCAGTCACACTGTATTGTGCGATTGGGAAGGAATACAGTGAAACAGCCTGCTGAACACCCCTGAACTGGGCACTAACTGATGACCTGATCAACAAAAAATCAGTTAACTCACAGGTGTCTAATCAATTTCGTTGTGTTCTGACATCTATCACCCAGCAGTTTAAGTCCATGATTTCCTTTGAATACCACAAAAAAGAGGAAACAGAAACATGCCTCAATCATCACAATTAACTGATTAACAGCCTGATGGTAGATAAAGGGAAGCGCACACACATGGCTTTTCATCAGATGTGGCCACCTGTATCTTTCCACTTTCATCTCTGGGGCAGAAGGAGTTTCTAGGCTACACCCCTCCTTCCTGGTGCACCACCCCACCTCTGTTTCCTCTCTGTTATTTGAACAAAAAGTACTCAGTGGGAAGGTTCAAGAACTCAGGCTGGTTTTACAAGCCAGGTATGCTGGCCAATGAGTAGGAAGGACCAGAAAGGAAACCCAAGGACTAGAGATGCCTGAACACCCACTGGATCAGCTCATGTCCTGTTTGCTAGCTGCGAACAGAGACATGATGTTTTGTGGATCAGTTCATAGAGTGACTCAGTGGATAGAGGATTTATTTTGCTTGATTTGGAAATGGGTTCAAATCCTGTTTCAGAGCTGTTTCGTACACTTACTGAGGGACATGGCTCAGGGTAGAGTAGCTATTTTTATCTATACTATGCTTTGCTTTCCAATAGGTAGCCAAAGCAGCTTACAATATCATTGTCCCCTCCTGCCCTCCTCACTTCCATCCTCGTAACAACTCTGTGAGGTAAGCTAGGCTGTGTGAGAATGACCCATCCAAGGACACCCCAGTGAGCTTCCATGGCTGAGTGGTGATTCAAACCTGATACTCCCAGATCCTTGTGTGATACTCTAACCACTACACAACCCTGGCTCTCCCAGCTTTGCATGCACGAAGTTTTTTCTCTCAATCTCTGGTCCTGCAAGTTAAGGCGTGGCAAGTGCTAGGGAAGCCCTTCCTCTGAGACCAGGAGATCTCTTACCAATTGGGAGTAAGCCATGCTGAGCTAGACACCCCAGTGGCATGACTCGGTCCATTCATGCAAGATTAGATTTCAGAGCCAGTTGATTCATGGCAATGAGAAGTAAAAGTCCTATGGCACATTAAAGACTAATTATTGTAGCAGCAGGCTTTCATGGGGGAAGAGCCTGATTCATCAGAGGAAAGCTTATAACATTAAACTGTGCAATTTAAAATAATGAGGAGTCTGGCGCTGCAAAAAGTGAGGCATAATAACAATAATAATTTGAAACACAGAGTTGGAAGGGACTTCCAAAATCATCTAGTTCTAGCCCCTGCACAATGCATTAGCTGAAAACTCTTTCGATTGGTTCTGGTCCTACCTTCTGGGGCAACATTATTATTGTTGTTGTTATCATTAGTAATAGTAGTCGTTGTAGTTGCAGTAGTATTTATATGAAATCACAGCTTGGTATTTTGTCATCTTTTCCAGTTCTTTTTCTTCAATTCTTCAATTCTTCTGTCACCACATATTACTTCATCAGTTATCAACACTTTCAATTGATTGTTCCCACTCAATTTTTTATTATTGTTATTACGAACCTATTTCCCTGCTTTTCCACTGGAGCTCCGGCAGCTTGGAAATTAAATTAGCCAGCAAAGATGAACTAACAGTACAATGGGACTAGGACTGAAAAACTGGAAAGCAATGGAATGAAAAAGGAAAAGAAAACCAAGGCAGCAAAATAGTCAGTGTAGGGAAAGAACGGTTGAAGGCATCTGCTGCTTAGCTAGCCGTGTGCGGTGGTCGTTGTTACTCCTTCCAGGGGTAACAGATGAAAACAGACATGCTTTGTTTGTGTGGTATATCCTGTTAAACTTTTGATAGTATGAATTCCCAGTAAAGTATTGCAGAGGCATAGCTCCAAAGGGACGGGGAGGGGGGGGTGCACCAGGCGCATGCCCCTGTGGGAGTGTGGCAAGGGTGTTCCGGGGGCGTGGTGGTGGGCATTCTGGGGCGAGGTGGAGGAGTTCCGGGGCAGAGCGGGGGGCAGAGGACTCATCAGTGCATTGGGTGCTTTTCCCCCTTGCTACGCCTCTGCAACATTGTAACTCTCCTGAGTTCATCTCCCTTCCCCCGTGAAACCCGTGAGCAGGAACTGGATCTATCTTCTCCCTCATTCCCATGCAGATGTGTGTGCCATGAACTTATTCTGCTCTAACCCTTGGCTTCAATGGACTTAAGAGCTGTGGGCATTGAAGCGGTTGATGTTTGGGTTAGAAATACACTCAAACGAAGCCTAATATGGCTGCAGTATATTAGCAACAGTTTAAAACATGCTGCTGCCTTGTGTAAAATGGTTGGAAGGGTGGGATCATGGATCACTGGCTGAACATCTGGCTTTGCCGTCAGAAGGTTCCAGGTTTAATCCTCCACCTGAGATTCTAGAGCAGGAGTCTGCAACCTGCGGCTGTCCAAATGTTCATGGACTACAAATCCCATCAGCCCCTGCCAGCATGGCCAATTTCATGTGCCTTCATACACATACATTCATGTGCATGGCAGGAGAAATCAGATGCATCTGTCTCCCACTTAAAAGCTTCATTTGAAAAGGCTGTTGAACAATGGAAGGATGTCAATGCTATGTTGGCAAATGGCAATTCTCACTAATAAAAATTCCCTTTGCCCAGTGGGAAAAAAGAGACAAAATCTGAACAGTGATTGGCTAGGACGAGCTACTGTTAGCAAAGAGGGACTGTGGCCGATAAATAGGACTACAGAGCAAAGCATTTAGTGCATTGGAGGGGGGGGGAGGGAGATGTTATTACAAAGAAGGCCTGGCTCTGCAAGAGAGAGGTGTGCCTCATTACTAAATGCAGTACAAACGAAAAGGAGATGCAGCCAAAAGAGTCTAATCAAAGAGGGTGTGACCCACACCCAACGGGTGATGAACTGGCAAAGGCAATGTACACAAACACCTAAAGGGAGACAATTACTTTTTGTGTGGAGCTGGCCACTCCTAATCACTTTATGAAAAAGAAATGCTTGTAAATATTTTTTTTAAAGATAGACAACTGAATGTTTGATGGAGAAGGAAAGTTTGGATTTATACTCCCCCTTTTTCTCCTGTCAGGAGTCTCAACGCATGTTACTAACTCCTTCCCTTCCTCTCGCCACAACAGGTGCCTTGTGAGGCAGGGCGGGATCAGAGAGTTCCGGAGAACTGTGACTAGCCCAAGGTCACCCAGCAGGCTTCATGTGTAGTAGCGAGGAAATAAACTTGGTTCATCACTCTTAACCACTATACCACGCTAGCTGTCAGTCACATGCTCAAAGAGCCATTTATTACAAAGGTGTACCTGTCAGTGAGCCGAGGAGCTGCCTATGGAATGCACAATTAAGAGGAAAAGCCATGGATTTGTGCATTCACACAACTCTCTTCCTCTGTTTCTTGGTGGACTTCTTTCCTACTTTTTAATATTTTAAAGTAAGATTCTAGTCCTTATGCATGAAAAGAAAAAAAATTGAGGGCATCTGGATACTGAAATCTCGGAGCCAAAGGTGAAAACCTTTCTAATAGGTGGTCTTTTGTGCCCTTTGAGCCTGCCTTTCTCATTTCTGCTCCCTTAGGTTAACTAACTGGTTTGAGAGCCAGTGTGGTGTAGTGGTTAAGATCCGGTGCATTCTAATCTGGAGAACTGGGTTTGATTCCCCGCTCTGCCATTTGAGCTGTGGAAGCTTATCTGGTAACCAAATGAGCTTGTGCACTCCAACACATGCCAGCTGGGTGACCTTGGGCTAGTCACAGTTCTTTGGAGCTCTCTCAGCCCCACCTTCCTCACAGGGTGTTTGTTGTGAGGGGGGGAAGGGCAAGGAGATTGTAAGCCCCTTTCAGTCTCCTTACAGGAGAGAAAGGGGGATATAAATCCAAACTCTTCCTCTTCTTTTTCCTTTTGCAGAGGTTTGAAAAGCAGGCACCAGCAGGAGAAGCTTTTCCTGGTGTGGAACAACACATGGACACCTGCTCCACCCAAGGGAGGTGCTCATGGCTCAGTGGTTTAGGATTGCCAACCTCCAGGGGGTAGCTGGAGGTCTCCTGCTATTACAGCTGGTCTCCAGACTACAGAGATCAGTTCACCTGGCAAAAATGGCCACTTTGGAAGGTGTCCTCTATGGCATTATATCCTGCTAAGGTCCCTCCCCTCTCCAAATCCCACCCTCCTCAGACTTCACCCCCAAAATCCCCAAGGATTTCCCAACCCAGAGCTTGCAACCCTATCAGTGGTAGATCATCTGTTTTGCATGCAGAAGGTCTCAGGTTCAATCCCCAACATCTCCAGTTAAAAAGAACTAGGTAGGAAGTGGTACGAAAGCCCTCCACTTGAGACTCTGGAGGGACGTTGCTCGTTTGAGTAGTCTAGGTTAAGTTTAGTAGACCCATGGTCTGACTCAGTATAAAGAGTTCCACGTGTTCATGCTACATATCCAATGGCCTTTAAAGGAACAGTTTCAGGGGCTGCTCCCAAAGTCAGCACAGTCCAGTAACCTGTCCACACCTTGTCCTCTTCCCTAACGGCATCTTCTTGTTTTATGCCAAATCTTATCCCATTTGCCAGAAATCTCAAACAAAGCAAAGATGTGCATAAGACCAGGGTGCCCTTTTATTTGCTTTTGGGGTTTTTTGTGTGGGCATCTCAGGCTTGGGTTGCACATTAAAAAAAAAATTAGGGGTGGTGACGCAGGACGCAACCATTCAGCTCTCCTCCATTCTGTGAAGCGCTTGACAGTCTGCTCAGCAGCTGTCGGTGATTATCCTGGCAACTGAAAGCACTCAGAAAGCATTCATCTGCAATGCACAAGTGGCTTTCTGTTTTTCTTTTTAAAATCACAATAATTATCCTCAAAATTAACATATCCCAAAACTTTCCCCCAAAAAACACTCTTTGCAAAACATGCCATGTTATCGTCTGCATCAACTGTGTGTGTTTGCAGTCAGATGTTGACATAACCCTGCAAACAGGAAGTAATAAAATAGCTGAACTTCCTGAGGTATTTCCTTTATAAGTTTTGTTTGTTTGTTTCCAGAGCATTTTAAAAAAAACTTGCAAAGATCTTTTGGAGGGACAGCTTTTAATTATTAACAGCAATTAGGTGTGCCCCAGAAAACAAATTGAAATACAGGCTGCCAACCTTCCTTTGGCAAATGCCAGTAGATTTTGAGGGTGCAATTTGAGGATGATGCAGTCACTTCTGTGTGACGCTGTAGGGATTTCCCCGAATCTCCATGGTAACGACCATAGAGACATGGAGAAATTCCTAGAGAATCACTATGAAGCCTATTTTTCAGACATTTTTTCTCCTACTCCATTTCTTGAAATGAGGGAGAGATTGCATTATGGGAGCCACAATTCACTAAGAATGAATAGGTGTCTTATTCTTACACATAAGGTTGCCTGAAACTCTGAGGTGCAACTGGTGTTGCCTGGTAACTGAAGAGCAGAGTTTGGCAGATCAGGAGGATCCTAATGTGGTAGAGATAGAACCTCCTGGTACCAGGCTGGATTAGGGAGAAGAATCTGGTTGTGAGTGGTACCTCTGGAGAGGAGTCTGATGGACTAGGGGCAGATCTAACAGAAGATGTTCACAATTCAAACATAAAATATCCCCCCCCCCCCAAAAAAAAAAAAAGAATTCTATGTTCTTTTCTTAAGGTAAGCCTTCTGGGTTAATAGGCAGGTTGTAAATAGTGTGAATAAAGTAGGAATGAGTAAGTAAATCCCTCGGCTTGGCCAGGTACACACATGAACACATATTGATGCCTTATATTGCACCAGACCATCAGTCAATCAAAGCCAGTACAGTGGAACCTCGGTTTTCATTGCTTTCAGTTTTCATTGGTTTCGGTTTTCATCGATTTTTTCAGTGAAAAATTTGTCTCGGTTTTCATCGATTTGCCTCGGTTTTCATCAATTTGCAGGAAGGCGCAGGGGTTTGTGGAGAAAAATCACCCGGACAAAGCTGTTGCAGGCCATGTCTGCAACTTGTTTAATGACAATGTCTTGCCCCATTTCAGACAAATCTTAAAGAGGCGTCAGAAACAGACCTCTTTGGACAGCTTTCTGGTGTGACATTGGTCCACTGGCTCTGAAGCTGGTCCTAGTGTTATTGTTTGTTACTGTTTTCAGCATTAAGCACTATGTTTATTCACCAAAAATGTGTTTTTGGTATGTTTTTTGGAGTGCCTAGAATGGATTGATTGGATTTACATTGATTCCTATGGAAAAGTTTGCCTTGGTTTTCATCGGTTTCGGTTTTCATCGATTCTTTTCGGATGAAAAACCGAGGTTCCGCTGTATTGTCTGCTCTGACTGGCAGCAGGTCTCCAGAGTCTTGGGGTAGAGATCTTTTAAATCACCTGATCCTTTTAATTGGTGATGCTGGGGATTGAACTTGGGATCCTCTGGATGCAAAGCAAAGGCTTTACCACTGAGCCATGGCTCCTTCCCAGAATTGTGTGGAGCAACTGGGCTGCTTTTAAAAATATATATTTTAATGAACATGGTTTAGAACAGCTTTTGGGAGCCATCAAAAGTAATCAAGTGTTCCTAGGGGAGGTCCTTTTTACAGAGACTGGATGATCCAGCAATAGCAACAGTGGCTGTGGCTCAGTGGTGGCATGTTAGCTTTGCATGCAGAAGGTTCAGTCCCCACCATCTCCAGTTAAAAGGTTTGGGGATAGATCATGTGAAAGCCACTACCTGAGATCCTGGAAAGCTGCTCCCTTTCTGCTCCCCAACACCATACTAACCTTAATAGACCAAAGGCCTGACTCAGTAGAAGGCAGCTGCATGTATCCTTGTGACCCTGGAAATGTCTGTGGCTTGAAGGAAATGGGCCTGTACACCTGTGCTTCTTTCCATGCTTAGAGGTCTGTACGCCATTCTTACAGCCTATACACCTCTAAGCTTTCCATGCTTAGAGGTCAGGTGCAATGCTGCCCTCTTCTGGGGAGAATGCAAGACCTGTTGGCATCTATAGGTATTATTGATAACAAGGTGTGGCATAGGGAAATAAGTTTTCCACTTTTACTCCCATGCCCTTAGCAGCTTATAGATATTTAGCAGCTGAAGCAATTTCTAGCATGGAAATATCACCTGTAAACCCTGTAAGATGGACTCTTACAGGCAGAAGAGCAGAACCAGACAAAGAGACAGCAACCCTAGCCAGGAAGAGGGCATTCACCAGTGGCTTGCAGACCAGCTTCTACTCTTCCATCTTGCCTCAGGACTGTGCTGACTGACTCTGCTTCCTTCTGAGATAAAGTTGCAGATCATTGTGCAGATGGAAAAGGAGTGTGTCCCCCCCCCCCCCGCCTTTTCTGGGAGATCTTGGCCAGCTTCATATGAGGCCAAAATTCAATAGTTAAAAGCATCATGACCTCTACCTGCCCATTGCCACCACTGCTGAACTCCTGCATGCCAAGAAGCATTTATTCTAAAAGCCCCATCAGTAACCCCAGAAATGGGTATAAGATTTATCCCTCAAAGGTGCTGCAGAATGTACAGTCCAGAAATGGGGCTATGGCTGTTTCCCTGAGAATGTGTACCTGGTGAGGCTCAAGGATTCCACTCTCAGAGCTCTGATCTCTTCAGCTGATGATGCCTTGGGGGAAAAACCAGGAATAACAGATTCATTTATTTAGATATTGATACTCTGCTTTTCTCCCCCATAAAGACTCAAAAGTGGCTTTCAGTTTCATTCCCCCCTCCTCCATTTTGTCCTCACAACAGCAGCCCTGGGTGGTGAGGCGGGAGGGAAGACCGTCTGGCAGATCCAACATAGGAATTCAAACCTGGGTCTTCGAGATCTTAAACCAACAGACATACCACAGACAAGCTGGGTTTGCAAAGGATTATACCTGATCCAGAATACTGATAATGAAGCCTCACAGCTAATAGCGGCATCATTTTCAACCTAATTACAAATCCAGCCTTTAGGGGGGGGATCGCAGAGCCCAAAAGGGAGATCCGTCCCCTCAAAGTTCCCAGGGGGATCCCAAGCAGGTTTTATCCTGTATAAACACGCTTCTTGCTTCCATTTGGTTCTGCAACCTGCTGGTGTAATTCAAGATAAAATACATATTGCTAAGTACAGCACTGGTCCATTTTGCGCAGCACAAAAAAGGCATCTGGGGGACGTCTTAAAAAGAGGCAACTTCCTTTTACTCCACACACCCAAAAATAACATCTTTTTAAAAAGCTGACCATTAAGCTCTCTGGTCAGTTTCCTCCTCAACATGAACCTGACATTTTGTTATCTGCTGAAGGGATTGTCCCTACCTCCATTTTCAGGACGTTTGCTCTGCAGGCTCTGATCCTGAGCACCTTTTCAGCCCAAAGAGTACACAGTTATACTGAGCTCATCCTGCCAGTTTCTGCAATATATAGTTTTCTTTGTTTTTTGTTGTTATTATTTTGGAGGAGCTGTATTTGAAGATACGAGACATGCACACAAGAATCTTAGCTGCTCAGAAGACAGGTCTGCAGCCCTTTGGAAAGAATTGGGTGGACCTGCCCTCCGTCAACGATCTTAGTTTTTCTATGCCATAAGGAAAAAATGCAGTTCCTGGAGGACAGGTCTACCCAATGCTTTTCAATTGGCAGTAGACCTGTCTTCCAAGTGGCTAAGATTCTCATGTGTGTGTCTGTGAATCTTCAAATACCTCCTCCAAAATAATAAAAAAGGAAAACTATATATTGCTGGAATCAGCAGGATGAACTGAGTACAACTATGTACTCTTCAGCCTGAAAAGGCACCCAGATTCAGAGCCTGCAGATCAAACATCCTGGGGCAACCTCCAGCAAATGGAGGCAGAGAGAATTCCTTCAGCAGCACAAAAAATGTCGGGCACAAGCTGAGGAGGAAACTGACCAGAGACCTTAATGGCTGGGCGGGAAACATAAGTCTCCTCCTGAGTTCCTGACCTCTGCACAGTCGTCTTGCAGACGACTCGAAGGAAAAAAGTTCTCCTTCTGGTGTCTTCAAAATAACACAGCTTGGGCTGAAGTAAGGAATCCTGAGGATGTCTTGGTGTGAAAAGCTGTGCATTCCTCCCCAAGATGCTTTTTTTTTGCATCCTCAGGATGTCTTATTTGTGCTGTGCAGAACAGACCACAGTTTTTCATATTACACAAGAATGTGGTCTTCTGCACTGAGACCAGCATGTGCCAAAACAAGCTGACCAGTCACAAGCTAATTTCAATAATGAAACCATTGTTAAAATTATTTTGCGTTAGGATCTGGTGGATCCTATGATTAGCAAAAAAAATGCTATCCATAATTATAATAAACTGTTTTTTTTTAAATCATGTACCTGTTTGCTTTAGCGAACCATGGACAATGAGAAATGTAATTCTAACTGTGGTTACAATAAACCATGGTTTTGCACTGTGTCCAATCAATACTTAGGCTTCTGCTAACCTAGGTCAGTGAAATATATAATGCTAACCATGGTCACACTCAAACATGACTTTGCAGTATGTTTTCTGAGCCTCTGGCTTCAGCTAATGAAGGTTAGTAAAAAAAACCCTCATAGTACTAACTATGGTTAATGATTAGTGGGTAGTATTTGTGAGTAACAAGGGGTGGAGTAGAGTGTGGTCTGAGTTTTATATGGTTAGAAGTTTGGCCTGCATTGAGGTCAAATGTTTGGCCAGCATTGAGGTATACCATGAGAAGTATAGAAACAAAAGGTGTTGCTTATGTGTCTGAATGCCGAGAAGTGGGCAGAAATGGCTCTGAAATGCCTCCTGTTTACAGCTCAAGCAACCGTAGGAATAAAGTCTGTTTTTAATGTTTCTAGTTACACTTGGAAAACATGATTAATGTGGATGTTTTCCCTCCAGCAAATTTTTTTTTTATTTTGAGGAGTCAACAGGCAGCTTCTGTTCTGCAGAACTGAACAAAATGATCCCACTTGACTTTGATTTTCTCTTCTGGGACAAGGCCACTTTGGATGCACAGTATTCAGCCGTGCTCATTTAGATGATGCGATTGTAATATTGTTTCAGTGTGGCAAATTCCTCCTCTTGTCCCGAGGAGAGTGACTACTTTCTCCCTTTTTCCTGCTTGCTAAAGACATGCTGGCGGCAGGTGTGGGGTGAATGGTCTAAAATCTTCTGGCTTCTTGCGAAGTGTCACACATCTTTCACCCAAGCAGGAGGCTCCAAACTGCTTTTAGGTGAAATTGGGTGATCTCTCCAGATAAACTGAATGTCATCAATTTTTCCAAAGCGCAGAGATGTTCTCCATTAGTTCCACACAATGGAACATCCCAGAGAGCAGGTTCCAGACAATGCCCAAGAGACTCAACTATAAACTTCTTAGTTTAGACTCTGAATCTGTTGTGAGCTGAATTTTAGCTTATTTTATGCTTGGGAGAGGCCAAATTTATGCTTTGAGTGCAGAAGGTTTCCAGTTCAACCTCCAGCATTTGCCATGAAAAGATGTCAGGTCACAGGTGGTGGGAATGATGTTCCCATTTGAGATCCAAGGGAGCATTGCCAGACAGAGTTAACCATGTAGCTTAGTGGATCAAAGGCCTGACTCATAATAGAAGCAAGGGTTAACAAAGGAGGTAATAGTACTGATTTATCTTGTGAGATTATTTATTTATTTATTTATTTGTTTGTTCCACTTTTATACCGCCCTCCCCCGGAGGGCTCAGGGCGGTTTACAACACAATACATACAAGTGGATAAATAAGATAAAATACTAAAATTTGTACAAGTTAAAATGCAGAGCTCCAAGCTTATAAACATTTTTAAAAGATGGCGTTCAACCTTTCACTCCTCTGACTCTGAGGGGGGAACAGCGGATCTCAGTTGTTAATGGGCACCTATCAGCAGCCGGCCTCCCCAAAAGCCCGGCGGAATAACTCGGTCTTACAGGCCCTGCGGAATTCACTGAGGTCCCGCAGGGCCCGGACAGCTGGCGGGAGAACATTCCACCAGGCAGGGGCCAGGGCCGTAAAAGCTCTTGCAGCCCCTAGTGGAGCTGCCAGCTTACTCTATCATAGAGGGGGGGCTGGGACCTCCAGTAGAATTGGCCTTCTGCCGAACGCATGGAGAACCGACGATGGGACCCATATGGGGCCAGAGCGGTTCCCTAAGGTACCGGTTTTAAGGTCCCAGACCCAGCCGTAAGGCGTCTTTAAAGGGTTAACACCAGTACCTTGGAAGATGATTCCAGAATTCAACAGGGAGCCAGTGCGCAAACGGTGCAACCACGGGCGTGTATGTGGTCTCTGGAGGCACCTCCCCGATGAGCAAACGAGCCGCTGCGTGGCCTGGACCAGTTTTCAATTCCGAATCAGCCTTCAAGGGTAGCAGGCCTGGGCATGAGATGCCAGTTGCCAATAGTCTAATCTGAAGGTGACCGCTGCATGGATCACTGTGGCCCGGGATCCGCCTGGGAGAGGAAGGGCAATGGCCGCCGGGCCTGGCGAAGATGGAAAACGCAACCCGGGTTACATGGGCCACCTGGGTCTCCACTTAGAAAGAGATCGAATCCAGGTGGACCCCCAGGCTGCAGTAACCGAGGGGCCGGGCAGCCAATGAGACCCCTCTCCACACCGGCGGCTGGAAACCCCCCCCCGCCTAGCCACAGGATCTCCGCTCTTTGCTGGATTCAGTTTTAACCTGCTAAATTATGCCAACCAACCAGCAACTTACGCCTCCCAAACAATGCTGTAGAGCTGCATAGGTGTCTGCTCCTCACTCCATCGACAGAATGAGCTGGGTATCATCAGCTTACTGATGGCACTCCAGCCCAAAGCTCCGGTACTCAGCTGAGCAAGGGTTTGCATATAGATGTTACAAATAACAATGGGGACAGCAAGCGCTCCCTGAGGCACACCGCAATAAAGGCTGGGCAATTCTCCGGGAAGCTTGGTCCCCGCACCACACTTGCCTGACTCCGGTCCCAGAGAAACGAGGCAATCCATTGAAGGACAGTACCCCGTACTCTCGGAAACGGCCAGGCGGTGGGTCAAAAAAGGTTGTGGTCGCACCACATCAAACAGCTGCGGTGAGATCCAACAACACCAGCTGAGTTGCCGGATCCGCCTCGGTCAAGCTGTATTAATGGAGCGCTATCTGTGACAGCTTAACGAGAACAGTCTCCGTCCCACTGCTCCAGCACGGAAGCCGGACTGGGAAGGGATCGTCGAAGGCCGATGCGTCCTCCAGAAAACCTTCTGAAGCTGCTCCAACACCTACTCTCTCAATTACCTTCCCAGAAACGAAAAGTGCGATTTGAGACGGGCGTAATTGGCCAGGATCCACTAGGATCTAAAGATGGTCTTTTTAAGAGTGGGTGGACCATCAGCTCTCCCTTCAACCGCACCCGGACAAACTCCTTGCTCAAGGGAGCAGTTGATAATAGCCAACAGGTGGGGGGTCGTGAAGCTCCTCCCGGCATGCTTTAATAAGCCAGTGAGGGGCACGGATCCAGAGGACAGGGTAGTAGGTCTTAACAGCAGCCAGGGGCTCTGTCAACATCAGAGTCTTCTGAAAGCAGGGGAAAACTGGGCCAAAGCGAGGGAGGCCAAAAGACGCGCAAGGGAGCCTCCAGTTCGGCCATTTCATTGTCTCCAAGGTGGCAGGGGAGGTCCTGGCGGAGCGATCATGCCGATTTTATTCTCCGCTAAATAGCTCATGAATGCCTCATACAGCTAATAGCCAATTGATCATTTTTTTGAGCCCCTCCTGGATAAAGAGGTAAGAGATCGGAATTATACGGAACAGATTATGCGCTAAGCAGAGCTTTTCAGCAGATCGCTGCAGAGAGGAGGAGAGCAGAACTCTTAGCCTCAACCGTGCGCCATCTCATAGGCCTTCATAAGCTGTCCTATAAGATGTTCACGCAGCTTCGTCCACGAGACTTCCTCCCACACTGCGCTCTAGCCGTCCTAAGCTCCCGCTTTCAAACAGCGTAGCTCCCTCAGTGTACCACTCTGGAGCCAGCCGGAGAACGGGGTCGAAGAAGAGGCCAAAGTCGGGGGGCAATAATATCCTCAATGGCATTTGAGAGGCGGACATCTTCCAATCCGCTACTAGTCCATCAGAGAGGTGCTGGCGGGTTCAGGATCCCAAAGCAGAGCATTCAGGAAGTCCATCAGGATCCATAAGTCTCCTGGCGAAAGCATAAATTCGGCTTCGCCTCCTGCAGGACAGGGTGTTGCAAAAGCATGCTCATCCAAGCCTTCAGGGCATAGGGTGGTCAGAACCATGGCACTCTGTCAATAGAGGATATGACCACATCAACCCCTGACCCAAAGATCAAAATCCAGTGTGTGACCCGCCCCTGTGAGTGGAACGGGCCAGTAAATTTACCAAGGAGGAGGCCCAGCCGTCAGCCATGGATGACACCCAGTGTCCGCAGCCACCGTGCAGCATGAGGTAGCGTCGACATTACGGACGCTTTGGAAGTCCCCCTGCAGGACAATAAGTCCTGGGGTACCGCAACTTCCAGTCCGCCACCACCTCCAGCAGCCACGGCAGGCCGTCTCCCGGGGCGCTAGGCGACCGGTACAGCAGGAGAACAGCCAACCTCTCCGATGCCAACCACTCTAGGCCGACACACTCCATACCAATGATCTCGGGGACAGGGATAGCCCTAAAAGGGATGGAATCTCGGACTAACATCGCCACGCCACCCCCCCCCCCCGGCCCTGTAAGGGTGTTCGCGACATCGAATTTGGAGGCACGCGAAACCTACAGGTGGCGTGACCCTCAAGGCCTAATGGCTGACGGTCTACGCGCCACACTCCAGGTTTCGGTGACACAGGCCAGGTCCATCTGCTGAACTCCAAGAAAATCCCGGAGAACAGTGGTCTTATTATTTATGGACCTGGCATTTATCAACACAAAAGATGAAGCAGGGTGTCTCTGAACCCAACCACCTTTGTCCCTTGGGATAGGTCGGAGGTCAGAAGGTGATTGAGCATAACCATATCTCGTCCACCTTCTCTCATATGGCCGCCGCCTACCGTCATACCTGCCCCGCCCCATCAGCACTGGGATCCCCAACCCCAAGAGAGGTGCCCCCATCCCCGCTGTCCCCTCCCAGCTCGACCCCGGCGAAACTCTCCACCGTAGGTGGACTCAGCTCGCCACTAATTTACTAATTCTAATCTATCTAACACTAATAATATACAATAAGCAAGCTAATATAAAATTATACAAACCACCCACTAACTAATCTCAGCTAATCAATTAATCAATTAATTAATCAATACAAACAATACAGTCAATCAACAGTCAATCAATTCAATTCATCAACTAATCAAGCAATCAATCAATTAAGCAGTCAATCAATCAGTATAATAAATACAAAGGAGGGAAGATGATGAGCACCACGGCAGAATGCAGCACAGCTTCTTAATGTCTTCAGTAGTGCTTAAATTATATGCTCCTATTACTGTCACTGTGGGGCTTTCTCGGATGGTAAAAAGGCAAGCCCCTAACGATGGCAAAAATAGCCACGTGCCTCCTGGCGGTCCTAAATTACAGGTGTTCCTCATAAAATCCCATACGACCTCCAAGGAGAAAAGCAGAGATAACAAACAGTAACAGGTAAGGAAGCCAGCAAGTTGGAAATCACTGCCACCTGTTGTTTCCTCCAAATCCTGGGAACGCTGATAGACCGGCTGTGGGGGGGAGCTGTCAAGTCCCACTGTTCGAACAGCTTCTTTACCACTGGACAGCTGAAATCCAATGGTAATAACCACTCCCAAGATCCCTCTAATCACCAGAACTGTAGATCTCACCCACCAGCCATAAGACTTCGGCGGCTCAGTTCTTCTCTCCAGTATCAAGCATAACCGGCAGGTCCAGTCGGGTATGGTCAATCCAGACGGCCCTGTCTCCGCTCTCACAGCCACGGGGTCGATTTTCCTAGGGCCTCCCCCTGCATCACTCGCTGCCGCTGGATACAATTCATTCAGGTGCTCCCAATCATGGGGCTCCCGACATAGCTCTTCGCACCTCCGCAAATCCTCAGCTGGAAATGCCCAGGTCTGCGCCCGGATCCGTGCCCAGCACGGGGTGATCTCTGCCACTGACCACCCCCTGGGGGTTTCTGCCACCAACCCCCTAGAGCACGCTCTATTGATGGCGAAGCTGGGCGCAATCAACGGGAGCAGGAACCGACCGGGCAAAAAACACAGCGTAGGCTGCAGGGAGTGCAGAGAAAGCAGCGTAAGGTGCAGCGAAGCCGAAAGTAGCAATAAACAGGGAGTAAAAGGCACAAAATTTACTGAATGGAACTTCAAGGAGGTCTCTGCCACCGACCTCAGTAATGGTGCCTTATACGTAAGGAGACCTGAAATGATGTTCCAAGATAATTCACGTGGAGGACTGCAGATGCGCCGAAGCACTTGATATGTGCTAGGGAGCATTACTGTTATTATTGTTGTTATAATATTGTTGTTCTAATACTGGGAGAGAGGTAGATGAACCCCTCTCCCCCTACAGCACTGCTTTGCTAACAAACTTGCACCGGTACTATTTTTTTTTTTGGTAGGGATGTACAGGACATTTCAAAAGGCACCAAATTTCCTAGTAATTTTGTCAGTGAAATTTCATATTAATTGATGCTTGAAGAGAGCTTGAATTTCAGTCTAAATACTACTAAAATACAGAAAAAATAGCAGTTTGGCAAGGATGGTGAGATTCTTTGGTTTTATTTATTTAGAGTTCTCCCTCCCCCCTTTTCTACTACAGTAGAAAGTTTAAAAGCAGAATGAATAATCACAACAATGAGAACTAAAAACCCTAAAAACAGCAAAAAACAAACCCTCTTTTGGGTCTGTTCTAATGCTCTAACCACTACATCACAGATCATACTAACTGTCATAGCCACAGGTAGTCTTAACTATGGTTTTGCATGACATACGAAGGCATATATTGTTCTCTCTTTGTTTTGGTTCCCTCCCATTAGCTGAAGGCTGTCAATTTCCCAAACTTTTCGAAGTATTGCAATCCAAGAACTGGAAAGGTATTCTTGGCTATCAAGGAACATTCATCTTGTTTTGTTTGGGCCTCAGCAACTCACTTGTGGTGATCAAAACGGGCATGTTCTGAACTCAGTTGTTTTGCCAGTTTGTTGCGCCAGTGCTTCCAATAAAAAGCCTGATTGATTAATGCAGGGCCAGATATTACAGTTGATATCATATTAATATGATAAATGTGGGTTGGTTGTGTGGTTTTACTTATTTCCTTTCCGCTCCTTCCATTCACCTGTCTTGGCCCAACAAATTGGGCCAAGCATCTTTACAGCTGTCATTGTGGGTGCATTTGTTTTCACCCATCCCCATTCCAAAAGAAGCAGAAGCATTTTTTTTCCTGAGTGCCTATGGAATACCTGTTTGAGGTGCAGAAATTAACCCTAGAAGGTTAAGCTGCAGTCATCAAGGTACTTCTGGGGGCAGTTAATTTTATTAAAGTCAGTGAAACTAGGTCTCGTGTTTTTGTAGGGATCAATGTGTATGTCCTCCAAACTTACTCTTCTTTCAGCACAGGGAATATTCACAAGCTGAAAGAAATCTTTTTATACTATCAAATGTGGAGGCCCTGAACTGTTTAGATATTTTTACCTCACTTTTTGTCCCAATAGGGACCTAAAATCATGTACAACATCAGGGGGTTGTGTGGTTTCCGGGCTGCATGGCCGTATTCTAGTAGCATTTTCTCCTGATGTTTTGCCTGCATCTGTGGCTGCCATCTTCACAGGATCATGTATGACATCATTCTCTCCTGCTTCATTTTGTTCTCACAACAACAATGCTGTGAGTTTGGTGGGGCTAAGAGGGAGCAACTGGTGCGCAATCCCATTCCAGAGTGCAAAATTTGAACTTGGGTCACCCAGATCCTAGTTCAGCACTACCCCACTGCATTACATTGGCTCTCCAAAGTTCCAACAACTGAACTGGCACCATTCAAAGAGCCTTCCAGCCAACTTAGTGGGTCACAAGGCACTTGACACCCTTCCTGTGTTTACTAGCACTGTAAAAGTAGGCCATGGTAGATCCTGTTTTGCGCAAGATACGCTGTGTGCAGTTTGGTGCATCATAAGTTGAGCCGGTCTACTGTGGTGCACATCATATTTTTGTTGCAGCACTTGCAGCTTATCCGTTGGACCCGTCAAGTAACGAAAAAGTTCACTTGGACTGAGTTTGCTCGTTTGCTGCTGGTGATTCTTATATCTAATAGCTGTGTATACCCTAGTGTATATCCCAACACTATCCAGGCAAATGCTGGAAGATTCTAGGGATGGAATCTGAGAAGGATGTGATGTCACTTCTGGGTATAGGAATTTCCCCTAACATCAGAGGGACATTCCTAGAGTGTTACCATGTAGGCTGGTTTTTCTTCCCCTAAATTTCTCAGGGGTGGGAGATTGGGACTAGGGTCAGAGAATTCCCTGTCAGGGCCAAGCAACTGAGAAGTTTAATGCCACCACCACAGCCCAGTGTGAATCAAAGAACTAGCTTAACAAGGCTGGCCTGGGATTTAAATTTCTTTAAAGCTACTAAATGTGCAGAGTTGCCAACCTCCTGGTGGGACCCAGAGATCTCCCAATATTTTGACTGATCTCCAGACAACATAGATTCCCATGAAGAAAATGGCTGCTTTGGACGGTGGAGTCAATTCCACTGTGCCCTACTGAGCTCCCACCACTCTCTGAATTCTATATTCCCTAGGCTCCACCTCAACATTTTCAGGAATTTCCTGACCTGAGCTGGGAGTTTGCCAAAAAATAAAAATATTTTTTAAAATAAAATAAAAAATCCCCTCCCCATACAACTGAATGCTGAGTTCTGGGATACAGAGAAGGTTAAGTCCTTGGGAAGCACTGTTTTCTTTTTCTTTTTCCGTCATCCTAGCCTTAATGATGGAGGTACAGGATCTGGTGGTATCACTGCATGAGATCTCCAATTGTACTCAGAGGTGTTCTTGAGGTTAATTCTCTGCAGTGTTTTACAAGATGTACACCAGAGTGGAATAAAAGCTGAGGGTTGGCAGGCATCGCTTTGGAATGACCTACCTAGTTTGCTAAGAAGACAGGGCTGAGCCCCAAGAGATAAAGCTGCCATCCCAAACCCACGCTTTGAGAAGAAAGGGAAAAAAGCCATCTTCCTATTGTACCAGCTTCTGCTGCAGGAACATAAAGACCAGGCCTGCCACACCTCAATTCCAGCTGCCAACACCCTTCATATCTTATCCTGTCCATCTCAGTTCTCATACCACACCCGTTTGCCAAGGGATCAGAGCATCGCCTTGTGGCTTGAAGCTTCTGCTACTTTGCCTGTTCTTGTGCACCCAAATTGCAAGACGTTTGTGAGGATTCTGAGGCCTGACAGATGTCATTAGAAATGTGGTGGGAGAATTCTTGGAGGGATTCATGTGGGGAGATTGGACATAACCCAGTTTAGACTACAGGCATTGGGGGAAGGTTTTGGAATGAACTTAGAAAAACCTGTGCAGTCATCCAATGCCTACTGCCATGTTAACCAGCCGCAATTTGCAGACAACAGTCTCTTGCTCTGAGTGTATATTTGTGGATCTACACAGCTGGTGAATCTCACCAGTTACATCCTGTTTTACCATACCTATGCAGCTCCGAGGTCCAAATTTCTTGTGGCCATTTTAGCCAGGTTAGCTTCATGCTCAGTGGTAGATGAAATAATGTCTTCTGTCTGACAACAGTCAGCATGTTGCTTAGGTGATGTCTTTGAATGTACTGGCCACCATGATAATCCATGAGAAATATTTTCTTAACATTTTATGTGCTGCAATTTATGTTTTGTCCTGGGAAATTTTAACATCACATTCAATTTTGTTGGGCTTTTATTGTTGTTTTAGTTACCACTGCTCAGGCAGTCGTTTTTGTTATACTGTAATGTACTTTGGCCATATACAATACATTTTTACCTATGTACCTGGCTTTTGGAGTCACTAGTTTCTAGTCCAATAGCACCTTTTAAAGACCTACTAGATCTTCAGGGCTTAAGCTTTCGAGAGTCCAAGCTCAAAACAAGCTGTTCTACCACAGATCAACTTCGCTTACCATGTGTAAACTATTCTCCAAATAGAAAAGTAACTCAGCAAGGGTTAAAACCTTCTTCCCTGATAGTAAGCATTCTAGAATTAAGACAGTCCAGGAAATGGTGGATGAATTCTCAGATCTCCTGTCATCTTTATGTTGAAAAAGGCATAGCTAAGGTCATGCTGTGGCCTTTCTGTGTCCAAGTAGGGATTCAAACCTGGGTGCCCCAGTCCAATACTGTAACCACCACACCACCCTCTCAGCACAAACTGGGGTTGCTTTGAGCATTAAAAACACTGCCTTCATCGGGGGAAGGGTGGGATGAAAATGTAATAAATATATGTTGCTGGTGTTCTGCGTTTGGCTGCAGGGGCCAGTGTTTGCCAAAGTTTAAAGTTTGCAAGCAAATGTCCCAGAGCATCTTCCTGTGTCTTTGTACCTTCCAACATTTCACAGAGGAGCATCATGACAAGCTTTTAATAACCACTCTGCATACTAGGACTCAGTTTCCAACCCCAGCCATCTAAACATTGCTGAGGGCTCCATTCTTCCTTCCACATTCGCACATCCTTTGGTTTGAAATTGGCTGTGTTCCGTAGTAGTTGAACTGTCCAGAGCAAAGATGTTAGACTCATTCATAAGGTAAAGCCCAATCTGTAGTATCAGTGTGAATTGGCAGATAATTTAATTCCCATTGGATTTAAGGCAGACTGGTGTTTTCATGGGCTTTGCGATCCTGGCACATAGTGCCATGCAAGCCACATGAGGCCACTCAGTAGCCCTCAGGCCATTTGTTTGACACCCTTGTTGAGAGGGTGGTTTTGGCTGATGGATGTTGCTCCAGATTTGGAATAAAGGCCTGGAGCTATGATAGAGCAGCAATGCCAGACACCCACAGAAACATCAATTTAAATGGCAGTCTCTCTCTCTCCCCCACCCCCCGCTTCTGTTCAGGTTCTGATTTGAAGATCGTTGACATAACAAGATAATCATTTCTCTTATCAGTGGCTCATCTGTGCAGAATTTCAAACTGGGACTCCTGGCAGCTCAAATAGCTGTCTGGGCCCTGCGGGACCTTGGTGAGTTCCGCAGGGCCTGTAAGACGGAGCTGTTCCACCGGGCCTTTAGTGGGGCTGGCCGCAGTTCCACCGCCCCCCATTGAGGCTGCCAGATCTCCATTCTAGCTGGGCCTTGATTCCATCTTGGGCCCAGCCTTTTCCCCTCCCTTCCTGGCCTTTAAATCAGGCGCCTGTTTTAACAACTCTTGTTGTTCTTAATTTGTATTCATTTTTAAAGTAACTGCTGCTATCGGAATTGTTTTAATGGGGTTAAGTTATATTTGTATATTTATGTGCTGTTATTGAGGATAGCTGTATTGTGAGCCGCCTCGAGCCCTTTGGGGGTGAGGCGGCCCATAAATCTAACAAACAAACAAACAAACAAATAATGAACGAGCGAGCGAGCGAGCGAACAAACAAACAAACAAACAAACAAACAAATAAATAGGAAGCATATCAGGAGGCCACCCAGTAGTCCTTGGTTGCTCCCAAAATCCTGGTCAGGAACATGGAAAGGAGGAAAATGTATGTGGCTGGTTTGCTGCTGTTATGCAGTGAATATCCCATAATATGCTCCCATAATGCTAGCACTCAGGGACACCAAATGAAGGTGATGGGCAAGAATCATAGAATCATAGAGTTGGAAGAGACCACAAAGGCCATCAAGCCCAACCTCCTGCCATGCAGGAACACACAATCAAAGCACTCCTGACAGGAAGGGTTTTTAATGTAATTGATTGTTATTATGTTGTGCACCGCCCAGAGCCCTTCGGGGGAGGGGCGGTATAGAAAATTTAATAATAAATAAATAAATAAATATGATCATCCAGCCTCTGTTTAAAAAAAAGAGAGGAGATTCTACCACTCTCCAAGGCAGTGAATTCCACTGTTGAACAGCCTTGACAGTCAGAAAGTTCTTCCTAATGTTTAGGTGGAATCTCTTTTCCTGCACCTTGAATTCATTACTCCATGTTCTAGTCTCTGAGGCAGCAGAAAACAAGCTTGCTCCCTCTTCGACATGACATCCCCTCATATATTTAAACATGGCTATCATGTCCCCCCCTTAACCTTCGCTTCTCCAGACTAAACATCCCCAGCTCCCTAAGTCTCTCTTTGTAGGGCATGGATTCCAGGCCTTTTACTATTTTGATTGCCCTCCTCTTGATATGTTCCAGCTTGTCAATATCCTTCTTAAACTGCGGTGCCCAGAACTGAACACAGTACTCTACCAATGCAGTGGTACAGTTACTTCCCTTGATAGGCGCTATACTCTTATTGATGCATCCCAGAATTGCATTGACTTTCTTGGCTGCCATGTCACACTGCTGACTCATGTTCAGTTTGTGGTCTACTAAGAGATTCGGGACAAAAGATTCATACTTCTTTGCTCAACAAGTCATGGCGGTGGATGTAGTGGCAGCCATGAACATGGGTGGCTTTAGAAGGGGGGGTTAGACAGATCCATGGAGGACAGATCAGTCAGTGACATCACACTTGCTTTGGTTTGATACTTACCTTGTTTGACTGTGATGAGATGATTGGCATGAAATGATTGCCAGGTCTATTTGGTTTGATATCGGACAACTCAAATGTCTGCCAAATGGGCTTGCATTGTTGCTGTTTTTCAAAACTGTGCATGAGCAAAAATACTGCCAATCCAAATTGATAGCCATTAACATCACCCAGGGCTATGTAGACAAGCCCTGAATTGATTTTTTAAAAAACACGGCATTTGTTTGTGACTGATATATGCGATTTGCAGAAAAGTTAACCTTCTATTTAAGTGATAGCTTGCAGAACAGAACAGGGATGCAGAACAGACCAGTGGGCGGGCGGGCAGGGAATAGAATTGGATTGTGTGAGCATGTGCATGCACAAAAAGCTGGTTGCGTTGTTCTGCGCTGTTAGGAAGCAATATGTTGAACAGCCACAAATGGACTGACAGTCCATCAAAAATCACGCTCCTATTTACCAGTGGCTGACCACATGGCTGTCTGAGCATCCCTAGTCACAAGTGATCTTCAGGCAATATTGTTCTTCTTTAGTATGGATGCATTTGGTCTACATGGTTTGCAATGCATTGAGAAACCACTAGAGGAATAACAGCTACGCAACTGCTTCCAGTTGTCCTGTATTTGCAAATTTAGCCATGTCTGGACAGGATTGGTCAACTGGGGACAATTTGTTGACCCTGGGCATTTGTAATCAAGACCTGAGTTTGCTCTCCTTCCTAAGGCCACCCTTGGGGGGAAGGGGGAATCCGCACTTGTACAGTCTTGGTTCATTGGTTCATAGGGGACAGGCCATTTGGAGGGCTCACCAACTGTGTTTGGGAGGAGGCTGTGGAGCCAGGGAGGAAGCTTTTTAAAGGCACAGTTAGCAAAGATCCCTAGATAGCACCATCTCACAGACAGGGCTGGTCCCACCATGAAGCAAGAGGAAGCTGTTGCTTCTTGCAGCAGATTGCAGAGGGGAGCCCCACCATTTCCTTGCTTCATTATTGAAAATGAGCTGGAAATGGGTTTCCTGTTGCCTTTTTTGCTTTGCATCTAATTTTGTGTAACTAGGGTGTGATGCTAGACATTGTCATGGGCTTACCCTTTTCTGCCTGGTGGTTTTATTCCGGAGGTTTTGGCGTTCAAATAATCTACATTATATCCCCTCATTGTCCACTATCCAGGTTTTCCCCTGCTTTGCTCAGATCTTTCTCAAATCTCTGTGATACGGTGTTTCGAAGAAGATGGCAGTCAGAGTGCCTTTGCATTCTGAGTGGATGAGAAGATGAACATTGTTGGTGGCACTGTCCACAGCAGAGCCATTTTCATTGCCCTAGAGGTTGCGGCTCTCCAGATGTTCATGAACTACAATTCCCATCAGCCCCTGCCAATTGGCCATGCTGGCAGGGGCTGATAGGAATTGTAGTCCATGAACATCTGGAGAGCAGCAGGTTGCAGACCCCTAGACCCCACCGCTACCAACCAACATCACTGGAGGTCTTATGGGAAAGGCTTTTTAAAATGAAAATAAACTACAGTCCTCTGTCAGTTACTAATTTTAAGCTGTGTCATTTACCAGTGGCTATTTACCAATTTTAAATGAAAGCTGTATTTAAAATCAGCAAGGGGTACGAGAGGCAGCTGCCCAGGGCAGCACCAAGAGGGGCTGGTGTTAAAACCGCTGGCACTCCTCCCTCTGTTCCTGAAAGGTTCCCTCCTGTGCACCCCCCCCCCCTCCAATGTCCTCTCTCCCTTCTAGCCACGCCTCTTCCTCCAGTCATGCTTCTATCAGGATGGAACTCTGGGTCTCTTCCCTCCCTTCAGTTCTGCACTGTGGAAACTCCTCCCTCCAAACAGAATACATGTTTAGGGAAGAAGGAGGCCTTTCTCTGTATGTTTCTTTAATTCTTGCTGTTTCTCTAAACTTCTCTTTCTTTCCGTAAGTCATTAATTGGGGGAGGGGGAGATTCTGGTTCTGGTTGAGAGGGAACAGGGGTTTGCACTCAGCTGTCAGGGAGTTGTTTTGTTTTACTTGCTTTATTTTTGTTTCAGTTTCAGTATATTCATGCTTTAATCTATTCTAACATTTATTTTGCTTGTAATTTTTCTCCTCCTTTGTTTTGGGGGTGGGGAGAAGTAAGGATTTTACCAACTAAGAAGATAGGGTGAGTTGGATGGGAATGTAGCTGTATCCTGTGGAACTTTTTTCCTTCTCTCTGACTCCCCCCTTCCCCTCCCCCTTCCCCCCTTCCCCCCCAAAAAAGAATTCATAGGGTTCGAGTCAGCTTAAAGGCCTGTGAAGTCAGAGTCACGCTTCAGCTAAAGAATGCATTTCAATTTATTTTACCTTTAATGTAGTTCTGCACCTCAGTCACTAGAGGCACAAGGAAGGCAGAACAAACAGCAGTAATTCTGACAGCCAGCCAGCCAGCCTAGACTTTCTGCAAACTTTACTACAATGCCGCTGAAGTAAACACTTGCCTATCATGAGATGCTGCTAACCCTGTCAGCTAAATCCTCATTAGAGCAAGCCAAGATCAGCAAGCACAGGTGATGGCTGTTATAGTGGTTGCCAAGCTGCAGCCTGCTAATGAGGTCACTGTTGCCCATAGTCTATCATTTCTACCTTCTATTCTTTAAATCCAGCTCCATAGTTTAGTCTGCCAAGCAAGAACTTGCAAACTGTCAGGATGTTGTAGCAAAATAAAACAATTTCCCCCTTTCTTTCCCTTAATTTCATTCCCCCTTCCAATGTGCCTCCATTTTTCAATCTTGGTGTTCTCATTCCTATTCTGGTTGGCAACATAGACCATACTTAGTATTATAGCAGAAAAACTGTGTTAATATTATAAACAGTAGGGGAGATCATTTCCCCATGATCTACCAAAGTAGTAAACCCCAACCCCCCCGCCCCCCCCCCCCCGCTTTGTGTGTGTGTGAAAAGTGCCAGCAAATCTCGGTGGAGTGATGGCAACTTGAGCAAGGGACTGTCAAGGCAAGTGAGAAGCAGAGGTGGTTTGCCATTGCCTTCCTCTACCGACTCTGCCTTGGTGGTCTCCCCTCCAAGTACCAACCCTTCGTAGCTTCCAGAATCTGATGAGATTAAACTATACCATATTTCTTTCCCTCCCTCCTTTCAACCTTTACAAGCATGCTAATGGAATGTTGATATATTTTAGTAGTTATACATGTGGAACAGAAATTAGAAGTCCTTTTTTCCCTCCCCCTTACTTAATTAGATTTAATTGCATTTTAAACTCTCTTCAGGCAGTGGATTGCTTTTATTATTTTATTGATAATCTCCTATAAAATGCTGCTTTACTACTGTAAGCATTAAGATTCATGTTGTATGACAAATGACATGATCTTTTAAAAATATATGTCAGCAAAGTCAGTCCTAGTGATCCCAGAATAATCCCACTACATAACTCATTTCTCCCCTTTTTTTGTTCTAGGTCAGTGGTTCTCAACCTTCCTAATGCTGCAACCCTTTAATACAGTTTCTCATGTTGGGGTGACCCCCAACCCTAACATTTATCCATTTAACAGATGGAGAACACTGATGCAGAGAGTCTTAGGCGACCCCTGTGAAAGAGTCATTCGATCCCCAAAGGGGTCCTGACCCACAGGTTGAGAACCACTGTTCTAGGTAAAAGTTCAGGTATGAGTGTAAACTGAAACAGATTTCATACTGATTTGCATGGTAAACATTTATTGTGACATAAAGTTTTTGTGAACTGTAGATCACTTCATCGGAGACATATGCATATACGTGTATATGTGTAAATACAGAATTACAAAATTAGACATATACAGAACTATTGAGAAGCACAGACTCTGTGCAAACTGAGTAGATGAAGAGAGTTTGGCTGGAAAGAGGTGAGGAAAGCTGCTCTGGTTTCTTTTACACAATTACAAAGGCTTATATAGATGTCAGGGCCTGCCTTGATCACTGCACTCACAGTATTTAACAGCAGAATGAATACTGAATGAACAGTCCTTCCGACTGCCAAAAGTTGCACAATACCTGATGAAGCAACAGGAAGAGCAATTGTCCTTTTTTGGTGAAATGCAGGCAAAATTAGGTTTATAGCAAGTGCCATACCCTGCTTCCCCCCCCAATGGGGAGCCAAAGCAGCTTCCATTTTTCCTGTCCTCCATTTTGTCCTCACAACAACCCTGTGAGGTAGATCCAGCTGAGCATATTTGACTGGACCAAGGTCACTCAGCAACCTTCCATGGCAGAGTGGGGGTTCAAGTATTAGAAACACTCAACAGATTGCATAAAAGCTCTCATATTGTATGTTGCTTATCATAGAGATGACCTAGTCCAGGGTGTTCCGATTGCCTTCATTTTTGACACTCTCAGCTCCCATCATCTTCCTGAGGTTGATGGCCAATTTTCAAATACCTGGCATAGTTACGAGTTGTACCTGCCACTAGCAGAGATCCTCAGCTTCCATGGCAAATAGCAAAGGGTGTGCATGTCTGGAGATAACCTGAGCCATGAGATTCTGGTTCCTTTCATTTTTGGTGCTAGAATTCCCATGATCAGCCTAAAGCTGGTGGCCAGTTTTGAAACTCCTGGCTTTATTTTCTAAAGAGTTGCTGCCACAGGAAGTGGTGATGGCCACTAACCTGGATAGCTTTAAAGGGGGCTTGGACAGATTTTTGGAGGAGAAGTCAATCTATGGCTACCAATCTTGATCCTCCTTGATCTGAGATTGCAAATGCCTTAGCAGACCAGGTGCTCAGGAGCAGCAGCAGAAGAAAGCCATTGCTTTCACATCCTGCACGTGAGCTCCCAAAGGTATCTGGTGGGCCACTGTGAGTAGCAGAGTGCTGGACTAGATGGACTCTGGTTTGATCCAGCAGGCTTGTTCTTATGTTCTTATGAGTTATGCCTGCCACCAGTAGATAGAATGATAAGTGAATGGGTTCATCATGGCCAAGTGATGTGTTTTCTTTTGATACTTGGGTTGGGTGAGGGTCATATGGGGAGGCAGGTTGGGTGAGGGTCATATGAGGAGACTAATCTGGTGATGCTCATCTACCCTGAAGAAGACCGATCTCAGGTGCCCCACTGCTAATAACTCAGAAATGTCCCTCCTTTTTAGCATAACCCACATATGTTTAAAGGAAGTGAAAGAGCTGGGATTCTCAGAAAGTTGGGCAATTTTTTTACATGCTCGAGGGAAATTGTGACACATCCACAGCCTTGAAAATATACTGTGTGAAGATGCTTTCAATATCATTCCCAGTAGCAGCAGGCTACACCAAATCAGTTTGTTGACCAGTTTATTTCAAGCCTTAACAGCTCCAACTCCTGGAACATTTCACAAAAAATCTGCAGTTTTAATAAAATGCAAAGTCTGGCTGCTTCCTTGCTAGCTTGGGAATTTTTTCCATCCCTCCAGAAACAACAATTATCAAGTCTGGCCAAATTTCTGACTCCTCAGTAATTACTACTAACAAAGAGCAGCTCTTTAGGGCTTTCTTAATATTGCGTTAGGTGTTTTCTTTTTTCTTTTTTAAAAAGAGGAGAAACATGTTTCAGTTACCTCGAAGAAATCTGATTACAAGAGGGTCAAACAATTAAGTTAAATGGTGCATAGATTCATTCATTATTCTCCTCATCCATACACTCTGCTGTTCAGGGGCAAACTGCCAGCCACCCCCAGGAACTCCAGAGCGGAAGACTTTGCTCCAGGCCGCAACGTTCATGGTCCGTGGTGCTTGTGTTCAGTTAAGACTTAACCAGCCCAAGGCAATTAGGTCTTGTCATACTCAGTTAAGGGCCAGACTCTGAACACAGTGTAGTAAACCCAGGTCATAAAAGGGCTTGGGCCCATCATGTATTTTCTCTGTGCATTGCACATGGTCCTTTTTCATTAGGAAGAATTCTCTGTTAGCCCCAAACATTCCCTGGCATTTCCTGCATCTCTTAGCATCTTGTGTCAACAGACTCTCCCCCTACCACCTTTTCCCAAACCGAACCCACAGAAGTGCCCACAATTTGCAAGTGGTGCTGTGCCCTGGGGTGAACAGCACCCAACATTTGTATTTGTTCTGCTCAGGGGATGATTCGTAGGCAAATAGGTGGGAAATCTGTGAGCATCAGCCTCAGATAAGCTCTGGGAGAAAGAATTAGAGCCAGAGTGCATGACAGCATCCGCATGGAGATCCCTAGACTTCCAAACTGCACATCCTGTTTAGATGGAGTTTCCATACCACGGTGCTCTGTAAGCGCCTGTTTCCATGTCTTCCCCATCCTCTCCCAAACCCACTTTTTGAAAAGAACTCAGTCCAGATTTGTTAGCACCCCATGTCAAAGGAACAGTGAACATTTTCCTAACCTTTCGTTCATTTAGTCTGAGCCATGGTCTGTAATCTTAGGAAGATCAATGTCCCTTGCACATGTGGCTAGTTAAAGATTGCCACCTTTTTCAGGCTATGCTCCTGTGCCAGTAGCTGGATACCCAGAATTCTCTTTCCCCCTTTCAGGCTGCTCTAAACAACATATCAATAGGGACAGGTGAGGGTGCGGGGGGGGGGGGTTGGCAGTGCAGGAATGCCTCAGCTTTTTCTCTGCCATTACAGTTGCTGACTTATAGGGGACAAAATTGCCTGTTTTACTCTGGTGCTTTGAGCAGATAGTTTGTTCTATAGATAGAGGAAGCTTTTTGTTGCTTGGTATGTGCCAATCAAGCTGTCGTGAAGGCACAAGAGCAAGGGCCATTGGAATAGCCGGCAACTTGATGTGCCATGCTTCCTGCAGTCCTGGTTGTGCACTGTGCTGCCAAATCAGAAATGTGATGGCATCACCCAGATTATATCTAAATCAATTGTGGGTGGATGATCCCAACAGTGGTGGGCTAGATGCTTTCTGCAGACCTTGGACAGCAACATGGAGGACCAAAAATAATGACTATGTTAAAACAAATCAGGATGTTGATACTGCAGGAATTGAGAAATAGAGGCAAGGCCATTGGGTGGACACCCCTCATGTATCGAAAGATCTTTCATGGTTGCAAGCGGTAAGTGTTTTTTCTTTCCCAGCCTCCTGGGAAAATGATGTACCCAAGAGCACAGTGCCCCCTGACAGCACTATGTAGGAGACAAGTCAGATCAAATGTGCACTTGCAGAGCTAGCTAGGAGCACCACTGAGGTTTTCTGCTCTCAGCTCTTAGTACACTCTAATCAAAGTGCCCTGGGTTAATAATACAAGGAAGATTGGTCATGAGGCTCAATGCCTGGAGCAAAATAGATTAAGGTGGGTGTGTAGCTGAGTCTATTAGGCCCTGAAGCACCCATTTTTCTTCCTGAATTAAAATCATACACACACTTCACCCCCATACCTGGAAATGTTGTTTAAGAAGGATCTGGACTTAGGTGACGCTACCCCCCTTGCTTTGCTGTGTGAGTTACTGTTCAAGGCATGTCTCCTCCTAGTTCAGAGGAAGCAAACCCAAAGTTGTGGCTCATGGAGAGACACAGCTGTCACTCTCCTCTTCAGGAAGGTCATTCAGTTCTGATGTTCCATAGGGTGTTGCTGAATGGTCCAATCAAGAGAAATCCTGAGACACAGCAGGGTTGCTTATCTCAGCTGGGTCTGAGTGGTAGGGACTGTAGACAGCATCTTTTGTGGGTAGACTTTTTTTGGACTTGCAGGGGTGGTTATCGATTTATGTCTCTTCCATGAAGGTCTAGGAATTGATTGTCAGTAACTCTGGATGATTTCCTTTTTCCTCCCTTAAAGTTTATGCTATTTGTGCTATTTCTTGATGGTGTCTGATCTAGTTATGTAATTTTTAATAAATGCCTAATAGTTATTTGATCTATTTTTCACAGCACAATGGTGAGCTCCATCACCTGGAAATTTCTGTCCTACTCTGTCCGTAGTTTCCAAAAAATGACTTTGCTAAAGAGAAGGGGGAATGGGGGTAGGTTTCTTCATTGTTATTCACCAGTAATAGGCTGAGAACGTAGAAGTTGCAGGAAACAGCGAAGGGGAAACACTCATGCAGTGCAATTATGTGCCAGCGTATCTCCTAATATGCTCAATGGGGCTTACTCCCAAGTAAGTGAGAACAAAATTGCTGTGTGATGTTATGACTTGTTTAGCAGCGGAATCAACTGCCAGGAAATTGTGGGTGCTTTAAGTGTTGATGAGTGATTGGCAGTGATCAAAAAATATTTAAAGTTGGCTTTCAATCCCTATTGTGTGTCACCCAATTAAAGATTTTAGTCGGTTAGTCATCTGTTGGTTGCATTTAAATAAATTTGTACTTTACTAAAACCTCAGTCCAGGTTTTTTTAAAAAAAATATATTGGAGGCAGTGCGAGAAGCCAGGTCACACTGCAATAATCATAAGCTATTGGGTTAGATCCTACCAGCTTTTCCGCTTGATCTTGCCCAAATATATTTCTGTTTCATAATAGAATTATTCAGATCAAGATGGTGTTAGACAGCATGGGTTATACTCCTCCCAGTGATTCTGTGATTTCTGTTCCGTCTCCCTGAACACCAGCCTTTGTACATGCACAACAATTGGCCCCTAGGGGAGGAGCTTAAGCCATGTTGGGTTGCCAACTCTGGATTGTGAAATTCCTTGAGGGTGGAGTCTAGGGAAGACAGAGTTTGGGGAGGGAGGGACCTCAGCGGAGTGTAATACCATAGAGTCCATGCTCCAAAGCATGCATTTTCTCCAGGGGGACCTGTCTCTGTCATCCAGAGGTTGGTTGGTATTCTAGGCAATCTCCAGGTCTAGTCCTTGGTTAGTCCAGGGCTCAGCCTACCATCCTTTAGAACTGGCATGAATCATGGACTCCGTTTCTGTCTTTCAAACTGTGGGCCGCTCTAAGGCCTTTGTCATCACCTCCTCCAATGGCAAGCAGTTGAAAACAGATAGTGCCACGGATTAAGGTTCTTATTTCCAAGCAGCTGTTATCACTTTGCATTTTCAGTACCACCTACTAGCCTGCCTTACAGCTGGTGACAAGCCTGTCAGCTTTCTAGCAGCTTGACACATACGGACTGGTTGACATCTCCATCGCTGCATAATCTTCATTCCAGGAAAAAGTTTCATTTGTTCCATTTCAGTGTCAGGCTTCTGTTAAAGAAGGCCTGCACAAGCTATGGCCTGTTCCTGACCCCCAAGGCAAATGGAGGCAAATGGGAATAGGGACCTTACCAGGTCTCCTGAAAACTGGCCTCATGAAATAAAGTTACTTGAAGGAGATGCAATTTTTTCAGCATTCCAAACTGAGATCCCCTGTGCCTTTGTTGAGTATTACCATGTTTTTCAGCCATATGCCTTTCGGTAGCTTTTCAGCAGTTTTGCAACACCATGATTTGTGGCAAGACATGAATAGCTGTCAGGGAGTGCTTAGGTGCTCTTTTCATCTAAATGAGGTGTGAGGTACTAGAATCAAAGGCAGGCAGATGTAGAATCAGTCAGGGTCTAGCTAGAAAATACAGTGAAAGGTTTGTGATCAAATATTTTCACGAGAAACAGCTCTGCTACCTGGAAAGGGGGGGGGGATCTGTGGGTCCATCTTTTTTCCCTGTTCCAAGAGTACTAACAGATTTGGGGTCCCAGTTTTCATTTGCCAAACAATGCAGAGATAGAAGGCATACCCTCCCATGTTACCTAGCCCCAGTCCACAGTAGGTCTTTGTGTGGCTCTGTTCTTTTAAAATGCTAATAATCTATTAATCAGTCTTCCAGAATCTAATCTAGTTAGGGCCCAAATAACTAAATAGTTTTCAGTGATTCACTTCAAGTTGATCAGAAAGTTTTGAAACAACCTAAATAGTCAAGAGGACCTTGTCGGCAATGCTCAGACATACCTCCCCAGCATTTCTCAGAAGAAAATGCAGTTTCATCTTTCTTTTCCAGTGAAAATCCTCTGAATGTTTTTGCAGATCGTTGTAGGAAAGGAACTCCAACCTCTTCTCTGGTCATTTTAGGTGCTTTCCCCAGCTCTACAGCCAACTGTTTTGAGAAAGGGTGACCATCTCGTCCGATCAAGTTGCTGCGGGGGTAAAACTGTGGGGCCAGTTGAAAAGCAGGCAGACCTCTGTCCTAGCAACCACATCCTCTTCCGGCTTGCTGGGGCTTCTGAGAAACCAGCCCCTGGTTTTATCATTTCATCTCTTTTTGTGATCTGCTTCTGGCCTGAGGTTTGGTGTATGAGTTTCCTAGGGTGCTCACTTGTTACTTTAAGCTGTTTTTATGCCCCTGGTTTGTTTTTAATGGCTTTTGTTTTCATATCAGTAATTTATTATTTTTAATGAATGATTGTTGGGTATGGGATTTACTTGTAAGTTGCCTCAAGCAGGACTCTGGGGAGACAGCATAAAAATTCCCTATGGCCGTTTCCGCACGGGCAGAAAATGACGGCCTGGAGACGGTAAAAACACCGTCTCCAGGGCGCCATTCGCACGAGGGGCGCAGCTGCAGCGCAGCCGCGCCGCCCTCGCGCCGCCTGCCCGGCCTGGAGCCGGCGTTTCCCCAGAGCGCTTCCTAGTGCTCTTTTTGGGGAAACGCCGCAGTGAAGCCGCTGCCGAGCGAACGGCAGCGGCTTCACTTCGACTCCCCCACCCGGCACTCACCTTGTCCCTGGGCCTCCGGCGCGTCGCCGAGGCCTGGGGACACGCCCCCCCTGCCCTGCACCGCTCGAGCAGGTGCGCAGAGCCAGGGGGGTGTGTCCCCAGGCCTCCGCGACGTGCCAGAGGCCCAGGGACAAGCCGGGTCGTGCGGGCGCCGGCGCTCCGCGGCGCCGGCTGCCCGCCTCTTCCCGGGACCATCCATGCGGACGGTCCCAGTGTCTTCGTGTCGGCGCGAGAAGCGCCGACCCAGCCGTTTCTGCTGCCATGCGGAAACGGCCCATGTTAAAAAGAAACACCTGGGAACAATAAAGCCAGGGCTACCAGCCCTGATTTGTTTTGCCACCAGGGACAGACTACAAAGGCCACACCCTCTCCTTCCAGAACCCTCCCCCATGCTTCCCCATGGATTGGGGATTGGCTGGTAGTGGTGATGGCTGCCGGCAACTGCTGGGCGTTTTCTTGCATGAATCTGTTCTTGCCTTGTGTGGGGCTGTGTCCCATGAGGCAAGGCCTCCCCCCCCCCCCCCCCGACTTTTCCCAGTGGATGTCATTGCCAATCTGACCCTAACTGCTGCTGTATAAAATCTAGAGCAGCCGTCTCAAAAACAGTCAAATCTGAAGAAGGCCCAGCCAAGACTGCAAGTCTTACTTACTCAATCTGATTACCCTGCGGATCAGCACATGCCACAGAGTAGCTTCATTTCGATATTGGCCCTTCCCATTGCTAATTTATTTGTTATTCTCCTTGACAAGATTGAGTGTTACATGATACAATTATCCCAGTTACAATGCACGTTCCCATCTGTGCAGAGGCGGTACAGGGCTGTTGTTGATACATGCATATCAAGGAATTATGTTAACAACTCTCTATAAACCTTTATCTCTCAGCAGTCTTGCTGTATGTACGTATACATTTTCAAATAACTAACCCAAGTAATTTCCTCCCATCAAGCCACAAGCCGTTCAGTTTCAGTACCAAACTCTCAGCTCTGGTTTTGAGGGACTGAGAGCTGCATAGGCTGTCTATACACTGGATCCCCTTCTCCCTGCTCAGGAAGTCTAGGCCTTGGCAGCAAATAAACATACTTCTTCCTGCAATGCATAGTTAAGAAGAAGAAGAGTTTGGATTTATATCCCACCTTTCTCTCCTGTAAGGAGACTCAAGGTGGCTTACAAACTCCTTTCCCTTCCTCTCTGCACAACAGACACCTTTTCAGGCAGGTGGGGCTGAGAGAGTTCCGAAGAACTGTGACTAGCCCAAGGTCACCCAGCAGGAATGTAGGAGTGCGGAAACACATCTGGTTCACCAGATAAGCTTCTGCCGCTCAGGTGGAGTGGGGAATCAAACCCGGTTCTCCAGATTAGAATCCACTTGCTCTTAACCACTACACCATGCTGGCTTTCAACTTGTAGCACCCACTGCCACTGGATATGGTGATGGCCACAAGTTTGTATGGCTTCTAAAAGAGGATCAGATACATCACCTATGATGGCTGAATGAAATCTCCATGTTCAGAAGTAGACTATCTCTAAATGCCAATTGCTGGCACAGATGCAGGGGGAAACTTGAAACTCCTACTTGTGGGCCTTCCAGAACATTTGATCCACCACTTTGTGAAACAGGATGCTGGAAGTGGTGGCGAATCTTTGGCACTCCAGATGTTATGGACTACAATTCCCATCAGCCCCTGCCAGCATGGCCAATTGGTCATGCTGGCAGGGGCTTATGGGGATTGTAGTCCATAACATCTGGAGTGCCAAAGGTTCGCCACCACGGGAATAGACCATTCGTCTAATCCAGCAGGGATTCTTTAACTTTCTGTATCAAATTCTAATAAAAATGTAGTTAAAAGTTTGCTTTGGAAAAGAAATGTGTTTTCAAAAGTTCTGGAATGAGAGAGAGACTATCATGCTTCAATGTTCTATCTGTTTGGGGCTTTCTTGGTGATGTCCTTGTGGCTAGAGCAGTGATGGCGAACCTATGACAATATATGTCAAAGGTGACAAGTCATAATACTTTGGGTGACAAACCAGCAATGTACCCAACAACAACTATTTCCCCTATTTGAGTCATTTTTGTAATTATTTGATATTTCTTTCTATAATCAATCCAGCCTTAAAGACACAGATCTCATCACACCTGGTAATGCCAAGATTTAGTTGGATTTGTAAAAGCATTTAAATCTATCAATATTTCTTTCAATGTAGTTATACTGATATCGTAGCCCTTCCGAAAAATAATCCCCGCCCCCCATGAAAGAGGCAAGGCAATTTCCTGGACCACATGCCGATGAAGAAGGGGACTATGATATTCTCTCTCCCTCCCCTCCCCTCCCCCGCCCCCAACACACTTACACACAAGGAAGAAAACAGATGGGGAGATATTGGGGGCAGCCTTTCCCATTCACTTATTCTCCCTTATAAATACCCTTCTGCCAGATTTATTCACAATCTAAAATTGTAAGGAGGTTCCTTACGGATTCAAGCATGCAGGTTCCTTACGGATTCAGCATGCAGGGACAAAAAACATACACCAAAGAGTAGAGCGTTACTGTATATACACAATAATGCAGTTACAATAAGTTTATTTTTGAGAAATCTGGTCATGTGGAATTGAAAATGCAAAAAGAAATAATTTTATTCTGAAGTTTGCTAAAAGGTAGACTTTTTTCATCCTATAGAACATCAAGGCTTCATTCAGCTATCCCGGCTAATGGGCCATCCTGCTCAAATGTGTCCAGTTCTTTTTTTTAAAGGCAGATTACAGCCAGCAGAGCCTTTTCCGTGGTTTTAGCCAGATTGGGGAATATTCTCCCCAGCTTCATCCAGCAGGCACCTAAACTCTATGCAGATGCTTAAAAGCACGCACTATTGAAAGCACAATGAGGCATTGTCCACATGTTCATTTACAACAGTCCTTCACTTCCACAAAGCACATACATGATGAGGAATGCTGAAAAAAAACCCAGGGTCTCAGTTATGTGGAAATGCCTGTGTTTATACACTTCTAGACATATAGGGCTCACTGCAGGTGGCAAGGTCAGCAGGCATGATTCTGCTCCCATCTCTCCATAAACTGTTGTGCGCTTTTTAACATATGCACAGAGCTCTCTACATCATTAGCAAGGAGGCGCCAGTTAAAAAACTTTTTTTGTTTTAATTGCTGAGGCCTTTGGCAATACTTACTTGATTCATTGCCTCTCCCATTTCTTCACAGATTTTGCTGAGTTTATACATGTGGGTAGTTATTTTTATTCTGCTTGTTGTTTTTAATTGCTGTAAATTGTTTTTAATCATTGTTGTAAATCAGCACAAAGGCCTGAATTAAGAAGCAAGGCAGAATGCAAATTCCTGAAGTTGCTAACTAAATACCTAAACAGAGTCTTCAACATGCCCATTTTGATTCTCATTTTCACTCTAAAAGAAAAAAAATAGAATTCTGGAAATCGCACTAGATATCTAAGCAAATTTGCATCCAAAAATATTGGCAACTGTGCCAGTAGGATGTTATTTTCTGGGGCGTGAGGGGGGTTTAATTGACAACCCCAGCTCCCAATATGGTTTTTAGTAAGGCATCTGAGAGGTTGTGGTTCAGTGGAACAGAATGAAGACTTTAAGCTACAAGGAGCAGGTTCAATCTTTGGAGACTTGAATTGTTTTTTTTAAAAAACATCTTAGATAATGAAGTCTGGGAAAGACCTTTTCTCAACCAGAGACTCAGGATAGATACTCCTAGTTGGAGTCAACTAGGGTTTTCCAACCTTAGTGACTTGTGGACACTTTTTGGACTGTTAAGGGCAGGTGGTGGTGGACGCCATCACAAAATGGTTACCATCAGTGGTGAGTGGGACCAATCACAAAATGGTTGATGGGGGAGGGGCTGGGACTCAATCATGTTGTTCGGAGGTTCCTTACGGATTCAAGCCAAGTGACCTATAATGGGGACAACTTTTCTGGCTGAGTACTCCCTGCAGACCCAGAGGTGAGGCCTCCTGGGATGTTCTACAGTACCTCCTCCACAAATGAAAACCAGAACATCTTTGTGGAAAAGGTACTTTTGGGGAGGAAGCAAGTGAGTGGCAGGATGCACATTGGTGAGCACACTGCTAACCTAGGGCACCATATTAGGGATTCTCTTGAATAGACTATACTGTACTGGAGAGGGAACATCTCAGTGGGAGAGCAGAGTGATGGAGGCTCTCTGTTTGGATCCCTGGCATCTCCTCTGAACAAATCTGTAGTAATGCACCGCTGACCCAGCAGCACCGTGGTCGAGCGCTGGAACACCTACGCTCCTACGGCCTTCTGGTCGCACCGCACCCCCACTCCTCATCCCCCTATGAGTCACGGGTCGTGAACTGTCTGGCTCAGTCACCGGGCGCAGGGACAATGGTCTTGCCCCCAGGTGAGGATTAGGCTTAGACGCTTACGCTCCTCTCCAAGCACGTAGCCAGGGTGAGATCATGCATCACATTGATGATCTCCCGACTTCCTCCCAGCTTTCTCCCGGAACTCCCTCCGGTTCCTCCCCTTCTACATGCTTCCGATAGAATCATCACAATAAAAGGTGCCAGGAACCCCAGCACTTGGGAGACTTCGCTATGAACCTGCGGACTCTCCAAGGCGCTCCCCGCTGCTTTTTTTCGGCGATCTCCCACCAGATGTTATCTCCGCTTCTCGTCCTACGTTCTTTGCGCTGACCACGTGGGGTGACTACAAGCTGGTGCCGAAACCCGAGGGAATCCTCGAACCTCCACCCCCCCTGCTCACCGGGTTAAGCCTGGGAAAGGGCCGCGATACCGAAGTCCGCTGGATCGGCGCATCCAGGGACCACCCGTTCGGTATCGCCTGTCCCTCTGGATCAGTAGCGATCCAGAGACATCGCCAGTCTCTAGGACACTCTTTCGTCCGGACTGGAACACCCGGTGAGTATGGGAGCTTGCAAAAGCAGGGCTTGCACAAGCGGCTGCGTTGACCAGACTGGCGTTAAGCGAGAAATGCGGCAGGAGTCCCGGTGAAGAGAAGCGCTGAGCTGCGCCAAATTCAAGTTGAGGAGATTGAAGCTCAATGTCCATGGTACCCAGGAGGGGGGGACATTGAATCTGGCAAGACTGGGAAAACATCGGGCACTCTTAAGCACAGAGCTCCTCGCACGCCCGATGTCACTGCTACTGACGTGGAGACAATGTTATGTCGCCATCAGCCTGCAGACCTATGGCTCCCTTGCGGTAGGCCGCCCTCCTTTCGATCTTTCACCTTCAATTTCAACCCCCGAATTTTCTCTATCCGCTAAATTGGACGCCTGTCCTCCTTCTGCCCCCCTTGCTCCTCCGCCCTTTTCAAATTCTCAGCGGCTCAGCCCAGCCCCCCTCCCCTTGCTCCGCCAGCTCTTCATTTTCCGAAGCCATCGCTGCCTGGGTCTGCCGCCACGTAATGGCGCCAGGTTTTCGAAAACTTTCTGCGCAGAGCGTATTAGCCACGGATCTGCAAAAGAAAGAAACCCTGACCGAGGAAGACGATGCCGTGATATTCTCGCATTGACAGCCCCCCCCGGTCCATTTCACAGACACCGAGGGGGAGGATGGCATTAATCGCTGGGGTTGTCGAGTACCGCCCTTAAGCTATAAACATCCTCACTGAGCTCCGCCAAAGCGTCGCGGGCGGTATCGAATCACTAGCCCCTACGTGAGAGGCATGCTAGAGGGCAATCGCTTGAGGAATCACTTAATGGTTCCGGGACGACTGGAAGACTCCACCTTCCGCATGCTCCTGAGCCCTGCACAATTTGTGATCTGGGAGGCCGAGTTCCGCCAGCAATGCTTTAGCAGGGCAGCGCCTCGCGGCGGCGCCTACACCGCCGCTTGCATTGTGCCTTTACGGCTTCGATGCCTTCAGTAACCCCAACAATCAGATTGTCCTGCACTGAGAGCCACCCTTACGGTCGCCTCTGAGTGCGCTTACAAGGCGTTTGTCAAGGTCCCCAATTCTGGCCAGCCCACACAGAGCTTCTCCGCCACACAGGCAAAAGCCCCAAGAGCCCTATGCCGAGTTTGTGAACAGGCTCCAGGAAGCGCTCAAGAGGCAGGTAGATAGCGAAGAGGCTTTAAACGAGCTCCTCATGCGCCCTGCTATGGAGAGCGCCTCCACGCAGTGCCGCCAGCAGGCTTATCCGCGGGCCTGGGCGAAGACCCTGAACTGGCCGACATGCTTAAAGCTTGCCAGGACAGCCGGATCTTCCGCCCACCAAGCTGTACCTCCTCGCCGCGGCACTCACCACCGCCAGGGGACAGCCTCAGGATGATTGCGCTAACTTTCGGCAGACCCGGACACTTCCGAAGGGAATGCCGGCAGCCCGGTGGGGGGGCCTACTCTTTCGATGGAGGAGGATCCTCCTCCCAGGAGGAGAAGGCTGCCCAAGACCCGGTGCCCACGGTGCCAGAGAGGCTTCCATTGGAGAAGCGACTGCCCGTCGGGGAAACTTCGCTTGGGCGTCTCCCCAACCCAGGACCAAGGAGGAGAATATTAGAACAGACCCAGACACCAAGGCCCACGCCTTAAACCTTACTGCCACTCGTGGCATCACAAACTCACGATGCACCCAGCCCGTCTCCTTCAAGTTCCCCGCGAGGGTCCTTGTGGCCCCAACCCAGTATGGCGACCCCATCCCTACCGGGACTATTGGGCTGGTGCTGCCTAAAGACCTCCCGCCGCTGAGCAGGGAGTGCTCATCATTCCCGGAATGTCGACTCCACGCACCCGGGACCCATCCACCTCCAGATCTGGATATCCCGCGGGAGTTGCCCACGGAGGAACCAATGCTGCGCACAGCTGATCCTCCTGCCCCATGCGCTGCCATGCCGACCCAATAAAGGCGACAAGCCCCGGCAGCCAACATGTAAACAGCCAGCACCACCATCGCAGCGGTGGAAACACCCATCGGAAGCTCCCGCTTGTTACCTGGAGCTTCGCCATGGGGGGGGATGCATGTTTAAGGGCCTGGTGGACATACCCGACGCTGATAGTGACTGTCATCAGGGCAGCCGAGTGGCCCCGACGGTGGCCGACCGAGAACTTGCCCGCACATCTGGGGGGTGGGGGGGAAACAAACCGCGAGGCGGAGCGTCCAGCCAGCTCCACGGTCCACAGCCCGGGGACTGGAGCGACAACTCACGGTGCGTCCCATCATCTTGGACATCCATGTTAATCTCTGGGGAAGAGACCTCATGACCCGGAGTCAAAACGATATGGTCTGGGATGGATAAATCCATCACACAGATCACTCATCCGGACTGTACCTCCAGACTGCCCAGAGACTTCCGCTGGAAACTACCCCCTTCTCTCTCCTTCCTTTTCCCTCTGTCACCAACCAGTAGAAGCGGGAGGGCCAATTGGCTGACTGGCCCTCCCTGGATTAAAACCTGGGCCCGTCCTGATACCGCAGCACTGCCAGGACGGGCCCCAGTTTAAAAAGGAGGCTGCGCGCACCAAATTCACCCACGAGCCAGTTTAGAAACACTCCAGTGGTGGTGGTATTATAGCACCATCATCACTTCCTAAGGCAACAGGCCGAAACCGCCCCTTAGGGAGTGGTTTCGGCGGGTGGCATTTCTCGAAGATAATTCGATCACAAAATTTTAGCTTCATCCAGCCCCTCGTGCGTTGTACCAAGGTCCACGGTAAGTACATTTCCTTTACCGGAAGCCCCTCTGCATGTAGAGTCCTCTGCAGCTTCAGCCGCCCTAGATACCTTGTTCCCCTGGCGCACCCATCCCCCCAAAAGGGCTGCAGAAAGCCCCTTCCGTTGCTACTGATTAAACATGCCTGAATTCCCCCAGGGTTCGCCCACCCCCTGCCCTCTCTGTCATATATTTTTTGAAGAAAGAGGGATATAGAGGCATTGTGAATTGCACCTACGCAGTCTGCAAAATAGCCTGCCACATTAAACTCTAACTTCCAGACCAAGCTTCGATCTTGATCTCCATACCGGCTCTAGAACCGAGCCTGGCGGGACCCGGCCCCCTCCTGCTTGGGAAGGGGGTGTGTTTTGATCCCTATTCCTGCAGGCTCCTGTGGATTCCGACTTCCAGCCATGGCCGGGCCAGCCCATGGAATGAAGCCGGGAAGAAACCAACCCCAGCCCAGAGATGGAACACATCTCTCTGAAGGATCCCGCTTAGCCCGGCCTCAGCGGGAGCGCCGGCGCCCGGCGCCCAGGCAGTTCAAGGGCCAGTTGACCTGGGGAAGCGATCAAGAAGCAACAGCCAGCCAAGCTCAAGAGCTGCTGCGTAGCAAGGAGCCACCCCGAGACACCCGAGAACCTCTGTGCAGCTCTGCTTTGCGATCATCACCGCCATGGCTTCGGCGGCCCACCATCCACCTGCTCTGCTGCCTCCTACCGCGATGTAATCGGCCACCCCCTGGCAGGCTGCCAGACCAACATCTGCAGGAGCAGTTTACTGCCGCTACCAACGTCTCATCTGTCTGCCTGGGCGGTACCCACAGGAGTCGGGAGGCCTGCTAAGCTCCTGCCTGCTCCAGATTTGCAAAGCCCCCGGAGACTTCCTAGCGGAGTCTGGCCATGCCCCTTTATGAATGCTTCATCCATCAAGTACTCTATGAGCGCTGACTGGGGACCCGTCATCCAAACCACCTCCCGGCTGGCGCTCTCTCCCTTGTCACCAAGACTGTGGCTAATCGCAGGTCCAACACCTACGCCCGCGTCTCCGGCCCGGCGAGGCGAGGAACCGACCCGGGCCCATTCACCGGTTGACCCAGCTGGGCTTCTGCACGCACACAGAGGGACATTCCCCCCGTGTTCGGGAACATCTTGCTCCCGAAGGGTTGGTTTCTGGACTTGCGGGGAGAGGGCTTTAAACTACATCCCTGCACCGGCTCTCTGCCGGGACTCCTCTATTGCCTTAATTAGCCTCACCATGCGTCCTGCCTCCAGGCTCCACCCCAAGAGCCAGGCTCGCCGCCGCCGCCGCTCCCACTCTGCCCCTCGACCCCTCTTGCGGGCTTGATGCGGTTTGCCCTCTCCGAAGCGGGGATTCGTCTCCCTCACAACTTCCCCAGTGAGAGTCCCCGGACTCGCTTCTTACAATCTCTTGGAACTATTGGCCATTGGCCTGTGCCCTTGAGAAGTCCATCAACTCTACCTCCATTGCTCACCCGGATGCTCCCCGGCCTCCGAGGCAGCAGGAACTTCGTCAAGTGACCCTAGATAATGGTGGTACGCTATTGATTGCCATTGACTGGCCCACGTCCACCAAGGTTGTGAGGAAATATGCGTAATATGTGTTGTTTTTAATCTTTTCCGCGGTAACTCCCAATTGGTTCATGAGAGATGTGCGTGAATTGCAAAAGGTTGTATCCAGTCTAAAAAGGGTATGATGTATTGCCCAATTGGTGAGATTCAGCCCTCTGGAGCAGCTGGCTACGCAGGAGGATGGTTGAGTGCTATCATGGCGCAGCTTTCTGCATTGGTTTGATTGGCCATGCCTCCTCGTCGTGGTCTTGTTTGGATTTCAATGTGTATCTAATATTGCCTGTAACATGTGTAAGAAGCCCCTCGACTTTCCCCTGCCCTGTAACCAAGTTCTAATGTTGCACAAGCAGCTTCGGTCCAGCTTCGACCAAACGAAGCGGAGGAGACAAAGCGTCCCCCTAAATAAGCCCTTAGCAATTCGACCTCCCTTCTAAAATGTAAAAAAGGAGGAGATGTAGTAATGCACCGCTGACCCAGCAGCACCGTGGTCGAGCGCTGGATGAACTGGATCCACAAAAAACATCATGTCTCTGTTGAGCAGCTAACAAACAGGACATGAGGCTGATCAGTGGGTGTTCAGGCATCTCTCCTGATCCTTGGGAGGACTTCCTTTCTGGTTAGCTTCCCTACTCATTGGCCAGCATACCTGGCTTGTAAAACCAGCCTGAGTTCTTGAACCTTCCCACTGAGTACTTTTTGTTCAAATAACAGAGAGGAAACAGAGGTGGGGTGGTGCACCAGGAAGGAGGGGTGTAGCCTAGAAACTCCTTCTGCCCCAGAGATGAAAGTGGAAAGATACAGGTGGCCACATCTGATGAAAAGCCATGTGTGTGCGCTTCCCTTTATCTACCATCAGGCTGTTAATCAGTTAATTGTGATGATTGAGGCATGTTTCTGTTTCCTCTTTTTTGTGGTATTCAAAGGAAATCATGGACTTAAACTGCTGGGTGATAGATGTCAGAACACAACGAAATTGATTAGACACCTGTGAGTTAACTGATTTTTTGTTGATCAGGTCATCAGTTAGTGCCCAGTTCAGGGGTGTTCAGCAGGCTGTTTCACTGTATTCCTTCCCAATCGCACAATACAGTGTGACTGGCTTTATTTGGATGTGCATGCTCACTCAACCTGATGGAGTTCTACAACCCCTGTCCTTGTTTCATAAAGCAATTGTTTAAATAGACCAGGGGTAGGGAACCTGCGGCTCTCCAGATGTTCAGGAACTACAATTCCCATCAGCCTCTGTCAGCATGGCCAATTGGCCATGCTGGTAGAAGGCTTGATAAGGAGTGTACCCTGAATTTATCTGGAGCTTGCATATGAATTCCCACCTGAAAATAAACTCGTCCTAATTAAATGTCTCACAAATCATATAAAACCAATCACCAAGTAATGTTTTGTCAGTAAAAATCTACCCTTCTGTGTTCATCCAAGTAGTCCTTAGTGGAACTGATGGCTGTTGGTCAGTTGGAAGTGGCAGGGTCCTTATGCTTGCTCAGTTCTGGGGAAACTAACGCAAACTGGTTTGGCAGGCATTCGCGGAATCATAGCTGCTCAGCATGAACTGAACAGGCAGAGCAATCAGTTCACACCTGATCACCACCTTTGAACATGGCGGGCTTGACAGTAAAACCACATTCATGCAAAAATTCCCAGTGTTCCTAGTGAGGAGAAGGTTTTCCTTGCAGGGCTGGATCAAGGAATTTCAGCACCCCCAAGTTAGCAAGGTATACATATCCCCTTGGGGGAAAAAAGCTAGCAATGGTGTGAGTGAAGGAGAGGATGTCAAACTCTTCCTGTGTTGCTGATGCTTAGCAGTCACCTGACATCCTGCAGGTCATTGCACCCTTTTTATGGCACCGCCACAAGAGGGCAGATTGATGACTTGGGAGCAGAACTGTTCTCACTTTTGGGGTACAGAGACTGGCCTGTTGAGAAATGCACCTGCCCCACACTCACACATGTGCCTTATCATGTGCAGTTGCACACAAACATAGCAGAATAAATAAGCAAGAGTTCAGCAAGATACAGTTTCCTTGTTTTCAATTTTAGCTTCAAGGACTCAAAAATCACACTACTATACTCTGGATAAATTAACCTTGTCTAAATACAGACTAGAAGAAGCCACCTGTGAGTTAAGGAGATAGTGGGGCTGGGGAGAGATGGGGATAAGTAGTTTTTATAACACAGCACACAGGCAGAGGTTCCCTGGGACTTTGGCTTCCAACAGAACTAATTCCCAAACCAAGCCATCCAATGGAGAGGCACAGTGAGGTGCCTCCCAGCCAGTAGTACTAGTGAAGATGAATGGTGTCCAATCCTGAGCAACACAGCACAAATTTGGCTTGAATCCCAGACAGTTTCCTCAGGCCCAGGAGGAGTTAGGTGTACCTTACTTGGGGCAACAGAGTATATTTTAACTGGCTCATTGAATTTGACATCCCAAGGGCCAGGCTGGCCATAGAGATAAGTTTTCCTTGAGCTAGGCCTCCTATACCTTCAACAGTTGTTGTACAAACAGACCTTATGGTTTCCACAGGACTGGGAATAAGAACCTATCCCTTCAGCAAGGGACTGAAATGCGTAAGTCAGAATGTGAACCTTTTTGTGGCATGGCTGTAACACATTCCAAGAGTTGTAAGAGGGATGAATGGTATGGTAGCCAAAGCAGGGGGAAAGTATGGTAGCCATAGCAGGGGGAAAGCTATGGTTGCCATAGAAGGGAAAAGTTGACTGAAGGCATGCAACTGGTCTCACGCCCCAATTGGCAGCATGGGGATAATAGGGTTGGTCTACTGTGCAGGGTTGTAGTAGGCAGTGCTGAATATATATGTTTTGAATAACTCCAGAAACATAAGAACATAAGAACTAGCCTGCTGGATCAGACCAGAGTCCATCTAGTCCAGCATTCTGCTACTCGCAGTGGCCCACCAGGTGCCTTTGGGAGCTCACATGCAGGATGTGAAAGCAATGGCCTCCTGCTGCTGCTGCTCCTGAGCACCTGGTCTGCTAAGGCATTTGCAATCTCAGATCAAGGAGGATCAAGATTGGTAGCCATAGATTGACTTCTCCACTCCATAAATCTGTCCAAGCCCTTTTTAAAGCTATCCAGGTTGAGTGGCCATCACCACCTCCTGTGGCAGCATATTCAGTAAACACCAAATCACCATTCGTGAAGAAGTGTTTCCTTTTATTAGTCCTAATTCTTCCCCCCAGCATTTTCAATGAATGCCCCCTGGTTCTAGTATTGTGAGATAGAGAGAAAAATGTCTCTCTGTCAACATTTTCTACCCCATGCATAATTTTATAGACTTCAATCCTTATCCCCCCCACTCAGGCAGTCTCCTCTCAAACTCAAAGAGGTCCCCAAGCGGCTGCAGCCACTCTCCTCATAAGAGGAAGGTGCTCCAATCCTTCAATCATCCTCGTTGCCCTTCTCTGCATTTTTTCTATCTCTTCGTACACTATATAAATGCTAAGTATTCTTGTTATGTACTGAAAACTAGAACATACCTCTGCAAAAGAGAAGGAAGAGAGGAACTATGAAAATGTTCCTAGTACTAGGCACAGGATGAATGACCGTGGGCCAGTCTTTCTCTCTCATGGCAAGGATAAAATGAAGGCAGGAAGAATGACTTTATAAGCAGCTTTGGGGGGGTGGGGGGGGGTGGGGGGACTGGGTATAAATATCTCAATATCTCAATAAATCACACAGAGACATAAATCACTCACTGGGCCATTGCAGGCCATAGGTGTCACCTCCCACATGCAAAGAACTTGTCATGCATAAAAATGTCACACCTTTGTGAAAGGCCCATGCAGTGCTTTGCTGGTGGAGCAGAATTCACACACCTCCCAGGCACTGAGAGGAAAGAAGCACAGCGATGCACAGACGTATGTGAACCATCAACTGTCACCACAAAGGGTTTCCAAATCCCTCGTCAATAGGCGGCTGCCTTCTAATGCCAGTTGCAAAATTTCAGACCATAAGAGAAGGGGACACGTGCACACACACGCGCGCACACACACACACAATTCTTCTTTTGGCACTGAGCAGGGCTGACCAAACCAACAGAAACTCATCCAATTAGAAAAACTAATCCCACATATAACGAGTCACCAGCCTATCACCGCAGATCTTTAATTTCCGTCCTGTGTCGAAACATACAAGCAGAGTGGGGATGAGTCACAGTTTGAATTGGGCCTACATTAACAATTATGCTAAGTAAGCCAGTGCCACAGAGGGCAGAGAGGCTGTGCCAAGGATGCCTGGCTAAGGCTTCCAGGGGATCGCTGATTGGACTGCACTCAGCTGGGATGTTTGTAAAGGAGGCAGGGTGAGGTAGGCATCGCTGTGTAGTAAACAAGGTTCTTCTAGACGGAGCATGCTCAGAATCATTCGAGGCAAGCTGCAGGGCCTGGGAGAAGCCATGGAGGTGGAGGGGCTGGGGGGAGGAGAAAGTACCAAACTCCCTCTGCCCCCCCCTCTGCCCCCCCCTCAAGCCCTCTCCTTACAGAATTGTCTAAGTTTCTATGGACTTGATCAGGATAAATCCCTAAATAACTGACACTGAATCAGGGTCATGGAGGGTTTTTCTCTTCCATTTTTTTCTTTTGGTTAGTTTGCAAACTAAAAAATTTCCTGCATTGCAGGAATGCCCCTGCAATGTCAATTAGTGGCTCCACTTGCACTGTTTTGGCAATTGGCATGAGCTGCCGCTCATCTCCCCAATATTTATGTTATTTTTCAAAATTCTAGGCCATCTTTCCACCCAAATAGGGTCACTAATTTACTATTAGAGATGGTGGCAAATTGGTTATGGCCATGCTGGCAGGGGCTGATGGGAATTGTCATCCATGAACATCTGGAGCACCATACGTTGGCCACCCCTGGCTTAGCTGTTGAGGGATTCTGAAGGTGTACATTCTTCCCTCATAAATTTTACCACACATCAGAGGATCTTATGAAGGGACTGGGTCCCATGCAGCGTTTCGGCAAGTGGAAGGGGGTGACGTTTGTGAAATCTCCCCCCATGGCAAACCTCCCACACCTTCCTCATGCTGTTCCTCAGGGAAACCTAGGGTTCCCCCTATTCCACAGAAGCATTCTGGGCTGCAATAGCAACAGGAGATGTGGAGTATTGAAACCCTGCTGACCGAAATCATTCCACCAGCAGAAATCTTTGGTGAGATCCAAGCAATAGATTCTAGTAAAAAGAAAAGTAGACCATGTAAAGACCCAGCAACCCCTTTCTGGTCTTTGTAGTTTGAGAATCCATTCTTTTCCATGATGACTGTGACACCCAGTCATCATGCTGATCTTTGAAGATGCTTTGAAGATGCTTCAGTGTGTTCAGCATGTGGCAACAAGACTGCTGATTGGTATAGACCTGATGCATCCTAGCAATCTTACCACATGGGACCTCTGACTCATTTCCAGGAATGATTCCAAATTGTGGGGTTGAATTTAAAGTGGGACAGAGACCCCCTGCTGCCCTACAAACCTGCCCATAAGCTAAGATCTTCTGCAGAGATCCTTTTCCTAGACCCAACTTGCGGGCCACTTTTGTGGAGCAGAGAAGGATTGAAAAGAACTTCCTCAGACACTGGCTTACACAGCACATTTGTCAAATGTGGTGGTGGTAGTTGCATGAGTCACCTGGACAGTGTCCATGGCACAGTCCAGACTAGGGAAGCATTCTTTGGGGATGCTGCACTGGAGGTGCTCACATGGGAGCCCTTGAACACACAGCTCATGTAAAGGGTAGATGTAGATCCAGATGCCACTAAACTTGGCCACACCTTAAATGCTAAAAGGACACCCACAATGATCACGAATTAACCATGGACACAGACACTGGCTGCACACATTTTCGAAACAAAGATGCCACTTACGTCTCGGCTCCCGAGGTCCATCAACAGTCACCTTAATGGCTCGATGATAGGTTGCCACTTGCGTGGGGTTTGTGAAGACTGTGATGGTCAGTGTAAAGCTTTTGCCTGAAGGAGGAAAAAGAGGATGAGAGAAAAGCATCCATGAGCCAAAGATGTGAGCAAACTAGATGTGGAGGTTGCCACTCAGAAAGCAACTCTTTAAGCCGTGGCTTTTCGAGGGTTGGTCTCCATCGCTACCCCTGTTTGAAACAATGTCCTCATATCACAAACTGAGATCACTGGCGTGAAATAGCCAGAGGGGGTAAAATTAACAGTCTGAAACTAAAGGTTCTTAGGACAAACCTGGCTTATGATGAGGAGAGAAGTGGAGCCTGCGTTAATCTTTCCTATCACCAGTAAAAAGGACTGTGTAAGAGGTTATGCAAAATACCTTAACCTGAGACCCTGCAGAGCCTCTGCCAGTCAGAATAGCGAAGAACGACTTTGATAGACAGCTTCATGCTGTCATATTCATATGCACAATGCTTTAAGAATTTCCCAAATCTCTATGGGGTTTAACCCAAGGGAATTTGGAATTTCAGTGCATGCCAGTTGATACCATGATGTCTCTTCCTCTTCTGAAATGAGAAGTGGCACCACAATGTCACTGTTGAGATCCAAGGGGTCTGTGATTGCTTCATCCAGCAGAGCCCCAGGGCCACCTAAAACCTTGGATGCAGAGAGTGGAGGGGGTTAACCACACTTTATTCCTGCTTCTCTCTTTCCAAATCTCCTCCACAGCTTGGTGAAGGAACGGAGCCTCTTCCTTGGACTGCCAATTGGTTCCTTAAATGGGCCAAGTGCAGTGGTGTAGTGCCAACGGGACGGGGGGGCGCAACACCCCAGGTGGAGCCGTGGCGGAGCCGTGGCTGGGCCATCGAGGGGGCATTCTGGGGTGTTCTGGAGTGGGGGTGGGTGGCACCACGGCAGGGGCACAGGGCGCCCTTGCTCCACCCCTCGCCAAGTGTAATCACACACATGCCCAAGAACCTGCGTAAGTCCAGGAGAAGGTCCAGTCTCACACAATTGCTGACATCAGGCCCCCACCCCACATGTTGCTCCTGATGCTCCAAGAGGCAAGTTGCCCACCACAGCGGACACCTTGGCAGTCCTAGACTTGAAGCTGTTTGCTCAAGGATTGGCAACCACACACTACCAGGGCTGGATTCAAACATGCTGAGGACCTGAGTTATGTCATGTTAAGAGGCCCATAGGACTATCAACATATTACGTACAACAAGGAATGTAGTAATGCATTTTTTATTTAGAGGCCCCTCACAATTGGAGGCTGTAAACCAGTGATGGCGAACCTTTGGCACTCCAGATGTTATGGACTACAATTCCCATCAGCCCCTGCCAGCATGGCCAATTGGCCGTGCTGGCAGGGGCTGATGGGAATTGTAGTCCATAACATCTGGAGTGCCAAAGGTTCGCCACCACTGCTGTAAACTGTAGCCTACTTAGCTTGTGATAAATTCCAGTTCTCCACCTCACTCTTAGGCTTGCCATTTGCTCATCTGCTGCAGGTAACCCCCTCCCCTCCCCACACCCACCCCAAGTCCCAGTCTTCCACTCTTGATAAACTGAGGAGCAGGATAAAAAAATGCAGGAAAATGGCTTCCATAATGATTCTCCAGGAATTTCCCCACAAGTCTATGGTCTGTATTAGAGAGATTAGGGCAAATTCCTAGAGAGTTGCCCAGAAGCTATGACACATCCTCTGTGAACTCTACCCTCCCCAGGCATTGCCCTCAAAATCTTCTATTATTTGCTGATACAGTGCTGGCAACCCTACCTACTTTGCTGGTGACCGGCAGATATAATGCTCTTAAAACAAGCTGGCTCTGAAGGTTCAAGGACATGCAGGGGTCGCCTGACGATATCTTTAAAGATCAAACTACACAACATATTTTTAATGAGACAGGAATGGTACATGGCAGCTTTGGGGAACTTTCAGACCTTGGAGTACTTAGAGGAGTATGCTTCCCATAGCTGCCATGGTGTGTGTGTGGGGGGGGGGGGGAGAAGTATCATGAAAATATATACATCATATAATTTTGCACCTAAGACTAATACTAAATGTCTGGATACCTGCCTGCCCTTCTCATATTCTACAATGTCATCTGTAAACAGAGCAATATTACAATATTACAAAAAACATCTAAAGAAACCAGTAGTGGAATGTGGCATCAATTCACAGTGACATCATGGGGTTTTCAAGCAAGAGACATTTGGAGGTGGTTTGCCATTGCCTGCCTCTAAGAGAACTGTGCCTGGCCCAAGGTCACCCAGCAGGCTTTATGCGGAGGAGTGGGGAATTAAACCCAGTTTTCCAGATTAGAGTCCACCACTCTCCACCACTACACCATGTGGGCTCTCCTAAAGAACCCATAACAGTCATTAAAAGTTGTATGTTTCCCCAAAAGCAAACTGCAAGCCTATGGAATCCCCACCCTCCCACTTCAAGAATGATTTTCAGTTCCTCCATTGCCAAATTTCTCTCTCTCTACATCTGGAACTTCCTATTCCTGAAGGAAGATTGGAAACCTTGGGACAATTTGCTTGATTTAGTACTCTTTTTAAAAGCACTCCTTTAGTACTACCTTTCCCTCAAAGGGTTCATGGTTCTCCTTATCGCCATGGTATCCTCACTATAATCCTGTAAGGTAGGTTAGGCTGAGAGAAAATGACCAGGGTAAAATCCCTCAGCAGACCTCTCTGGGCCTCTCTGGGGTGAAGCCTGCATTCTAATAACTACACCGCTTTGTTAACATTTTTATGAGTCAGTTTAAGTACTCCCGCAGCAGTGTAGTAATTCTGCAAGCATACTGCTTTGAGAAAAGGGGGCAGGCTGCCTTGGGCTCCTCTTTGGTCAAAGTTGAACCCCAGCGAAAGAGTCATGCTTCATTCCCTGGAAATGTTGTGTCACTAAAAGCTGTTTCAAACTGGCACAGGCACCTGGGGCCAGATAAGGCATAGGGACCCACCATTTGCTAGGCAATAACAAGAATTTGTTTGCCTCACACATTGCTACAATAGTCCAGCAAATGAGAAACTATATGAGAGACCAAGATCATGATCTGCCTCAGACTGCTAGGGTGAGTTGGGGCCTTCCGATCTCCCAGAATGACAACTGATCTCCAGACTGCAGGGTTGCCTTGGAGACAATGGCTGCTTTGGAGGGTTGACTCAATGGCATTATATCCTGTAAAAGTGCCTCCCACTATGGATGCCAGCCTCCGGGTGGGGTAAGGTTGCCATCCTTCAGGAGGTAGATGGTGATCTCCTGCTATTACAATTTACAACTGTCAGGTAACACAGATCAGTTCACCTAGAGCAGTGATGGCGAACCTTTGGCACTCCAGATGTTATGGACTACAATTCCCATCAGTCCCTGCCAGCATGGCCAATTGGCCATGCTGGTAGGGGCTGATGGGAATTGTAGTCCATAACATCTGGAGTACCAAAGGTTCGCCACCAAGGACCTAGACAAAATGGCTGCTTTGGAGAATAGACTTTACAGTATTATCCATTGAAGGACCTTCCCTCCCCAGGCTCCACCCCCAAGATCTCCAGGTATTTCCCAGCCCAGCGCTCACCAACCCTAAGGTGGGATCTGGGGATAACCTGGAATTGCAGCTCATCTCCACACTACATCAGTCAGTTCTTCTGGGAAAGAGTGGCTTCATGGCATCATAGCCCACTGAGGTTTCTGTCTTCCCCTGGCTCTGTCCCCAACCTTCATAAGTTTCTTAACTTGGATATGGCATACATACTTCCCACCTGCATTTCTGCTAGTGAACCTTCCCCTAGTATCCCCAACAGAAACAATATTGTATTTCTGCTGATCTGTGGGGACAAATTAAGGACATGGGGGTGGTGGGGGGTGGGGGGTGGTCGAGGAGGGGAATGCTCTAGGAAAAAAGAAACAAAACCTCTTCACAGATACCCCTGGTAATTTCTGTTAATTTTTTCAGACAAACAAATCTCCCCTCTCACTCCTCAAAGTAAAGAAAGCATGCCATTTTTTAATTCAGTATTTATTCAGATATTTATACCCCATCTTTCTCCACAGTGGAGATCCAAAGTAGCTTTAAACATTGTTTTACCCTCCTCAACTTTACCATGAGAACAACAAATCTGTGAGGTAGGTTAGGTTCACTGGCCCAAGGTCACCTAACAAGTTTCCATGGCAGAAGGAAGCTTGGAATTTGGTTTTCCAGAGCCTCACCTGATACTCTAAGATATGGCAATGCCCTCTCTTGCCATCTGTAATGGAACAGTTCTCTTTACCACCTTATTCTGCCAACCTTGAACAGTGGTTAGAGTGTGAGATTAGTTCTGATTCAAATCCACTCAGCCACAGGGTTGTCAACAAGTCTAGAGATAAATGTCCTGTTCCTTTAATAGCTTAGAGGCTTAGCGTATGGAAACTGGCACTTGAAGTCCATGGCATTTGCATGGCACAAAGTTAAGTAATATCACCTGGTCAAAAGGAGCGCTTCAAAACTCAGTAGATAAGTCCTCGCCAGTCAAACACTCTCAGTCTAACCTTCCTTGTTGTGCACAACATATTTAGGAGGATATACTGCCCTGACTCCCCTGAAAAAAGGGTGGGGGAGGGAAATGTGATAAATTGTCATGGTTCTAGATGTTGGCCCTAAGGATACTGATTTATAGAACTCTATCCTCTGCGAACCATCATTTTTACTGCTACAAAATGAGAGGTTTCTAGCATAGAGTTTGGGTCTCTCCACATGAGATTTTACACCTAAAGACAAAGGCCTTTCTGCTGACTTCCATGGGCTTTGTTTGAAGTGGAAACCCAATCCCTGACATTTCCCAAGGACTCCAGACTACCGTAATTTCTTAGCCCAGACATGGAGACCCAAATGTGTGTGTGTTGGGGGAGGGGGTCATAATGAATTCAAGAGTCAAGTTCAGATTGAGCTGCATTCAGTTTGGAAATTTGTGGAAGGAGGACGGAAAAAGAGGAGGGGGGAGGGAGGAGACTTCAGCGAATAATTGAGTACAGAAATGAAAGCTTTAATTCATAAAAGCAAAACATTTTCCATTCATCAACCTGCAAGCAGTTAAGTGGGGTGGGGGGAAGACTGAAAGAAAAGCCTCCAACTTGAGGCAGGAGCCAACAGGAAAAGCGGAAATGTCTGAAAGAATGTAAATTATTTAGGTTTCATCCAGAGCAACAAGTAAACAGTTATTACACGCAAGTCGCTCTTAAGATCACTAAGCCTTAATGCTGAGGAGTTTAAAAAAATATCTTGCAAGGTTTGCTATGCCCACATTCAAAACACCGACAGGGACAGCCTGGTGTGTGTGCCTACATCAGTCCCCTTGAGAAGGAGCCCATGCAAGCCCCATACTGATGCTGCAGAGACCACGCATGCCATCCCACCCCCACAAATCTCTAAAAATAGCTGCATCCATTGCTGATGCAACATTAGAAAAACCCGAAAAACTTTTTTTTTTGCTGTCAAGTTGCGTCTGACTTATGACGAGCCTGTGGGTTTTCAAGGCAAGAGACATTCAGAGACGTCGCAAAAAAAAATCAGTCTTTTTGAGGTCTCCCATCCCATTGATTAGCTTCTCAGATCTGATGAGACCAGGCTAGACTAGGCTATCTAGGTCAGGGCGAAACTTGCTGAAACCCTTATTTAAGAACATTATGTTGTGTCCTGCTAGATCAGACCAGGAGTCCGGCTAGTCTAGCACTCTGTTTCCAACAGTGGCCAAGTAGTTGCTCTAGAACACAGGTGTCAAACTTACGGCCCTCCAGATGTTATGGACTACAGTTCTCATAATCCCCTGCCTTAATGGGAACCGTAGTCCATAACATCTGGAGGGCCGCGAGTTTGACACCTGTGCTCTAGAACTTAGGTGTCAAACTCGAGGCCTCCAGATGTTATGGACTACAGTTCCCATCATCCCCTGCTGGCAGGGGGTGATGGGAACTGTAGTCCATAACATCTGGAGGGCCGCGAGTTTGACACCTGTGCTCTAGAAGGTCAACAAAGAAAACACAGAAGCCAAAACTTGCCTTGATGTTTTCTCCTACCAATGCTATTCAGAGGTTGACTGTCTCCGGACAGGGAGTTTCTCAATATCACAGTTAGCAGATATTCATGGGCATCTCCCCCCACCCTGAATCTGTCTAACCCCTTTTAAAGGCATCACTATATTAACTGACAGCGAATTCCATTCTTTCGTCACTCATTGATACAAGAAAAGAAGGGCTTTTTTGACAAGGACTGTTTGACAATGGAATGCGTTGCCTAGGAAGATGGTGGAGTCTTCAAACAGAGGCTGGATGGCCATCTATTGGGGGTGCTTCGATTGAGTGTTCCTGCATGACAAGAGACTGAACTAGATGGCCCTTGTGGTCTCTTCCAACTCTAAGATTCTAAGAAGTATTTCTTTTTGTGCATCCTGAATTAATTTCCCATCAATTTCATAGATTGTCCACGTGACATGCAAAAAAAGAAAGAGGCTCTCTGTAGCCACTTTCTCTACCCGAAGCATAATTATACAAACCTCTATCATGTCAGTTCCCATAAGGCCGTGGTGGCGAACCTATGGCACTCCAGATGTTAATGGACTACAATTCCCATCAGCCTCTACCAGCATGGCCATGCTGGCAGGGGCTGATGGGAACTGTAGTCCATGAACATCTGGAGTGCCATAGGTTGCCACCACGGCCTTATGGTCTTTCTCCCCCAACTGGCAAGTTTCTGACTCGTGAGAAGTTCCTACCCTATGCTACAAACAAGGTGGTGTTCAAACATCACTGCTGCGCCCAAAGAATCCCGGGAACTGTAGTTGGGCAGGGTGTTGAGACATATCTGTTCAAGGTCCTGAACCTTCAGTGTGGTTATGAATGTATGGAGATATTTCATGCTGAGTTGATGGTCCATCTAGCTCTGACTGACTAAGACTTTTAAGCAAAGGGTATCAAGGTAACTTAGGACCTATATGCAAAGCAGGGCTTTTGCACCTTCCATAAAAAACATGTGCCCTTTGAGCCTGCCTTTCTCATTTCTGCTCCCTTAGGTTTACTAACTGGTTCAAGAGCCTGCGTGGTATTGTGGTTAAGAGCAGGTGCACTCTAATCTGGAGAACCGGGTTTGATTCCCCGCTCTGCCACTTGAGCTGTGGAGGCTTATCTGGTGAACCAGATGAGCTTGTGTACTCCATTACATGGCAGCTGGATGACCTTGGGCTTGTCACAGTTCTTCGGAGCTCTCAGGGTGTTTGTTGTTGATGGGGGGAAGAGAAAGGAGTTTGGAAGTGCCTTTGAGTCTCTTTTTAGGAAAGAAAGGGTGGATATAAATCCAAACTACTACTACTACTACTCTTCTTCTAAAAAGATCCTTGGGTAGGTAGCTAGCTTTAGGGAATCTATGAACATTTCTCTGCCTAACCTATCTTACAGGTTTTGTTGAAAAATTATCTCATTGAACAAAGCAGGATCAGATACTCCACTGCAGGACAGGACCCCAGCGCTCCTGCTGCCTCTCAGAAACAAAAACACCCACCCTAACAACCCCATACTAAAATCTTTCCACTTCATTTATTCAATTCATTTTTGTATGCTGCCTTTTCTGCAAGGAATTCAGAGTGATGTTCTAGTTTTTCAAAAATATGATTTACTTGATAAATTTAAAATACATCACCATCCGTTTATAGCCACGTGTCAGATGATTTGGTAAGGAAGGAAGAGGCCCTTCCCTGCCAACAAGAGGTTTTGTAAAACCCTAGCAAAATAGCAGTGCAGGAAACGGCCACAGCTATGTTGTCTGAAGCACACCTATAAAACTATCTTCAAATACAGATTGATCTGCAACAGGTGAAAACATCTGGTTTTGTGCCTTGAAAAGCTTTACCTGCTCATTGCTGCATACAAAAGGCATGGGACAGAGGCTCTGGAGCCAGAAGTGGTTCAGTGTGGAACCAAACACAGATTTTTTTAAGAAAAAAAATTAGATCCTTAAGTTAAGGACTATTAGAGGGGTAGGTGGGATGCTGGATTAACAAGTATGTGAAGGGAATAGTGTGGGGCTAGTGGGTTTCTTAGAGGCGCAGTACAGGAAGAGAACCGAGGGAGGTGAACAACTGTCAATAATGCAAGTGTGAACCATGCGCAGATTTGTGCCAGTGCATCAAAACAATTGTGCAGGATGCTCCTATGAATGTGGCTGTTTCCCCACCTAAAATGGACGTCGATACGTACTGGTTTCGTTTTCTCCAGGACCTTTTGAGCACAGGGTCATGTTCCCCACCGCAGCTTCTACCCCTTGTCCCAATGAATGTGGCAGCCACGCAGCAGTCAGGCAGGACTCCCCACGATCCGCTCAGTGGGTGTCCTGATTGGCTGCTGCGTTGTGCTGCGGCGGAAATTTTTTAAAATTTTCAAATGGACAAATTGATGTGTCCACGCTTTCCCGAGTAACCCACGTCTATTTGTGCACACACAACATGTATCCATGCCCATGTGCACTCAAAACAACGTGCAGATGTGAATTCCTAGTGTTAAAAATTAAAAAATTAAAACCAGCTGCCCGCGCATTGCACACGCTCCGCCATGCCCTGATTGGACGGGAGGGTCCATGTCACTAAGCAGCGGGAAAATTGAAACCCGGAGTCACCCTCCGGGCTTCCCCACTGCCCTGCGCTCCCCATGGGTTTCTTCAAAAGGCCAGAAATGACATGCGTTGAGGGGGTGTGAGAGCGGCAGAATTGGGGTGGCTGCGTTGTCACTGCTTCTCTAGTGGGGAGTGCTGCTGGACCCCATGTTACTTGCCGCGAGTAGCATGCAACAAAGGGTGAGTGGGGAAACGGCCTGTGTATTGCTTATCATGAGGCTTCACATTTCCTCCTGACAACACAACCAACAACTTGCAATTTTAAACAGCTGGTGGGGTGAAAAAGATGGTGATAACAAGTGGTGAACAGGTACAACAGCCCTGTGAAGTAGGCTGCACAGACAGGCAATGACTTGTTTGAGGTAATAATCCATCTGTAGCCCAAGGAGTCTCCTCTTCACTTAAGTGGCTGGATCCTGTGGATGCATTCTGCTATCCAAGGTATTTTCTTCTTGCTCCTTACATGCGAGGAAAACACTTCTGCTTGCAGAATTGCCACTTTGCCATATAAGCTAACTGGGTAATGTTGGGCCAGTCACTTGCTCTCCTGCTAACCTACCTCCCAGGGGAGAAGAACACTGAGGAAAAGAGAATACTGTTGTATGCAGCTTTATTTATTTTATTTTAGATTTAGCATTTTAGATTTCTATCCCTGTAGGGCTTTGAGCTCCTATCGAGGAGAAAAATGGGTAACAAATATCTGAATAAATAAAATATATAAAATGTAGAAATGGATAATTGCCTCCTGCCCAGCTCTGATCTGGAACCTTTATTCATCTCCTTACCTCGGCCACTCCGTCCCACAAAGCGAAGGTCATTGAACCGGGCCACTTGGTTTTTCATAACAGCAGAGGCGTTCCGGAGTTCAGCTGAATAGTTCTCATCGTTGCCAGCCATGACCGTTACCACAGTCCCATCTGGCACATCTCCAAGGGCTACCACCTAGAAACCAGCAGCAAGAACAACAGGGTGGTGGGGGGGAACAGAGGGGTTTATTATAAACCTATCGTTATAACCACTCAAGGACAGTCTGTGACTCTGGAACGGCAATCCAGCATGGCACTCAAGGGCACTATTTAATATGGGGCCTAATCTTGTGGGAAATTCAAGACTCAGGCTCCATTCCTGTGGCTTCGTTGCCTCAGAGTAATCCCTGTTGATCTCAGGGGAAGTACCATTGAGAAATCAAGCTTGTTTGGGAAAAGGCCGTTAGAAACTGAACACGTGCATAAATCCTAACAGCAATATATCTAAGTTTTGAAATATATTATATACGTTGGTGGTCCAGTCTGTGAGGGCACTGGTGTGGCGTGGGGGGATAAACTGTTGGGAAATTCTCCTCACTAAAACCACGTGAAAGGCTTCAGCAGGCAAATCAATCCATCTTCTGTTTTGTTTTATTTAACTGATTCAGCTCCCCATACCTCTGACTTTTTCTCCTTGTTTATTTTGGTACATTTTAAGGTCTTTTTTCCAATGTTCCCAGGGAGTGTCTGGAGCATACAAAGATCCTTGTCTTGCCCACGGGTGGCATGCTGTGGATGTTTCTGTGATTGATACAGGGGCCAGACATGTTTTTATTAGATATTATGAATTAGTAGTACTACCAACCACTTCAGGAGTTTTTGACTGAAATACATCTGCATATCACAAACCATGAGGTTCCTTTTTTAAATTCTGGACTATGGGATTCTTTGGGCCACAACCTAGACCAAATCAAGCATTTAAAAAATCCCCACACCTACAATGCAATCCTAAACAGAGTTACACCCTTCTGCATCCTTTAAAGTTCATGTGTTTAGAAAGGTATAACTGCTTAGGGTTTGACTGTTAATCCTCTTGGTTTTAAATGGTAAGCAAAACACACATATTTATTTATTCATTTATTTTATTGGACAATAGGGTGTTAGAAAGAGCCTATTTATACCCTATTTTCCTATTTTTCTTAATGCTTTCCTGGTAAAAATAATGGGATTTTGAAAGCATTTTGCTTTGGCTATATCAGGGGTAGGGAACCTGCGGCTCTCCAGATGTTCAGGAACTACAATTCCCATCAGCCTCTGTCAGCATGGCCAATTGGCCATGCTGGTAGGGCTTGATAGAATGTAGTCCTATCTGAAACACTGGGAATCCCGCTGAACTTATACTATCATGCACTTCTGGTTTAATGAGCCAAAGTTGCCACTCACTATTATAAATGCTGCCATAATTCAGTTTCTTTTCAAGATTCCCTGTTACAGTCACGCACCCCAAAACCAAAGCAGACTTTTAAAGTGAGACCTCAACCGACAGTCCCAACAATTAAACTGGCTCCTACAGGTTACTGAATTTATGAGAACTAAACAAAATTGAGCACTACCACTTCCCCTCAATTTCCACCTTTCACACATGCATGAAGCTTGGATTCTGTGATGCTCACTCACTCAGGAGTCAGCCCCATTAAATTCAGTGAAAGTTATTTCTAAGTAAACTGTACATCTCTCCCACTGAAATTCAGTGAAAGTTATTTCTAAGTAAACTGTACATCTCTCCCACTGTACATCTCTCCCACTGAGCTCATGTATCTAATCTGGAGGAACTGGGTTTGATTCCCAGCTCTGCCGCCTGAGCTGTGGAGGCTTATCTGGGGAATTCAGATTAGCCTGTACACTCCCACACATACCAGCTGGGTGACCTTGGGCTAGTCACAACTTCTCGGAGCTCTCTCAGCCCCACCTACCTCACAGGGTGTTTGTTGTGAGGGGGGAAGGGCAAGGAGATTGTAAGCCCCTTTGAGTCTCCTGCAGGAGAGAAAGGGGGGATATAAATTCAAACTCTTCTTCTTCTTCTTCTGAAATTCATACGAAGGTTGTAATTTGGGATGAATAGCATCCTTTCTGATATTTAATTCAACTACCTGTTAAACCATCCCTAGATTATTAAAATAAATCAGATTATTAAATACCCTGACCTGGATAGCCTAGGCTAGCCTGATCTCATCAAATCTCAGAAATTAAGCAGGGTTAACCCTGACAAGTATTTGGATGGGAGACCTCCAAGGAATACCAGGGTTGTGATGAGGATAGAGAGGTAGTTTGCCATTACCTGAGAATTTTTTAAATTCTGGAGGGACTATAGGATTCTTTGGGCCACAGTCTAGCCTAAATTTTACAAATGCCCACACCTACAATGCAATCCTAAGCAGAGTTACACCCTTCTGCAGCCTTTAAAGATCATGTGCTTAGAAAGGTATAACTGCTTAGGGATTGACTGTTTCTCAGGTAATGGCAAACTATCTCTGAACTTCTCTTGCCTTGAAAACCCCATCTGGGGCAGCCATAAGTCAGATGTGACTTGATGGCAAAAAATGATTAAATATTTGGAACTAAAACTGGTTATGGGGCAAAAACTGGTAGATTTTTCAGTGAGGCTCATTCTGCACATGCAGAATAATGCACTTTGAAACTGCTTTCAGTGCTCTTTGAAGCTGTGTGGAATGGCAAAATCCACTTGCAAACAGTTGTGAAAGCGGTTTAAAAACGCATTATTTTGTGTGTGCGGACGGGGCCTGAGATTTTGAGATCCTTGATATGATTTCATTTCCTTTTTGTTGAGAGAGCAAGAGGAAAAAGAGGTAAAGTTCTCCAGCTGGACGTGAAATACAATTTACCTACTGAATAGAAAGAAATTCCAACTGAATAGCCCCCGCTTATTCCCTTACAGTGCTTTCCTAAGAAGACCTATGGTACTCAGAATCCCACAGGCCTATATGGTGGAACTTATGTGCAGGAAAGCATTCTTATGTTTCTACTTCTAATGTTGCAATCATTGCTTCTTCTGTATGAGCCCCACTAAGGGTAGTGCACAGTCATGGTTAAAAAGAAAAAAAAAGTGCTCACAGCAGCCACATACACCTCCTTGAGCTCCTTAGAGGAAGGATAAGATGTGAATAAATTAACTCAGTGTGAACACAGACTTACAGCACCTTTCTGCACCAGAAAATGTATTTAAATTGTGCATTGGAAAGCATTCCTGACCATGTGCAGAGCTCAGCACATTGGCAATTTAAGGGAAAGGCTTCAGCATCCAAAAACCAACCAACCCCAAACCCAGTGGTTCGGGATAAACTGCAATCTGGTTGTTGTGGGTTTTCCAGGCTGTGTGGTCATGGTCTGGTAGATCTTGTTCCTAACGTTTCACCTGCATCTGTGGCCAGCATCTTCAGAGGTGTATCACAGAGAGAAGTGTGTTACCCACTGTGTAACCCACTTCTCTCTGTGATACATCTCTGAAGATACCAGCCACAGATGCAGGCGAAATGTCAGGAACAAGATCTACAAGACCACAGCCACACAGCCCGGAAAACCCACAACAACCAGTTGAATCCAACCATGAAAGCCTTCAACAATAAACTGCAATCTGTTTCTAGAAATTAATTTTTTATTTTTAAAAATTACAATACAGAATCTCTGTCTCCCCCCCAAAAGGCCAAAAGAACTCACAGCTCAAAAGGTTGCCAACAACCTAGAGAGAGAGAAATGTCCTGTCCCATTAACAGGGGCTTAATGAAATGCTGTTCACCAGGTGTTTTTGTTTACCTCTGTGCTGCAAAAAGCTTCAAAAAATATATATTTTCTCCAGGTAGTTGGCAACCCTATTACTCAATCATTAAAAACACATACAAATAAAAATATGCACACTTCCCCTTTTCACATGGTCTGGCGGCTACACGTATTGGGAAAATTGTAGGCAGCACATACTTTTGCTTTGCCTGGCTAATACAGCAAAACTGAATGTCTGAATCGATGGTGATGGACAGCCAGACATCCTTCTATGCTACAATATTATCTTGAAAAGATGGGGGTAGTGCAGGACAGAATAAAAGCCATTTAAAATGGTTTCTCCTTTGCCCTGGGGATAGAGATGCGAACCAACAGAAAAGAAGTTTGGGGCCTGATTTAAACATGAAATTGGCAGGGAAAATTTATCCAAGTTACTCTGCATGTACCAAGTTCCTTTTAAAATGTGCCACAGCACATTTGAAGTGGCAGCGCATGCCACCTGAGGATGCCAGAAGTCTGCAACCTGGAGCGCGTGTGCAGCAATGAGGTCCGAATGTGCCGTGTGCAGCTACGCTACATGCCCAATTTGTTGTTCAGACAATAAACAGAAAGCAGTGATTTGCATGAGCTTGCATGCTCCCAGCATCACTTTGACTCTGCAAGTGCTATGCATGCTCCATCAGTACACCAGTGCAACACCTGCTCAGGCTATGGATCTCTGGCATGCTTCAGGAAGCCCATGGTGGCAGATGGGACCCCAGTTTAAACAAGACACACAAGGACACAGCATATTGCAGGATAAGACTTTTTTAACCTGCCAGCAACAGGTTAAAATCAGGCCATAAAAGTGTGCCTGAACATGTGAAATCACAGAAAGGCGGTTTTAAATGAGCTTAAACCAAATCTCCACATCTACTGATAATCATACCGGAAGAGTGACTTGCTGTCTCATTCGAGCCTCCCAACACTTGAAAATGTAGGTGTGATTTCAGTTTTATTCTCAGAACAGAGGTGTGGGTGGGGAAGGGAGATTTATATAGGTAAGGAAAAAGCTTCTTTACGCCTCTTCCTTGATAGATGGCCCAGCCAAATGTCTGCTTCGGATTTCTGGTACATTTGTAATTGGACAGAGGCTACTTTGAATAAACACCTGTTTGGCAAAGCAAGCAGCTCAGTTGTGGGGAAGGAATGTCTCAGTTGCCATGTAGATGAGTGAGTCGAACAAGATCCTTTAAAAAAAATACACTACCATCTCAACTCCCACTTCTAACCAGAGGAAGATCTCTGTGTAACTTGGGAAACTTGCAATACCACATTTCAAACATTGGTTCGTCACAAATCCAGCCCAAAGTGAGGTAACTGAAGATTACACTGAAAAGACCTGAAAGGGATCAACTTCTGGCTGTATTTTGTACATTAAAGTATTATCAAATATTAATTTTTGTGTTGCCTCTGCAAATGTGGTTATAATTGATGCAGCACATTTCCAGGCACTGTGATGGGTCTGAAGCAAATTTACACTGTGCCAAAAAATTCATAGAGTGGCCATGGGCCAGTTGCTCTTTCTCTCAGTCCAGCCCACCTCATAGGATCCAGGTAAAACAGAACTTTTGAGCAAAGGGAAGACTCAAAATAAAAAAAATAAAGAAGTGCATCATTTCACCTTCGCTAAACAAATAATTTGCTAACGCAACTGAACTTTATAGCTCTAAAGGCTGCAGAATTCAAAACTATTTTATTATCTATATTTTTTACTACATTTTTTATCCTGCCCTTCCTTAGGATCATGGAAGGGGTCATACGGGTCATCTAGTCCAACCCCCTGTTCAAGGCAGGATCCACCTAGATCTCTGTGTAATTTGGGAAACTTTGGGCTCAATTTGTGACCATCCAATGTTTGAAATGTGGTACTGCCAGATACCACATTTCAAACACTGGTTCATCACAGATCCCAAGTTCATCCAGCTGCTGCTTGAAGACTACCAGAGGGGGGAGCCTCAAGGAGAATGGGGCAGTACATCAGTCTCCCCTACTCTCCTCTACTTAACCTTCACAACACTCCTGCAAAGTAGGTTAAACCAAGAGTGTGTGACTGGTCCAAAGCCACCAAGAGATTCCATGGTAGAGGGGACTGGAGCTTTCAACAGAGATGTCCCAAAATCAAAAGAAGATGTGATTGCCTTAACATGCCAGAAATATTAGTATTTATTGTTTTCATTCAGACACTGAAGAACACATTATCGTTTCTGGCGTGGACAACTGCTGTTGGGTTCCTAGCAGCAGAAGACAACAGAAGCTGGGGCCCTTCGCCCTGCATCAGGCCAAGTGAGTTCTGACTCACCAAAGTTTCTGCTGGCATAAATTCTGTTTGTCTTGAAGATGCCACTGTATTGTTTTATTGTGTAGGAGCGGCATCAGATCAAAAATAATCGTTATAATTGCTTTAATTAAGTGATGCCGCAATAGAGTTTTCCTTAACATTTTTTTAAATCACAGCAAGTATTTAACAATCAATGCCACTAAAAGATTTTCCATTTCTGTTTCCAATGTACAACCAACGGTCCCTTTCATTTCGAGCCAGCAAATAGCTACAAATCCATTCAGGACTGAAGTGCCTTCTAGCTACTTTTGTTTGGCTGAAATCTATGCATATCTACTCAGAAGTGCCCCGGAGCTCAGGAGGGTTTATGCCCAGATAAGCACACACATAGACCTTGGCCTTCTTTCTAGCGAATTTTAAAAAAAAAAGCTGAAAGAGCAAGAACACTTTTACACACACACACACACACACACACACACACACACACACACACACACACACACACACACACACACACACACACACACACACACACACACCGCCCCACAAAAGCTTGATGGAATAGATAGGTTTCTCCCCACCCACTCCATGCATTTCCCCTTCAGCTGGAATTTGTTTATTTGAAAGAGGGGGGAAGGAATTGAAATTACTGCTCTGCACCAAGTCATGATTGAACTGGGATTTTTTTAAAAAATGCTACCCAGGATAATATGCCAACTTCACAGTCTTAAATCACTGTGCTTTGTAATGGCCAGAAATCAGACACTATTTCAGTGTATACCACCTATACAGAATGTCAGCCAAATCTCCTGCCTTCCATGGCTAATTCACAACCACAAGAGTGTTTATCCCCCCCCCCCCCACAATAGGAATGAAATTTATCCCTACACTTTTTTTCTTTTGCAGGAACACTTCACAGAAAGGAAGGGGATTCTCTAAGTAGTCAGGGGCAGGATGTGTGGCTGCCAGCAAACCTGGGGAGAACATTCTTGTCCTTTCCATCAAGGCTTAGTGTGTGGAAATGGGCTGTTGAAGCTTTTGGCCTCACAGAGATAACATCACAGATTAAAGCCTCAATAGGAAAGGGTCAGAAGCCAGGCTGCAAGCTGTAAGCTCCAGCAAGGAATCGGGAGGTTCAGACAGCCATGCCAACCTTCACGGGATTGGTCCAGTTCCTTTCAATTCCCAGCTACCCACACCTTATAGGGTCAGCTGCCAGCAGATTCTGGAAATCCATCCAAGGATCTACCTTTGGGTCGGCTGGCTCAGGGTTTGTGTAGAAGCCTGATCACAAATCCACAAGTAGCTTGAAACCAAATGGCTGTGGTTTTATTAATCTCCCTAAGCGATGACAGATTCACTTGCTAACATCAAGTGCGTGCACACTCCTTTTAAACTTTCTGTTCGGCATCCCTTAAACCGTTAAGCTTCTCCCAACTCTTTTTTGCCGCCATCTCCCCACCCCGGACTGCACGATCTTGCCTGATTTCAGCATTTCTCTCCAATGATTTCAATGGGCAGTGTTCTTCTAGGGCAGGATATCACCACACTTGAATCTGACTTTTTGCCCTGAGTTAAGTTTTAGACGTTCCGGGGAACAGTCCACTGAAATGCACAGGTTTAGACTGGAGTAACTCTGCATAGGACGGCACTGTTAATCTATTTCAGCAGAATTAAATCGGGTTGAGAAGGGTTTTAATTTTGCAGGGCTGTGGGAACTCTTAAGGCAGTAGATGATATCCACTGGCCTCTAAAGATGCCAAGAGAGTCCTTTTTGTTTTACTGAAGAATCCTGCCCAGCGCTATATGGACCTCAACAGTTGGACTTGCTGGTTGAACCAGTCTCAGAGCACGCAGCAAATACAGTCAGATACCTATGCTTACTCACTTTGTACAACGGGATATACTCCCAGGTAAATTTGCACAAGATCACAGCATTAGTCTGAGGAAGGGGATTTTAAAATGGCTTAATTTTAACTGGACTGGGGAACTTAAACTCTTAGGGACATCTAGCGTCTGGTAATTTCGCTGAACATTTTATTGTCATTTGCATCATTATTATACTTGATGTTGTTGCTAGAAGCCCATCACAGCTGCATTTACTCAGGAGGAAATGTCACTGTCAGTTTCAAATGCTTTGCACCCTCAGTTTAAGTTCAGAGCTTGATCTCTGGCTGGAAATCAAGTCGAGGACCGACTGCCTCGGAAGTCACTTGTTTTTAATTAGAATCCGAGATCAAAATAGAGAGATCTAGTTAAACTGAGAGAAGCCAAAGATTAGATTAAATTAAAACGATTTATAACTGGGGCACCAGATTAATAGCAGTTGATTCAATTAAGAAAGGCGAATCGGGTCGATCAGATACAGCGGAGACGCTTGGCTTCATTGCTGGAGACTGCGTCTAATTTTTTCCAAAAAGAAAAAAAAATCTCAGCTAGTTAATTAGCCCCGACTCCCTTGAAACTTCAAACGCTGCTCCCAACTGGATGAAATAATCAGAGAAGAAGCTGGAACTTCCCCGGGGGAGAAAACAACGCGGCGGAAACCTGGCTTTTAAGAAAGCAGCGCAGCCGCCCAAATCCCCGGGAGGAAAAACGGCAGGCCGCCTCCATGGGTGGAAAGCCAAACCAGGGTGCCCAAAGAGGGTCTCTGGGTTCGCCCCAAAGGCTCAGCCCACAAACTAACCTCTTCCCTCCCCCCTCCCGTCCTAAGAGCCTTCACAAGCAAGCCCTGCCGGCTTCCATCAGAAGGGGTAAAGTAAACCCACTCTTTCAACGAAGCAACGCTTTTTAAAACCCTGCTGGTATTTAGGCGGGATGGAGCTGCTGTGACCCTAAGACGGCACTGTCACCGATGCATGGAGCATCTTCGCCCTCGGCCAGGGTGCATCAGGGTCGTCGCTGCCCACTAGATGCCCTGAAACTGACTCCCGTTCCTCCTGTCTGAGGCCGTCGGTTTCAGGGCATCTAGTGGGCAGCGACGCCCCTGATGCACCCTGGCCGAGGGCAAAGACAGCGCTTTATGCCCGGGGAAACTTCAATGGGCCTGCATTGCGAGGGGCTAACTCTGCGCACGCCGTCGGTTCCCGCGGGTGTCTAAACGCAGGAGCGCCCCGTTCTTTTGGAAAGAATGCGCCACTCGCGTCTATTAAAAGTGTAAATGTTCAACGCCCCCGATCACGAGGAACTATTTTTAAAAAGCTCATAACAAAAACCCAGAACCGCACTAAATACAGGCCTGTACTGGGACAAGAGGGTCGAAGGGGGCCGCAGGGACCCGACAGAGGCCACCATATGGGCGGGCCACCTCCCGGGAATGTGGACGGTGCCACAGCTCGGATCCTGGTGTCGAACCGAGGGGGAAACGTTTCTTTGCAACCGGCTGGCCCCGGGGAAACAGGTCGGGCTTGGCTTGGCTACCAGCCCGGTTGTTCTCTTGGGTGCTGCTGGGGCTGAGCCCGGAGGGAGGATTCTAGAGGGCCATTTGGATCAGGGCCCTTCCCTTGGGATGGGGGGAGGTCTACCCCCCGCAGGGCTCGGGAGTCAGACCCTTCTCGGATCGGCCTCTCTACTCTTGCGGGGCTCCCCGAAGGCTCCCGGAGCCCGGCTTCCTCTCCGGGAAAAGGCTGCCGGCCCGCCCGGTGGGGATTAACTGTTCCGCCGGGGCAGAAAAGTCGGACAACTTCCAGATCCCGTTGCCGGAGCAACATCTTTGGCGCCTACCAGGAATGCTCCGCCAGCAGCGGATTGCGGAGTGACTCCAGATTGGAGAAGGGGACGCGCCCTTGGGGCTTCACTCAACCCCATCCTCAAGGATGACACGTCGGTCAGCCTGAACGGGCTCCCCCCTCGCCACTGCCCAGGGCCCCCTTCTCCAGACACAGAAACCTCTGAAGCCTTTCGACAGCTCCGGAGCAATCCGAATTAGGGGCCGCGGGGAAGGGGCGGGCGGGCGGGCGTGTTTCAGCGCGAGCCTGGGGTGGAGGCGACCTCCAACTCCCGAAACTCCGGAGCCCAAAGCATTGCCGGCCCCCTACTGAACGGCACGGCTTTTGGGGGGAGAGGAGGAAGAGAGAGAGCGAGTCCGGTTCTTTCTTTTCCTTTCCCCCTCGGCGGAGTTTCCCTCTTTCGTTTCCTTCTGGGGGGGCTGCTGCTCCGCCGCGAGTGCTTCGTGGCACCTGAAACTGGGGTCGGCCGCTGCCTTCCTCGCCCACGGAAACACCTCTCGGAGCGCTTCGGCCGGGCTCAAGTTCTGGGGCCCTTTCGGGAGACGGGCCGGGCCGCGTTTTGCGCAGCGCGCATCGGCGGCGGCATCGGCGGCAGCAGCGCAGAGGTGCTCATCCTGGCCTGGGAGTCCCGCGGCGCCTGCGAGGAACGTCTCGCCCGACGCCGGGAGGCTTCGCGCCGCGGGAGCCGCTTTCCGAGGAAACCCGCCACAGCCTCAGGGCGCCCAACGCGGCCGCCCCGTCGTGAGGCCGCTTTCCCGGGAAGTCGGCCCGACGGCGCGGCCGGCCAAAGCCTCAGCAAAACAAGGGCGAGAGGTCCCGGCGGCCGGGGGTGCCCGCTGCTCGGGGGACCTGCACTCTGGAGGGAGACCTTCTAGTTTATCTGCTGCCCTATTCTGAATTGCCTCGGCTGCTCCCCGCTCCCCTTCCCCCCCCCCCCGCTTGCCCCGTCCGTTAAACCGCGGGCTGTCCCGGGCAGGAAACATCTGGCGCCCGCCGTCCCCTTCCCTTCCCTTCCTTGCGCTGCCTTGCGCGGCCGGGCTTACCTTGAAGGCCACCGGGAGGGTCTTGTTGCAGCGCCAGTGCGACGGCAGGACGGAGCACAAGAAGTTGGGGCTGTCGGTCCTCACCAGCTCGCCGGGGTGGTCGGCCAGGACGTCGACGACGGAGCGCGCCTCGGGGCGGCCGCGGGAGCCGGGGACGGCGGGAGGCCCGAGGGCGCCGCCGCTGCTGCTCTCTCCCATCTTGCCGCAGGCGAAGGCCGTGGAGGGGGGCGTGAAGCGCCTGCTGGTGCCGGGGTCTACGGGAATACGCATCACAGCCGCGGGCGTCAGCGGGGCGCGCGGGCCCGGGCCGGACGGGGGGCGCGCGAGGCGGGCGCCGCCGGGGCCCCAGCAGCAGCCGCCGGCCGCGCCAGCCGCCGCGACGGCCGGGCAGCCCAGCCTGGCGAGGGCCGCCCAGGGGCGCCGCGCGGGGGGCAGCCAGGCGCAGCTCGCCAGCGGGACGGGACGGGCGGCGGAGGCGCCCCGCTGCAGCCCAGCCGGTCCCGAGCGCTCCTCCCCAGCCTGCCCCGAGCGACCTCTGCCGGCCCCCCGCCTCCGGGCCTGCCCGCCCTGGTCTGCAGCTGCACGCGATCCCTTGCTGGGAGGGGGGGCGGTTGGTCTGCGGCTTCCGAGGGGCCCCCCGCGCGGCCACTCCAAAGCTCGTCCGAAAGTGGCCGCCGCCGCCGCCGCGCTGGGTGCCCGAGTGTATGGACTCGGAGGCAGACCCGCGACGGGGCGGTGCCGGCCGGGACGAGTGGCGGCGCGGGACGCCAATAGGAGTGCCCGGGCGGGGCCACGCCTGGGCTAGCAACAGGGCTGGGGTGTGGGGAAGCCCCGCCTTCGCCTGCTTCGGTGCCGCCCCATCACCTGGACCCTGGTGGATGCTTCCCTCGAGGGGCGTCCTGCGCACCCCGGGGCGGGCGCGGGGAAAAGCCACTGCCGGCTCCTGCGCTGGCAAGCCGGGCGCGGAAGAACAGGCAAGTTAGGGGCCGCGGCAAGACAGGCCTCCTGCTCCCCCCACCCAGAAATCTGGTCGGGCAAATGAAGGCTGCGATCCCAGGTCTGCTGTGGGGGGGGGGGGGGCGGGTGTCGCCAGCCGCGAGGCTCCAGGCCAGAGAGGCGGCGGAGGTCGGTCTCGGTTGGCAGCCTTCCAATCTGACCCCAAAAATCCAAATAATTGATGCCCCCCCGGACACCCCCTCTGCCCCTCCTCCGAGGGCCCCTTTGGCCGGGTTTCGGGGGCGGCCTTGGACTTCCAAACCATGCCAGGATCTCGAAGCGCAGGGCTTGGGTTGGGTCGGAACGGGCCCTTTCCTCCTCCCCACCCCCCATCCCAGGGCAGGAGTTTGCAGCTCGCCCCTTCCTTCTCCAGCCCGGAGCAGCCTCTTGACAGCCCAAGGGACCAGTTGCCCTAAGCCGAGCGGGCCCATTCCAAGCCCCGGAGGTCTGAAGGGTCAGGGTTAGGGCCAGGGCTCCGTCTCGGGTTAGGCCTGCGCGGGTTGCAGGGGACTGGCACGGGAGGCTCCAAGGAGGGCGGGCGACAGGCCGGCAGGGGAGAAATGCCCCTTCGGCTCCTGGTGGGTGTGGAAAGTGCCCCACAGTCGCCGCCGACCTCTGGCCGCCCAGGCAAGAGACCGACAGCAGGGCCTTGGCCAGCTCAGCCATCCTGGTGGTCTCCCATCCAAGTCACAGCCAGGGCCCACGCCGCTCAGCTCTAAGATCCGAAAAGAGCGGGCCAGTCTGTCTGGGCCAGGGGTCTGCAACCTGGGGCTCTCCAGATGTTCATGGACTACAAATCCCTTCAGCCCCTGCCAGCATGGCCAATTGGCAGGGGCTGATGGGATTTGTAGTCCATGAACATCTGGAGAGCCCCAGGTTGCAGACCCATGCCAATTGGCTATGCTGGCAGGGGCTGATGGGAGTTGTAGTCCATAACATCCGGAGTGCCAAAGGTTCGCCACCACTGGGCTATATCCTGCTGCCTCTTCTCTCTCTCTCCCCTCCCCCTCCCAGCTTAATGTGAGGAAACAGGCGGTTGAGGTTTTTCAAGCCATGGAGCTCAATAACAGCCCGTGCAGGACAGCGCCATTCTCTCCAGGCCTGTTGGCAATACCCTTTAACCCCCCCCCCCCCCTGAAGCAAGCAACCGGAGCCTGGCCAAAACGGAGCGGAGGGAACCCTTCCAGCTGCGGCCGCCCGGAGTTTTGCTCCCATCTCCGGTGGCGGTTGAGGAGGGGAAACGTTGACCTCGGAAGTTAAGAAATACCTCGAGCAAAGAGGAGGAGGAGGAGGAGGAGGAAGCAGCCAGCAGCCCTTTCGAGGCACGGGAGAACCGCAGCCTTTAAAGCGAGCAGCAGAAGGAAAGGAACAGTGAAGAAATGCTCGTTCACACACATCAAAGTGGTACCCCAAAGGTTCGCTGCAAGTTGGCTCTTGACTCCTTAACTCAACGGAAGGAGAAGAAAAGTCTGTCCTGCCAGAGACAGGTTGTGTAGTGGTTAAGAGCAAGGGTTTGATTCCTCGCTCTGCCACTTGAACTGTGGGCTTAAGTTGCATTTTGCAGGACTGCATTGGTGGACATATACACACACGCACCCTTGCGAATTAAGGTTTCGGCATCCCACTCTCTTGATTCGAATTGTATCTGACCCTGCTGGCAACTCACTCCAACCTTGGTGCACTTTGGGCATTTGTGACCCGGCTGTCTGTTATTTTCCACGCATAAAACCTCTGCAAAGTGAGAATCCATGAATAGCGCCAGGGGTGAAGAGCAAGATCCGAGCACGGAGCACCTTAGAAACCAGCACCCCCCCCCCCAAGGGTGCTTTGGGGAGCCAAACCTCCCTTCGACAGATCGCCCAGACCTCTTGTGGGCCTTTCAGGAGTGGATTCCGCAGGGCATATTTAAAACGGGTTCGTGCCATGCGGAATTCTGCAGGAGCTCCTGAACTCGAATCTTGTCCTTCTGCTGCAGACTGATGACAGGACTGCTCTTCTGAAATAGATGCGCAGAAGAGTCACTACAAGGAAAGATCTTCAGATGCTCTGATGCTCAAGACTCCTCTGCTTTTCCTCCACTGAGTGAGGACTCTGCCACCCGCCTTGTGGAAAAGGCAACCACCATTTTTGGACACAAGGCAGGACAAGGAAGGTCTTGTTGGAAGAAAGGAACTTTATGCTGTTTCCTGCCTCAACCTATAGAGGGGTTTTTTACTAGATAGCCAGTGACTAGAAAGGGACCTAGGAATTTGTCACCTTTACTCTATCATGCTGGTCCTATCCTTTGATGTAGACTGATACTCTTAGGGACTTCCTCCCTTGCTTCCGCCTCCTCAGAACTCTCCATCTTACTTTCACCATGCCTAGGGAGAGGATGTGTCTCCTGCACATCCGTCTCCATCCAGCTAGAATAGGATAGTTAGTGAACCTATCTCTCCACCTTTCTATCCAGAATGGAGTTCACTAATAAATACTCTTTTTAATAGATTAGAAACTACAGACTCTGACTTTCTTTTGTGCCTAAGCTCTCTCTCTCTCTCTCCCAAGCTCACCCACGTGGTTGTCCAGGTGTGGTATAGATAGTGGCTAAGCTGCTGGACTGGGATCTAAGAACCCCTTGTCCAAACCCCCATTCATGTCCTGGAAGGGTGACATTGGGACAGCCAGGCGCTCTCAGCTCTGACCCTGGCTGGTGTATGGATGGGAGACCTTCAATGCAATGGGAAACCACCACTCTAATCTGGGGAACCGGGTTTGATTCCCCACTCTGCCACTTGAGCTGTGGAGGTTTATCTGGTGAACGAGATTAGCTTGTGCACTCCAATACATGCCAGCTGGGTGACCTTGGGCTAGTCACAGTTCTTTCCAGCTCTCTCAGTCCCACCTGCCTCACAGGATGTTTGTTGGGGCGGAGGGAAAGGCGATTGTCAGCCCCTTTGAGTCTCCTACAGGAGAGAAAGGGGGATATAAATCCAAACTCCTCCTCTTCTCTTGTTCTGAAAACCTCCCACCGAAGAGTCTGTTGTGACTTGGATGGCAAAGAAGTAAAACGAACGAACGAACGAACGAACGAACGAAAGAAAGAAAGAAAGAAAGAAAGAAAGAAAGAAAGAAAGAAAGAAAGAAAGAAAGAAAGAAAGAAAGAAAGAAAAGGGTTTATTTCTCTCCTCTAATTCTGGTGCAGACGGCTTCCCCACTTCTGAGTCCGAAAGGGTTAAACCTCAGTCTTCCAGGAAAAGAAGGGGGAAGAGTCCCCCCTCCTTGTGTTTCGCCTGCTGCTTCCTGTCCCCTGGCAGGAGACTTCGGAGGCGTAGCTGCCTCATCACCGGTTGCTTCTGCCCAAGTGAAAACGGTTCCGTGCTTCGCTCAAATGGTCCTAGATTCGTATTCCAGTTTAAGCACATCTTAAGGGTAGGGAGAAGAATCCACCCCGGTTACTTCTCGGCTCCCTTTCTTTACAGCCTGTCTTACAGAATTAGGAGCCCGACTGCCTAAGGCAGGCTATGCGAGAAGAAGCAGAAGAGGCAGCGGACTTGCAAAGGTAGAACACAATGCAGGAAAACCGGGATCATCTATAGAAGTGCTGCGTAAACTACAATTCGTTATGAAGGTGACCTTCTGGACCATAAATCTATTTGGGGGGCTCCTGGGCAGATAATTCAAATTCCCCCCGCCCCCATTCCATGTCAAACCAGAATCCTCAAAGAAAGGCTTTGCGGCTCCTCTGGGCTGTCCGAGGCAAACGAGGTTTAAAAGCGGAGTCAGCCAAAGCCAAACATCACCCGCAGAGAAATTCCGGATTCACCAACGCTCGATCCGGATCCAGACAATCCCCCCAAAATTTATTTCTAGGTAAACTTCTCAAGGATGAAAATGTTATGAAAGAGGGAGTCTTGAAAAGAAGATACCTCTTTTCAATGAAAAGCAGTAAAAAGATACGTCATTGGCGTTGACAGAAGAGAAATCGAGCTCGTTTAGAAGAGGAAATCTTTGGGTTTGATTCCGGTTTCTTGAAGGGGGATCGAAAGTAAACCAAAAAAAAATGCTTCTGCCGAAGGTGGAGTGGAATAGTCGGCTCGGCATCACCTAATTAATTTATCACCTTTTTCCAGGCAGGAAAGAATTAAAACAACAACAACAACAAACCGACAGGCAGGATCCGGCCAAGGAAAAGCACCTGTCAAGATTTTTAAAATGTTAAACTTTAAGCCGAATTTCAGCTAAGGAAATCTCATGGAAATCAGCTACATCCAGCCAAAAAGTAATTTGGCCGGATGCTTTCAAGGGCTAGAGGCGACCCAGCCCCCATGCCTATTTACTCCCGAGTAATTGGGCAACAATCCAACGACACTCTTTCCCGAGAGTAAGACCCACTGAATACACTGGGATTTACTTCGGAGCAGACCCGCTTGGGCTTTCTGCCCATGCCTATTTACTCCCGAGTAACTGTGCAGGATTGCAATCCTGAAACCTAGTGCTTGCCGGGTTTACTCGAAAGTAAATCGTCCTCTATTTAATGGGGTTTAATTCCAAGAAGTTACAGGCCGGCCGGAGCGCGCCTGCTTCGTCTCCTGCAAAGCCGCTCCCAACCTTTCTCGCTAGGTTGCCGGACGCTTCATTTTTCTCGCAGCTCTGGAGGCTTCGGAACAGCCGCTTTTCGAGAGCCTCGTTTTGGCTCGATCGGGTCCCTCACTCGAGATTAAGTTTCCGATCTGAACTTCACTTACGAGTAGAAGTGCTTAGGCGCGCCTGCGTATCGGCGCCTGTTGCATGGACCCCCGTTGCACTTAAGGTTTTAGTTTGCAGCAGCCAGGTTCTCTCCGTACCTTTACTCGAAAGTAATCCCTACTTCTTGCCATAAGTCACTCCTACGTGCCCCTAAGTGGAACACTCCAACTGAATGCAGGGGAGCAAAACGTTTTTAAATGGCTTAACTTGCTGGTGGATCGGGGTCCCCAAGTGTTTTTGTAAGCACGCGCGCGCGCACACACACACACTGCACAAACGAGTCCGTTCTTTTTGAAGCGCGGCGCGCCTTTTAATTCTTCCGAGTAAACCCATTCAGGGTCGCTCCTAACGATGTTCTCCGGGGCACTAGTGGAGAACGTGTCGATCTCACCTGGGGTTGAAGAGCTCCAAAGTCTTGTTTAGGTTTACTCGGAAGAAAGCCAACCCGGCTTCGCGGGGTCTAGCGGGCACCTGCATGAACTTTGCAGCCGAGTAGCGGGCGCCCCATTGATTTCAGCAGGGTTTACGCCCAAGAAACTGCAGGTCGACTAGCACAGGCCACTGAGAGCCAGGTGGGCTTACTTCCAAAGAAACCTCTAGGGCAGGGGTGTCCAACTCTGGCGCTTCAGATGTTCATGGACCACAACTTCCATCAGCCCCTGCTGGCATGGCCATGCCAGCAGGGGCTGATGGGAATTGTGGTCCATGAACATCTAAAGCGCCAGAGTTGGACACCCCTGCCCTAGGGGATCTGGCTGTAGGGAAAACTTCGGGAAGAGGGACAAACTGCCCCCTAAGTGGCAAATGGGGCAGGGCGGGAAAGGGAGAAAAGGGGCGGTGGCCAAGAAGCCTTCCCGGGGGCAGGGCTCGCTTTCATTCTTGCCCCTGGGGGTCTCCAGGGCTCGGCCAGGCTGGAGACGTTGCGCGAGGAGTCCCTGTTGCAATTCCTGTCCAGGTTATTGAAAATACTGCCTGGGTTCAGAGTTTAGACTGGACTCGTTTCCACGCCAAATGTCACCTGTGAACTGAGCGCGTTGGCATCTCCAAGACCTGATTTCTGAGACGCCTGCGGGCCTTCACGAAAAACATGACTTGGTTAACGCGGTTAACGCGGTTTTTTTTAACGCTTCTGTGAGTTGAAAAATGTAAAGGGGGGGGGGACCTCTAGCCTACCAGAGAAATGTTAAGAAAAAGAAAAAGCTCAGAACAGCTACCTAGGAAGGGGGGTGCTGGCTGTATCTCTGCTGTAGAAGAAAAAGAAGAAAGAAGAATTCCTCTCCTCTGTAAGGAAACTCAAAGGGGCTCTTACAAACTCCTTTCCTTCCCCCCTTACAACAAACACCCTGTGAGGTAGGTGGGGCTAAGAGAACTTTGATGAACTGTGACTAGCCCAAGGTCACCCAGCTGGCATGTGTTGGAGTGCACAAGCTAATCTAGTTCACCAGATAAGCCTCCATAGCTCAAGTGGCAGAGCAGGGAATCAAACCCAGTTCTCCAGTTTAAAGTGCACCTGCTCTTAACCACTACGCTGGCTCTCCTGGGGAAGCAGGGACTGAGTAAATTCTTCATAGCTCATTAGGTATGATTGGAATTCACCTCCTGTCCAGGCAACAGAACGACCTGCCTTGGGAGGAGGTTTCCCGTTGTGCACCTGCATGAGTCACTGCTTAGCGCTTCTTTCCAATCAGGTCAGGATCTGATTTTTGTCCAACAAATGTGCAGCCCCGCCCCCATGTTATTTTTTAAAAAATTGCTGAGCTTCTTCTATGAATGGGTAAATTTTATATATATATAACTCTTATCGACTAAGCAAGCGTGTGTTCGCCTTATTTCTGACTTTTCAGACCGAGAGTCCACAGAATTACCCTCCTTCAGGTATGTGGCTGTTGGAGGAAAGTCATCGGGGTTTGCGACACAGAAATCCTTCACAGACTTGTCCAGAAATACCCGGTATCTCCGAGAACCTGTAGTTCTTATTGTGCCTTAAACATAATTTTACATAAAGAAAGTGTCGCGCATCTATCGGAAGTTCGGGAGAACAACGATTCAGCATAATAATAATATGCCTGCGCCAAAATCCGACCTGAGTTGTCATTTTGTTCTTCGGCCACTAGTTGGCGCTTTAACCACATCCTTCAACGCTGCCGCTTCATAAAACTGCTTCATATAAACTACCCTGTGGGTATTAAAATCAAAACTTCACTGCCAACGGATGGTTTTCAGAACCCACATCCAGTTTACCTCCCACCAAGTTTGCAGAGGGGGGAAAAAGCATTAAGCGGACACACACACAGCCCTTCAGCTCCTCTAATGCTTTTTCTACTGGAATTTCCAACCTTGTATTTTTAAAAAAAACCTAGTCTGATATTTTCAGATCAGGGTTAGTATAGAACAGCTAAGAAGCTAAGTTATAAACTGTGAATATCAGGCCTCACCTTTGCCATAAATATACACAAGGAATATTTTCCTAAAATTTAAAGCCTGGATTTGGGGTGATTCCTTAAACATCCATCCCATGAGTCATGGCTTAAATGTTTATTTTCTTTTTATTCTCCAAAGGCAGACTTCGTAGCTTCCACCACGAGATTATATAATTTGCCCTTACCCATTACCTAGCTTAGTTTCTGCTCCTTACAGCATGGATTGCAATTCATGTTTCTCCACTGCCAGGTGTAACATACCTAAGCAAAGAACAGCGTGAAAACTAGATGAGATAAGAAATGAAGACCTTAACAGTACAGTAAAATTATGGAACATCACAAAACTAGGATATACTGCCAATGTACAGAACATTTCAAAGTGGGTGTCATTTTGAATATACACAATGGCTTAAGCCTCATATCCAAAACTGAGACACTGCTTAAGCTATTGTAAAGGTTACAATAGCAGTTCTCACCCAAGTGGGTCATGACTCTCTTACAAGTGGTTCACAAGGCCAGGATGGAGGAGGTGGAACAGGGTGTGCTGAGAGAACAGGTTTAGTGTCTGCATACTGTGAAGGATACTAACTTGTTGCTCAAGAATGTTATAGCTCTATAAGATAGCCAGTGTGGTGGCATAATGGTTAGAGTGTCAGCCAAGGGTCTGGGAAACCCAGGGTTCAATCTCCTCTCCAGAAATATGCAAAAAGGGGGATGTAGCAGAATGCAGTGCCAATACACAAAAGGAGACCTGCTATACAGCGGCTACAGAAAACCAACCAACACTGGAATATAAACAGAAGGTGCTCTAATAGTGTACTACAACCTATTCATGTGAATAAAGTGCAACAACATGTAAGGCATACCTAAGACATAAATGAACAAGAAGACTGATAAACACACGTGTGTGCAGCCCAAACCAGCAAGCACAGAAAAGTCCTTGAGATTGAAGAATGTAAAAAGTCCTGGTATGTATAGTCTCATCAGAACATTCTGGTGCATTCTCATGTGCAAATTGGAAGCAGGTAAGTAGGCAGGAAATTCCAGATCTCACCCGTTTCGCTGCAATGCAGCTTCATCAGCAATATGTTTGTTTCAAGAGCTTCCCCATAATAGGAATATAGAATAGCTTGTCATTGTTCCTGATAAGTAAAGAGCTAAGCTTTAGCAAAGTCTTGTAAAGGGCACAGAGTGAAAAGGAAAGATAGTGTAAGAGGCTTTAGATTCCCATTGGCTATAAATAAATAGTGACCATGAAAAACAAACCTGTCAGATTATTTAATTCAATTTAATTATTTGGTTTATAAACAGCTCTTCCTCCAGTTATAGATTGGGGAAAGGAAAATACAAGGTCATGGTGTAGTGACTAAAGTGGCAGACTGGTAGTTTGGTAAACCCAGGTTTGAACCCCCACTCATGTAATGGAAACTCACTGGCTGCTTTGGGTCACACACTCTTTAGCCTTACCAACCTCAGAGGGTTACTGTGAGGATAAAATGGAGGACAGGAGAACGATGCTTGAAATCTCCATTGCGGAGAAAGGTAGGATATAAACAAAGTAAATACACAAAAGACTTCACAAGTAGGCCTGGCTTTGTAACAGTTGAGAAGCTCTCTGGGTTACAGGGACAGAGGGCTTGCAGTGTGCTTTAGTCACTGTATGGAAGTGCATTCTTGAATGGCTAAGAAACCCGTCTCCACTTAAACTGTGCAAAGACTCTGAGCCTTCAGCCCCATGATTCATATTCCTTTACTGCCATAATTTACTTATATTGTTTAGGAAGAAATTCTGGGGAATTAGTCTGTTTTTGCCACAAAAAAAAAAGGGAGTTTTGTGGCACCTTAAAGTAGGTTTGCCAACAGGCTTTTTCAGAGTGGCTTAATGGGCTGCTATTTATCATGTAATTGACCTCTACCCCACGAAAAGCTTCAACTGGCCATTCCCACACAAGAAGTCTCTTTTTAAAGGGACAGGACATTTTTTCCACCCTCCAGGATTTTGGCAACCTGACTAACAGATTTATTGTGGCAGAAGAAGAAGAGTAGAAGAGTTTGGATTTATATCCCCCCTATCTCTCCTGTAGGAGACTCAAAGGGGTTTACAATCTCCTTGCCCTTCCTCCCTCACAACAAACACCCTGTGAGGTGGGTGGGGCTGAGAGGTCACCCAGTTGGCGTATGTGGGAGTGCACGGGTTAATCTGAATTCCCCACATAAGCCTCCACAGCTCAGGCGGCAGAGCAGGGAATCAAACCCGGTTCCTCCAGATTAGAATGCACCTGCTTTTAACCACTACTGCTCTTTTGTGGACTACACCCGACTTTGACAGATACATGGATTCTCGGTCAGCAGAAATGTGTAAAATGTGATAAATGGTAGATTAAAATGCTATGAAATGCAAGCGGTATAGCATGGGACTGCAGGTGTTAACCAAATTAACTTGTTTTCACCAGTTAGTATTGCTGTAAACTGCCATTGTACGTATAGGATAGATTTGTGCAAAAATTCCACAAGCTGCTTGCAATTGAACTCCACAGTTCACTTTCCCTTTTCTCTCTGTATTTCTCCTTCACAAGAAGCTTTTTCATTGATGCAGTGGTCTCTAGCCCATAAAATGATACACTTCAAGAAAACAGCTAGACTTTAGGGTGCTTCTTTTTATTATGGAAGAGACTCATCAGATAGTCTGGATGCTGGATTCTTCCCAAGGAAGAAGTCTGAAAATCTGGGTTGTTTAAAAAAGAAAGTAGTGGGGTACTCTCACAACATTGAAAGCAAAGCCCACTTATTTCTTTGGCCTTATCTCCAAAGGAATTAGGATTGAAAAGAGAAAAAAAAAGAACAGAGGGAAAAGGAGAGATTCTTGTCTTTCCCCATTCCTGTTTGAAGCTTTATTCTGCTGCAATTTTAGAGCAGCAACAGTTTGGGGAAACTCCTGTCAAATACAGTGTGTTTGCCAGGGAATAAGCACAGCCTAATTGGTGTAAATTCAAAGCCTATCTGACTACAATCTTCCTAATCGGTTTAGTTAAGAAAACAAATAGGTTCCATTCACTGGGCAGCTGGTAAATGTGTATATTTTGCTTCCTCTACTGCTAACTATTGCCAGTCCACACCCCGAGTCTTGATATGTTTAAACTGAATTTCTGTGTGCGTGCACCAATCTGTGCCTTACCTTCCGGGCAGGATTGGGCTGTGTATTTTCTTTCTTCAGATCAATGGAAAGAGTTCCCACATTAGCATCTTTAGAACTGACCTTCCAGGCTTCCATCTATAGTATCTTTGGACTGAGAAGCATCCACTAGATGAAGTGGAAAGTATTGCTTCTCATTGAGATTGATAGAAATGATTTAATTTTACTAGCAAGGTGTGTTTATGAATGCCAGAATAAAGCACATCCCAATTCACTTTACCCTGTGATTACTGTAATATTTTAAGATCTACAATAGCCTTTGAGAAACCTTGTAGAATTAAAATATTTCACATGTATTATGCCTCAGTTTAAACATCATGCCAGGTGAACATAAACTGTTTACCTGTGTGGAGTCCCACATGCCTAGAAAATGAAATGAAAAATCAGATGTGGGCTCCTCTCTGTACAGTTTTGAGGAGGCAGGATGGGGCCTGCCTAAATTACAGCAAATCCCTGATGGGTTTCCTCAACAAAAAAATTGAGGCACTCTAGGGTTGATTCCCCACAGAAAAAATGAATGTAGAATGTAACAAACCAGTTTGGGAAAAACTGGGACCTTTTCAGCACGGATTCAGTGTCCCCACAGCAGTTTCTGCCCCACAAACAATCCTTGTTCCCAGAAATGCAGCAGAAACGAAGGATTCCCCACTGAGGCTAATTGAACACGTGATCCGCTCAGGGGCTATCCTGATTGGCTGTTGCGTTGTGTTGGGGCGGGATTTTTTTTAAAATTTTCAAACTTCCGGATCCACGTCTCTGCGAGCATGTGCAGAACGACCCTATGCGGAAACGAAGAAACGGGCGATTAAAGCGAAGCCCTGTTTCCGCGTGCCTCCTTGTAGTTGGATCCACATGGATACGACGTGTAGCACTGCTTTGTATTGCCTTCTACTCAGTCAATCAGTCAAAACTGGCCCCATGTTGCTTCATATCCACGTGAATCTCTGGTGCGTGAAATTAAAAAAAAGGCTGTGAATGCATCGCACACAGCCCACTGCGTTCTCATTGGATGGGAGGCTCCATGTCACTACCAGCGGAAGGAAAAATGAATCCGGATCCACCCCACCCCCCCAACTTTCCCACCGCTCCAGATTGTCCATGCGTTTTTTTGAAAAAGTCTACTTTCGTCTAAAATAACACATGCTGGGGGTGGTGGTGCCAGAACCAGGATGAATCTGTGTTCGGTGGTTCAGAAGGGGAGTTCTTGCTGAAACCTTGATATTTTGCATGAATATCACACGATTAATTGACCGTGGGGAATCGACTTAGTTTAGCTGTGATACCAGACTTGTGAGAGCATGGAGGGGGAAGTTTAAAAAAAAGATATATTCATGTTTAACAGCACCATTCTAAGAAGAGTTATATCCTTCTAAGTCCACTGAAGTCAGTGAGGTTTGAAGGGAGTCTGTTCAGGATTAGTTTTGCGGCAAATGTAGCTTCAGCAACCCTTATAAGAAATTCTGTAAATTAGTCACTATTATTATTCCCAAATTATAGATGGTAGGTATGGAAAACTGAGGTTATGAGCCAACAGCTTCTCTAAAACCATCCAAAACTCAAGGTCAAAGTGAGACCAACCTTCCACTGTAACAGTCTTGAAGAACCACTTTATTTGAAGCATGTTCGCTGGATTCCAGTGGAAACATTTTTATGTACATTTGTTTCAGCTTAAATGTAGGTCTGTTTAACTGTTGGTAAACAGAAATATATTTTCCACAGTCCTGTACACTCCACAATACCATGAAACGATGGGCTTCAATCTTTCTAAACTTGTCCATGTGTTGAGATCAGAATCAGAGGCGTAGCAAGGGGGGAAAGCGCCCGGTGCACCAGTGCATCTTCCGCCCCGTCCCACTCCGGAATGCCCCCACCCTGCCCCCATCCTGCCCCCGTAACGCCCTCACCACACTCCCACAGGGGCACGCACCCGGTGCGTCGTGCCCCCCACTCCCGTCCCCTTGGAGTTACACCTCTGATCAGAATAATGTACCAGGAAGATGGAGAGCCAAAGTTATATGTTTGCTAGTGTTGAGGCCAGGGGCCCAAAAAAGCAGGGGACAGGAAACACTAGCCAAGCTCCAGGAAACCCATCACAGTGAGGAACAAGTCACGGGTCAGAGTCTGGGAGGATTCCTCTTCAGCACTGTATGGTTGAAAACGGTGGTCTGAATATGATTATAAAAGCTACCTTGAGCCTCTCGATGACAGGAAATATAAGATTGTGTTTTGATACAATGTACTAGCTGCACACCCATCCACACACACGTTGTGTTGAGATTTTTTTTTTCTATGAGTAGTCAAACTCTTTTAAACTCAATTTAGGAACAAGGCTCTATTTCCGTGGTGGCGAACCTTTGGCACTCCAGATGTAATGGACTACAATTCCCATCATCCCCTTCCAGCATGGCCAATTCGCCACCACTGCCCTATTTTGAACACTGTCCGGTCCAAGTGTCCACATTTTTATTTCTTTTCTGTTTTGTAGGAAAAGATGGTGGTGGTGGTGGGGGGAGGGGTGTTAAAGGTGTTTTATTTTGTTCAGATCACGTCTGTTATGCTTTAACATTTATTTAAGCCACTACTTGAAGATGTGGTTAGAAGATATATTTGTTAAATATATTTGTTTCATTAAAATGTTTATATGCTCCTTCAATACATATCCTAATACATAATTGGCTAAGAGATGGAATGAGTCACTCCTACTCAATCAGCATAAAAAGCTCACTCCCAGCTGTGGAAGTGAGTGTTGCATGCCCATTAGTTCTCAGTCCCTCACCAGCTCTCTCCCCCGCCCCAAGACCAAGCTCCCCAGCAGTGGCAAAAAGCTGCCCTCCCCACCAGGCCAGCAGAAACCTCCCCAGACTCCCAACTGCCCTCTCCTCCCCCCGCCCTCAAATCCAAGTTGGGCAGGCAGTGGCAGAAAGCAGCCTTTTCTGCTGGGCCTGGCAGAAGCCTCCCCACTCCCCTGTATGCCCTCTTCTAGTGCCCAAACCCAAGCGAGTGTGGCCTGGTGGGGCAGAGGTGGCAAGAAGCAACCCTCCGGCTGAGCCTGGCAACAGCCTCCCCAGTCACCCACCACCCTTCCCCGGTCCCAACTCCCTACCCTCAAAGCCTCCCCACTCTCACGCGCCCTGCCTCCCCTGGTTCCAAAACCCAAGCCAGGCCCAGTGGGGCAACAAGTGAGGCAACAAGCCACCCTCCTACTGGGCACGACAACAGCCTCCCCTGTCCCCTGCCCAAACTTCCCTGACCCCTGAACCCTATGCTCAAAATGGTGGCCGCAGCCTCTGAAGTTAGAGTACTGGCTCCTAGGCGAGTGCTGCTGCCATGATTGTCCTGGGCAGCAGCTGTTAAAAGGGCCTTCAGCTCACTTTCACAAAGGAAACCGCCCCCTGTATCCCCACCCTTAATTTTGGCTTACATCCTCCTCCTCTCTTCCAGCATCCTCACAACAATCCTGTGAGTTAGGTTGGGCTAAGAGTTTGTGACTGGCCCAATATTATAATCATGAAGCTTCCACGACAGAGTGTGCTTTTAAACAAGCATTCAGTACTTGGCTTGACAACCTCCAGATGGGGTCTGGAGACCTGAAATTACAACTGAACTCCAAAACACAGAAACCAGTTCCCCTGGAGAAAATGGCTGCTTTGGAGCGGGGACTACATAGCTTTACATCCTGCTGAGAATTTTCTCCTCCTCAAACCTTGTTGTGGGTAGGCTCCTCCCCCAAATCTCCATAATATAAGTTGTTTGGTTGCTAAGTTGTTTTGCAAAGCCCACTGATGGAGAAAATGCTAGCTCACCCCTCCCCCACTTCTAGAGCCCATTGGATTTCCCCCCATAATGGGTTTTACTGCTAGTCTACACATAGACTGCCTTCTACTGAGACCATGCATCTATCAAATTCAGTTGTGTCAACTCTGACTGGCAGTGGCTTTTCCAGGGTCTGAAGTGGAGGTCTTTCATACTACCCACTTTCTGCTCCTTTCAACTGGAGATACCACAGATATTTACCTGAATGGCCTCCTGTCAGCTGCGACGAGGTGATCACCCTTATATCTGACCTAAAACAAGGGAAAGCGCCAGGCCCTGATGGCCTGCCACCTGAACTCTTTAGAAGATTCCCGGAGTTCTGGGCCCCTATTTTGGCTACCCTGTTACCAAAATTAACAACAGTGGCTGTATCCCTAAGCATTGGACTGAAGCTATCATTGTACCTCTACATAAAAAAGGCGATCCATCAAATCCATCTAACTATCGCCCCATAAGCTTGCTTTCAGTGGCTAGTAAGCTTTACGCAAGGTACCTTATGATACGCCTCACTGCCTGGTCCTCTTCAGTGCTAGTCTGAACAGATAGGATATGCCACATATGGTAAATCCACCCTTGACCAGCCGTCTGGTTTTAAACCATTTGATGGAGAAATATTGCCAATTTAAGGGTGGGAAACTCCTTGCGGCTTTCCTAGATTTGAAATGCGCACTCGACTCTCATTCCCAGGAATCAGCTGTGGGAAAAATTGACTGTGCTGGGAATAGACCAGAGATTACTGTTTCTTATTCGCCAGTTGGCCCCTCAACTACCTGTCAAGTTCAAGTAGATCGTAAGGGTCATTTTAACTTCACCTATAGTTTCTAACAAGGGAGTCAAGCAGGGTTGTATTCTCGCCTCTCCTCCTGTTCAATCTCTTTTATTTAAACTAATCTTGCTCCTCATATTTATCTCATGACTGAAAGTCACGCGACCCATTTTGGGGACAAAGACCCACATGTGCACTTCTTTCTATGCAGACTTATTACCTCGTGTTACTGTCTCGGTCCAGGTGGCCTGCAAAGACTACTTCAAGCCTTTTATGACGCATCGCAATGTAATACAAACAGTGCCCTGTCGACACTATAACAATCCAAAGTGCTGGATCTTTTCTAATTCAAAAAAACTCAGCATCGGGAAAAATAAACGGTACATTGATTGAACAGGTCCATTCATACAGATATTTAGGAATCACTCTTCCATCATTCCTTAACCTGGACCTCTCTATATCCACCAGACTCTCAATACAAGTAAAATCAAAGTGTTGGCAATTATCCAGATTTTTTCACACCAGAGGCGGTCAATTTTTTCCTGCCGCGAATGGAAGTTTTTTCTCAGTTAAAACTACTGCCACAATTTCATTTCTACGGAGTCTCCAATCTGGGGAGCAAAAAACCGCTTGAGAAATTAGAGAGTGTTCAATCTTTGTTTCTTCGGCTGCTTATTGGTCTTCCAAACTCAGTCACATATCAAGTTCTTTGTTTCAGAAACCGAGCCAAGACAATTTTTTCCCCGGTTTGGCTCTCTTTGTTTAAATAATACTGGCTTTCAGCTTTCATTATAGATACTCTCCCGGCAGTTCCCCTCACATATTTTCTGTTGGGTTTCACTCACTTCCACTCCACCTGCGCACACCAAAATTATCAAGCAAATAAAATGTAACATAGGTGCGTATCTTTTGACCAACTCCTACTGATGGATCTAAAGACAGGCTTTCGAGTTTTGAAACAACGACTCTTTGACATTGAAGGGCAGCTTCTCACAGCTGAGCCCATAGAACTTGTTCTCCCACATTTTATGGCATTTCACCACCATTGCCGGGTTTTATGGCTAAATATATTACGAGTAATTTAATCAATCCACATCTCCGCAGATATTTTATGCTTGCTCGGCTAAATGTGTTACCGACTGCCCAAACAAGAGGCAGATATCATGGCATCCCACAGGAGAACAGGACTTGTTCCTGTGCAGCGGGCCTACCCAAAACAACTGAACACGTGCTCCTTCATTGCAAAGATTTGGCAGTCTATCGGTTGCTTTTTCTCGAGGCCATCTTGAAGAAATTTTCAGTGAGATCAAACAAGGAAATAGTTTCACACCTGCTTAGTGACCATCATCCCCACACTACTGAATCAGTTGCCAGGTTTTTAACAAAGGCACTTGGATCAAGAGTGAAACCTTTGTGTAAATTTTAGTCAATTGGTTTTAACATAATCTGTATTTTACCACTCTTTATATGCCATTAAAGGTTTTGTATTTGTATTTGTTGTTGTTGATACCACAGATAAAACCTTGGACCTTCTGCATGCAAAGCAGATGCTCTCCCACTGAGCCACAGTTCCTTCCCACGGGAATACTCACAAAGACACATGAAGCTGCCTTCCAGTGAGTCAGACCCTTGGATCTAACAAGGTCAGTCTTGTCTGCCCTGACTGGCAGAGGCTCTCCAGGATCAAAATTGGAAGAAGAAGACAAGTTTTGGATTTATACCCCATCATTAAGGAGCCTCTGGGTGGCTTACAAACTCCTTTCCCTTCCTCTTCCCACAACAGTCACCTTGTGATGTAGGTGAGCCTGAAAGAATCCTGAACAAATTGTGACTAGCCCAAGGTCACCCAGCAGGGATGTATGAGTGGGGAAACAAAACCAGTTCACCGCTCATATGGAGGAGTATGGAATCAAACCCAGTTCTCCAGAATCAAACCCAGTTCTCCACCTGCTCTCAACGGCTACGCCATGCTGGAAATCTTCCGCATCACCTACCACCTGGTCCTTTAAGATGGAGATGCTGGGAGAACCTGAGTCCTTTGGCATGCCAAGTAGCCGCTCCACCCCTGAGCCACAACCCTCTCCAAAACCACCTAATCAGTGAGCTTAGACTGGAGCAACTCGTGTAGGTTTGTAGTAAAGAGAAGCCAGTAGGGTTAATTCTTGAGACTCCAGATGTTAGACTGTAATTTATCAGCCTTTCTGCCAGCATGGCCAAGTGGCCATGCTGGCAGGGGCTGATGGGAATTGTAGTCCATAACATCTGGAGTGCCAAAGGTTTGCCACCACGGTGTTAGATGGTTGAATGGTTAACACTGTGACAGCATTTTAATAACACTGGAAGGGAAATATAATCTTGGAGGGGGGGGTTGCTTTGGGGTTTTTTTTCAATTCCAAGTCAGGAACCTCTGTCAGAGCCCTCTGGAAAAAGCACAAAATATTTCCCATGTGTTTTTTTCCATCCAGCAAAAAAACTAAAAGCTTCACATTTATTTATTTTTTTGCTACACATTTATCCTAATCAAACACCCCATCTATCCTGGCGGTTCTTGGCCCCGTTCACTCCCCTGCAACAGTTTCGGAAATTGCCTGCGAGTTAAGGGAGCGTGGCGACCTTTCATTTACAAAACTTGACTGAGAATATAGAGGAAAAGCCTGTACTGCGGAGTGAAGCTTTGCTCAGTTGGGGAATCTGTCTCCTCAGCTTTACTGGAAAGATTCTTACTTTGAACTGATTCTATCGAAATCAGCAAGATTCTCATCCTCCCCCCATCCGCCACCAGTTTTCAGGTGCATGCTTGGGGTTCGGGCTGAAATGAGCACTAGAATTTGAAATGTCATGCAGAGATTGGGAGGTTATAAAATACAGCATTTGCAACTAGCAAGCAAAAGCATCTGGTTAAAAGGGCTGAACGTTCTATGCGTTCTTTTGCAAATTGTATGGAATATTGCATATCCTATTGATTGATCATTTAGACCCTGCATTTCTTCGCCAAAGGAACCCAAAGTCCACTTCTGTCCTCACAGCAACTCTTTGGTTAGGGAGAGAGAGAGAGAGAGAGAGAGAGAGAGAGAGCAATTGGTTTGGTTGAGAGTAGGGATTTGTATCTACGTCTCCCAATTCATAATCTGACACTATAATCACTGTGCCACACTGGCTCTCTAATCTAAGGGCAGAGGGTTTCCTTTTCGAAGAGAGTTGATCAAGGCTGCTCTTAACCTGATAAAAAGATCCAAATAACACTGCTAAGAGAAACTGTACGGAAATGACCAGGCAAGAAAACATGGAACAAGCCACAGTTAACAAACAAACTTGAGCAATAACACCAACCGCAAAGTCTCAACTAGTGAATTCAGGGGCAGATTGAGCAAAACAAAGTCTAAATTTGAACTGCTGTCTAATACTGGAATGTCTACAGTGATGAAGTAATGCCAGGTGGCACTCTGGAAGGACAGTGTTCAAGAGATGAAGAGCCACCACTGAAAAGTCCCTGCCTCACTTTCTAGAATGGAGCATATGAATGGAAACATAATGATGGGGCAAGTTTTATGATGTTTTTTGTTGCCTGTAGGTGGGACATGGCTCAGCGGCATCTGCTTTGTGTACAGAAGAGCACTCAGCGCGCAGAAGAGTCCCAGTGCTCAGTCCTGGCAAATTCAAGTAAAAAGGTTAGGTGGGGAAGACCTCCTAAAACTGGGCAGCAGATACGTATGCTATCCCCCCACCCCCAATCCTGGCCAGGATTTAATTAGGTAACCATCGATACAATTTGCTAAAAACTCTGGCAAACCGACAGGTGTAAATTGTATTCAAAAGACCTTGGGAGAGCAATCCTAAACAGATTTTCCCAGAATCCTGAGGTCAATTCAATGGGGCCTATTTCACTGTTTGTTGTGCATATTATACTGGCCTACATTGCTGTGCCTTCTACTTCTTTAATCCTCCTTTACTCTCAATGAGAAAGGCAGACTATAAAGGAAGTACGTTAATAAACAGAACTTTGCTGCTTTCTCCCTGAAGATGGCCCAAAATGCTGTATCAGTGTACTTGCAGTGCATGGGATAGATCCAGTTTTCAGTCCCTAGTGGATTCAGTTCATGGAACTCAGGTAGCAGCACATGTGAATCTGCACCTGAGATCCTAAAGAGCTGTGGCCAGTCATGGATTTTGGGTTGGCTGTAATCCAGCAACTAGGCCTTAGGAAGCCAGTATAATTTCGCTTCACACCCTAAACCTGGGTGGTTTGAAGAACATGTGGAAATGCCCTCAATATCCAACGGCCCTGGGTTGTTCAATTGGAGAATGGATCGCTCATTTATCACATCTTTGGGTCAAAGGGTTCCGACACACTCTCATCCAACACAAAAGCCTAACTGTTCTCAGAATATTTACAACTCCTTTTTTTAAATCCATGCCATGCATACAAAACATACTTGATCTCTTTCCTAAGAGTCCAAGTGCAAATTCTTAAAAACATGTGGTTTTTATTGCAGGCAAGAATGAATAACAGCATTCCTCCTATGGCCACATCAAATGGAACAGTATTATCCATCCGCATTGGCGCAAAACCTGCCCCGTTTCCTATTTGCAATCGAATTCTGAAGTTAATTACGAAGCAGAAGGGGAGGGAAGGAGAGACATGATAGCCATACGGGTTGCATTAAACACAAAGTGGAACTGGTGGGCGGATTTTTTTCAGGGTAGTGACGGTGGCTGCTTGGTTCCTACTGGTTTTCAATTCTGCATTGACCAACAAAAGCAATGCTCTTCTGAAAAGAAGAAACATTAATTAAAAACAGCCATACTGTCCTTTTATCTATGTTTCACTGAGGCAAACATGCCTCCAGCATGGTGATAAAAACTGACGGCGACAACCCACGTCAGTAGGTGGTGTGGTAAAGTGCATATGTTCCCAGCCACACTGGACAGTAGCCACATTGGTGTGGAAGCTTGCAGGACAACTCACAACAGCACCAGTTGTGGAATGTGTTGGAGGCAGTAGAGCCTAGAGGCAGTTCTGGAATCCACTGGATTCTAACTTTTATCTACATATTTTTGTGGACTCTGTATCCACCAAAGCTTTCCTTGAGATGAACTCAACGTTTTTGGTCATTGTCGACTTTCATGCATTTGGCCTTACAACTGGGGCGAATTTCTGAAGCAGTTCTTTTGACACGTAGCACGCATAGCAGTGCTCCAACATACACCAGAAAATGTGCTTGTCACATTTACTGTTTTGCTTTGAATATTTAGTTTCACCCAACAAAGATGTCTGTGAAACCCCAAAAGCCATTTTTCATTTTTTTTAACTGTGGACTGCGGTGCCAGACAATTATCCAGCAGTGGCCACAAAACCACTCTTCTTTCAATTCAGATACAGTTAAATCAATTTTCACTGGTATCCACTCCTAAGGTCTAAACAGGCAGTTCAGCACCAGAAGCACCTTTGAGAGCAGGTAAGGGATAGTTCCAACCACCGCCATAAAGTACCACATGCCCCATAATCACATAAAAACATGATCTGTACCAGCTGGATCAGACCAATAGCCTATCCAGTCCAGTATCCAGATGTCCTGAAAGGCCCCCTAACAGGGGAACAGAAGCCAGTCTCTATCTGTTGTTGCCCTCCAGCAGCTGGCATACTGCTCCTGAACATGGAGGCTCCATTTAGCTGTCATGGCTAATAGCTATTCCTCTGAATTCCTGTTCAGGGAGTTCAGTGGAAACCAACAGAGAAGGCACATTCTGGCTGTGCTCATAATCCCATCACTGCAGAATAGATCTGGGGTGGGTAGACAACACAAATGACCTTGAGTCCTATGTACTCTTGAGAATTTGGGCCTGGGAACTGATATAATGAATTTTTAATAGAAAGCTTCCTCTGGGTCATACACTTTGCTTCCTCGGAGATCTCCTGCTAAAATACCAGCTGAACCTTTTCTTTCTTTCCTTTTTTTAAAAAAGAGGATATTGCGGATGAAGTCATCTTGCCAAGCAATGCTTCAAATAGGCTGATGACCTCCCCAGAAGCTTTCTCAATAGCCAGTGGTGAAGGACGAGTATTTGCCATTTTTCTGACCCTTATTCTCCATTAACCTTTTGCCAAGGGGAGGGAAGGAAAATAGTGCTAGGGTTGAGTAAGCGAAAGCAGGGCACTAAGAGCTTTCAAACCATCCTTTCCTTTGTTTTTAGATCCAACACACCCATGCGTTTTTAAGGCTGAAATGCAATTGTAAGTCCTCCAGGATTGCTGGCCTGTTACCAATAACCATAGGAGCTTTCTATGAGGAAAGCCCTGGGAAAACGGCAGGCCAATGCTGTGTCATCATTCCTGGGTGAAAAAGTGGTGCTTAGGAATTTCACAAATGTCCGTGGTAAAGCCCATAGAGACCAATGGGATTCATAGAGTGTTGTGGTAGGCTGTGATGTCACTTCTGGGTTTTCATCTGGAAATGAAATCACAGTGTTGGCCACGCTTCCACTTTTTCTCCTGCCATTGAATTGATCAGCAGTGGGAAGGTGTGTGCAGTGACAGGGGATTGCCCACTAGTAGCAGGCAATTGGCAAGTCTAACTAATGCTTGCCATTCATTTAAAAAGAGGTAGAAGTGCCCCAAATGCCACCTTTCTGTTTTGTACATAAACACCAACATTGGGAGCTTCCTCCAAAAAAACTTCCTTTCAGATAGCATGTGTGAGTTGACCTGAAGTCCTGACTCTCAGTAGGATGACACCTTCGTATTACAGGATTTCTAAGGCCAGGTCTATACATTATGTGGGAGGTGCGCGGGAACAGGGCTTTGCTTTAATTGCCCGTTTCTTCGTCTCCGCGTAGTCGTTCTGTGCATGCTCGTGGAGATGTGGATCCATCAGTTTGAAAATTTTAAAAAATTCCCACCCCAGCACAACACAGCAGTCAATTAGGATAGCCCCTGAGTGGATCATGCGTTTGATCCGCTGACAGTGGGGACTCCTGCAGGGCTGCAGCATTTATGGGAATAAGGGGGCAGAAACTGCAGTGGGGGCCATGAAACTGTGCTCAAAAGGTCCCAAATCTTTCCAAACCAGTTTGTATCTACTTTCATTTTTGAAGTGGGGAATCAAGCTCTTTTTCTCCATTTTATCCTCACAATTATCCTGTGAGGTAGGCTTTGCTGAGAGAGTATGACTGGCCCAGGGTCACCCAGCAAGTTTAATGGCAAAACAGGTATTTGAACTTGGCTCTCTCAAATCCTAATCTGACCCTTTAAACCCTGCATCACACCAGTTCTTGATAGCTCAGAGATAAAGTTGGTGATGATTATTTTGCAAAATATTCAATTATTCAGAGAACTTAGACGTATTTGCAAAATCCAGTTTTGGAGACCATTCTTTTCCTGTCCAGTCTGCAATGAGTAGAGACTGGCAGCCAGAACTACACAGGAAGTGGTCCAGAAGCAGTCGTGGAACCACATGACAAACGATTCCAATGCAAAAATTGATACACATGGATCCCACATGTACCATCTTGATCACATGTTCTCCACTCCAGGTTATGTGGGTGAGGAGGAAAATGAAAACCACAACCAACGGGGGATCTTTGATGGCAGGCCTCACATGTGCAGACAATTGTGCGGTTGATACTGGTATCAAAACAATGGCACTGCACATGGATTCACCTCTGCTCTTAAGGAAACCATGGACAGCCAATTGGTTTCATATAAAATCGATGTGTGCATTTGCAAATATGCTGCATCGACCAGGGGACTTTCCCCCTAACAATCACACAAGTTATAAATTAAACCATAAAATCGCAGACAAATGCAGGTCATTAAATTTGCCTTAAGGACTTATCCACACAAAGTTGGGATTGAGGTTTTTTTTTGGTGGGGGTGGGGATCAGAGAGAGGCAATAGTTCTTTCTGTATAATTATTTTGGAGCGCACAATGAAGATAGGAGAGCTGCTAAGCCTAATAGGCTTGACTTTGTGAAATGCAAAGGCTCCTGGCTAACTGGAGAACCTGTCAAAAGGTACCCCATTGCCACATTCCTAGGTCTTTGGGGAAAGGAGTTTGAGTTTGCTTCCATCCATGTACAGGCTTTTGCTCCATTTTGACATCTGAACTGGACTGGGGCTTTTAAAATATTTTTCCAAATAATTTATGCATCATACCCTAAGTGTCCCCCACCCAGCTTTTTTTCTGCTTTGTCCTGATCTTCCAAAATCTTTGAAAAAGTTTTCAGTCAAAACGTGTCTGCCACCCATATGGACAAAAAGATGCACACTTCCTGTGCTTCTGCGCTCATTAATACCATTTCCCTACCCCAACCCCCCACAGCTACCATTCTTCCCCTCCTCCTACCTTTCTAAATTGGTAATTGACATGTTACCATGATGTACAGTTGGTAACTAACATCTCTCTTTGGTTTAATGCAAGAATTCAGTTAACAACTTTTAAAATCTGTCTGGTGGTATAAGGAGAGGGGGTGATGCCTCAGAAGGGGGCTGAATCAAGCAAGGGAGGACTGCATAAATGCCGGTTGCTACTGCAAACGCCTCTGCATTTGTGGCAGCAAAGACAGTGCCAGGGAGAACTGTCGCCACAGGGAAGCAACATTTTGACATATCCCTTTCTGATTAGTCAGTTGCTTTTGCTTCCAGCAAGCCAGAAGAAGCCATCCAGTGGCATGGTGTGTGTGTGTGTGTGTGTGTGTGTGTGTGTGTGTTGTGGTGTGGCTAGAGCAAACAATACAGCTCTGGTGTAGGTTGGACTTGTGAGAACGTACATCTTCCTTCCACAGAGTGCACAAACACTCTTTGTAGCCTTTCCCAAAATATTACACTAAAACAATTCATAAATATACTAACAGTAAGGCCCATGTTAAAATAAAATAAAATGGGCTCTAGATGTGTGGGGAAAGGAAGGTGGGCAGGAGCGGGCTGTTCTCCCCTTGTTTTCCAAGCCCTGTGCAGTGTGGGAAACAGGGAAGGGCCCCGATCCTAGCTGAACCCTGCCTGGAGGATTGGGCTGTTTCCCTCCTCCTGCGTGGCTTGGGAAACAGGGAAGGGAGATGGGAGGGGAAATCCTTTGTTCTTCTCCCCCCACCTTGCTTCCCAAGGTGAAGGGAGGGAGGGGGGGTTGGAATGCGAGGGACGCACTTCCAACCAATGGGAGTTCTGTGTACCCATTGGCTGGGGGTTTGTTGCTGGACATTCCAAATCCTTAGCAAATTAAATCTAGGGATAGAATGACAGGGCAATGAGTGGTGTTTCATGGTTGTTTCTCATACAATGCAGAATCAAACCTGAATTCGCTACCTAGCCTCCCAAAGCCTCCTCTTCCATGTGACCCTGCTTTTCCGCTTCCTTCCTTCTAGCCTTGTGATCCAGCTGTCAAAGTATCACGACCCACTTTTAGGTCCTGAATCACAATTTCAAGCCAACATGATATAGTGATTAAGAGCAGTGGACTAATCTGGAGAACCAGATTTGATCTCCCACTTGTCCAAATGACTGGTGGACTCTAATCTTATGAACCTGGTTTGTTTCCCACCTCCTACACATGAAGCTTTTCAGGTGACCTGGGGCCAGTCACAGTTCTCTCAGAACTCTCTCAACCCATGCAGAGGTAGGCAACGACAAACAGCCTCCGAACGTCTGGTCCTGAAAACTTCTGGGGTTGACATAAGTCAGCTGCAACCTGCCACAAGCTGAGCTTGGCACTGGCTGGATATTAGCTCCGTATGCCCAGACCCCACTTCCCCACTGATGGAACAGACTTGGGCTTGTCATGATGTCCACTGCATGTGCCATTCCCTAGACATGGCAGCTGCATGTGCCATTCCCTAGACAGGAACACTAGGTGTTTGATGGTTTCCTGGCTGTGGGCAGGTGCCTAGTTATACCACAGAGGAAGGCTTATCCCATTGATGGTAGTGCGGAGAGAATGACTCCTTTGTGTTCCATTCCAACTTTGCAGAAAGTGGCGCGGCGGCCACACTTAAAACCCATCGACCTGCCTGCGGTCGGAGCACTTGGGTGGTTCCGCCCCAGATTTCAATGCAAAGAAGCTTGAAGGCCTTCCTCAATTTCCTTTGTACTGGCAGCATTGTGCCCATTTCAGTGGAAAAAAATATCGCCTTTGGTGCTGGGCATGGTTTTCTAAAGCTACTTAGGCCCAATAAAAAAGGTGTTTAATTACAGGATTCCATGTAATTGGGGAACAAAGGCGGCCAATAAAACGTGTGCCTTGCACAAAGAGGCAGCCTCAGAGAACAGCGTTCGGGGGGGGTGTGGAGGGGAGGACACAGTTGACTTTCCCATTACCCATTTTGGCCACCTTCCCCCCTTGAGTCCAGCTAATGAGGAAAAAAGTTCTCAGCCTTGCAGAAATCCCCCACAAAGTCATTTGTTCCTGACTGCTTGTCAGAGAACTCACAGCACAGGGCTTTGTCCTTAAATCATCCCATTGCATATGCTTTGAGTTTAAGGCAAAGTCTTCTTCGGGCCCATGTGCTTTAATGTCTACTGCTCAGCCAAAAGATATTTTTTCACATGTTTTGCGGTGTCTGGACATGGCAGTGAGTGGTAAGGAATGTGGAGTAGAGATGTGAAGGGGGTAGCAGAGGTGGTCCAAATCTCTATTAGACAAAGAAGTGAAGACAGGCTGTTGATAGGATAACAAATGGTTCCTCAGTGAGCACTAGTCTTTTTAACAGTTAGTAGCCAAAGATGCTTCCTTCTATGGGAATTGATGGCTACTGAGTAGAGACAGCTTAGTGTTGCGGTTAAGGTCCTGGGACACACAAGTTCAAATTCTCATTCGGCCACAGAAGTTCACTGGGTGACTTTAGGCTAGCCACACACTCTTGACAGGGATGTTGTGAGGATACAAGAGGGATAATGTGAGCTACTTTGGGTTCCCATTGTGAAGAAAAGTAAGGTGTAAACAAAGCAAATAAAATAAATAGAACTAGCTACTGGTCAGAAAAATATATGGAAGCCCCAACTGTTAATACAAGAAGAAAATGTCCCAGAGGACTTAGAAAGGATTGTTTTTATTCATAGAAAGGGCCTCATGCAACAAATAACTATGCCCTCCTATACATATTTACTCTGAAGCAAGTCCCATTTTTTTCCAATGGGGCTTACTACCAGGTAAGAGCATCCAGAATTGCTGGCCCCTTCTGCACATGCGGAATAACACACTTTTAATCCACTTTCCCAATTGTTTGCAAGTGGATTTTGCTATTCCGCACAGCTGCAAAGTGCATTGAAAGTGGATTTAAAGTGCATTATTTTGCATGTGCAGAAGGTGCCATAGACAATCAAGCAAAAAAGATGAGAACTCAAACAAAGTCTTTCGTGTGCCATCTGCTTTCTTCAGTTGGCTATGGGGGAAAGCAGTGGCCAACGTCCAATTTGAAAAGTATTGTTTCATCACTATCTTGCTGGTGGCTCAGGAGCAGAAAGGGGAGGAACCTGGAAAGTGTAAAAAGGAGGAGGAGCATGGGAAAGACCTGGAAGGACAAGAGAGAAGCCAGAACAGAATCTTGCCGCTTTGGGGTAAAGTTGAGAAGAATTTTGGTGGGGGCACAAGTGCACCCGTCACTCCGTTACAGTATTGGATTCACCATGTGTTTGTATTGATTAGTTCTGCATAAATTTGCATGCAAATCTGCATTATTTTCTTTGATGTCTGGAATTTACACACATGACATCTTCAAAGACACATTCTACCTTCTATACCTCTTCTAAGACGGTGTCGCCACCCATCGAAGGGTTATCACATACATGGAGAAAATAATTATTTTTCAAAAAGAACCCTGCCTCCTTGATCAATTACAGGCACACTTTTAATTGTGTTTCAATTATTCTAACCAGTTAACTAGCTCAATGCCACAGTCCATTTTGTGACTTGCATCTGGCAGGATTGAGTTTATTAACTTTTTTTTTTGCTCCCCAGTATTGTGGTCCTGATGGTCATGTGGCCGGCCATCTATTTGAGAGAGTTCCGAGAGAACTATGACTGGCCCAAGGTCACCCAACAGCCTTCATGTGCAGGAGTGGGGAAACAAACCCGTTTCATCAGATTAGAGTCCACTGCTCATGTTGGAGAATGTGGAATCAAAGCTGGTCCTCCAGAATAGAGTCTGCTGCTCTTAACCACAACACTACACTGGAGAAAAAGGCAGAGAGATCTTCTTTTCCCCTTTCTAGAGTTAGTCAGTTTTTAAGGGTGAAACTGTGCAGGGCTGGGAAGGTTAAAAACACCCCCAGCCTAAAGACTATCAGTCATTCTAAAGACTATCAGAGGACTATCAGTGGCGGAAAATCGAGTTGCTTAAAAAAATACAGAGAAGATCTGATAATGGATTTCTAAGTTTCAAGATTGTTTTTCAACCTGGGATTAAATCAAGCAACTATTGTGTACATCACGGAAGGGTAGACTGGCCTTTTAGCTTACTGGCAAAGTTGTTAAAGGGGCTGCTGGATTGGAGGGCCGCTGATGATCAGTAACAAGCGAAGCCCAGTGGTGATCGGTCCCCTGATATCACCAGTGTGAATCACATGGAGACTGTGCCTCGGTGAGAATTTCACAGGCCCACATGGGTATCACGTTACTCCAAAATAGAGAAACAAGCCCCCTCCCTTCTCTCTTGGGCTCTTTCCCCATGTGCTGTTCACATCAGTCTGCTCTTGCGTGAGAACCTGATTTGCAACCAGGCAGTGTCAGAAGGAAGCCTGCCTGACTAGCGATACGTGGGGTCTCTTCCGAGAACCTTCACGTCATTCCCATTGACTGGGGAAACCACTTCCTCTGTCTACAAGCCTAGCTACCTCATTTGGAAAGTTACCGAGGCACAAGGCAGGGAGGGGTGCTTGTTTGCTTTTTCAATCTCAGATATACAGCTGGGGTTGGGGGTGGGCAGGAAGAGATGAGCAGGAAAGATATTCATTTCACAGGTGTACCAAGACAATAAACTTCCTGGATAAAATATTGGAGGACTCATCTCGAAAGCCTTCAAGGACGAAGGAGACACGCACAAGGGGGTTCATAGGTCAGAGAAAAATTCCACAAATTTATGGCTAGTGATGATCTTACTTAGTTTTTAATTCTGTTCTTACTCACACAAGGCACCCATCTCCTCTCCTCGTCGTTTTCTTTTTCTGTCCTTGTTTTACCTGCCATGATACTGTAACCTGAGTAAAGTGGCATTTTGACGTAAACAGACAGGGAAGCAAAATGGCGTCCCAGGGCTTGGAATATATAGAAGAGTATTACCTTTCTGTTTCATTCTGCAATTATTCCTTTTGGAACAGTCAGATGGGTTTTCCTAAGGTGACAGCCAAAAAATCAGATAGCAAGAGAGGCTTATTGCAGGCAGAAGGCTGGGTAAGGTAATACTGTCACTCTTTCACATTGGCCTAACACATTGAGCCACTAAACACAGTTGAGGGCAAGGGAGAGAATCAGTCACATGATCCAGATTTCACCAATCATGTCCCAGTCCAGGGGTAACTACGCTTGAGGGCTTGGCTCCCAGTTGGGATCCTCCCCAGATGGAGAAATGGCTTCTGGCACTATTGCGCCCTTTTCTTTTCACCAGTCATGACACTCACTTATCCTTATTTACAAAAAGATTACCACTCCAGCCAGCCATTGTTGTTTGGGTTTGGGTTCCACAGATCCATTCCAGCAGCAGCAGCATTTGCTGCCAGTGGAAAGAACCTTCCCTAGATACTTCCAGCTGGAAGAATGTGATGCTCACTAGTAGAACAGACTTGATCCACTTAATAAAGGGATTGACATCCTTCATCCCTATACACAGTGCTGAGACCAGCTAATAAATCGCAACTGACATATGGTGATTCCATAGGGTTTTCGAGGCAGAAGGTAAATGAGGTGGTTTGCCACTGCCTGCCTCTGTGCAGAAATCCTGCCCTTCATGGCCTTTCCAAGTACTAACCACCCAACACTGCATAGTTTTTGAGTTCTGATTAGATAGGGCTAGCCAGGATAGAAAAAACTTACACCAGAACAAACAGATGAAAGCTTGGTGGCTAAATGTAAATAATGAACGGGGTAGGAGAAGGATGTCCATATATCCAAAAATCCTCTCACTGTCATTTTTTTTTTTTAAATTCACACCGTTTCTTTAGCGATATGATTACCTAGGCCCTCCCACCTCCAAAAAAACCCAGGCAAGAATAATGCAAACCAATTCTCCAACCACATCCTGAGGCCTTAAAAGCAGCTGAATCATTTTGAGAAGAATTGTCTCTCAGATAAATTTGGTGGCTGTGAAGGTTCTGATGGTCTCTCAGGTTGTCACAGCTTTTCTATCCTACTTTGTCAGGAAACTCGGAGGTTTCGCATCACACAGAACGCTTAGGGCTGTTGTCTGATTACAGAGTGACTCACAGTCACTTTGTAACCAATTACATGGCAAAATGTAAATACATTTGCATACCATGAAAACCTCACAATAAGTGCTTTTGGGGAAATTTTAGAACAGATAGAGGCTACTAAACCTTGTTAGTGTACATTTTTGTTCCTTACTAGGTCAATGCATCAAATCTAGACAGCTTACTATAATGGTGAAGTATCATACTAAGAGCTGGGAAACTCCTGTATAAATTCCCACTCTCTCATGAAGCTCCCTGGGTGGGTATAGTGTGATGGTTAGGATCTGGGTGACCTAGGTTTGAATCCCTGCTTTGCCATAGCAGTTGGCTGGGTGACCGTGGGTCAGTCACACTCTCTCAACCTCATGTACCTCACAGGGTTGTTGTGAGGGTGAAATGGGGAGGATAATAGTGACACACGCCTCCCTGAGATTCTTGGGAGAATGGCAGGATAAAAGTGTTCTAAATAAATAAAACAAAGCTAACCAAGTCAACCGGAAAGAAAGGAAGGCAGGCATCTGGAGGAAAACTGAGGCAGTAGAAAAATAAGATAATCCATAGGTCACATCCCCCCTCCAGTTAAAAATATCAAGGATTCACACTGGCATCCCCCCCCCCCCAGTTTATACTTCTGCTGTTTAATCTATTATTTATTAAATCAAATTTAGAATTGTTTTGATGTTGGCAACATTGATACTGTAAAAGAGGACATTCTGAGGACCATATAACATTTAAACATTTCCATCGTGAAAAGTTCACACAAGCAGGAATTTTCAGGAAAATCTAACCCAATTCAATGAGTCAAATTTGCCCTTGGGGAGATACTGCCAAAGGATTTATCAGTTGCTGTTTCCTTGGGGCAATATATTATCACATCATCTATCAACTGCAGGAAAAATTTTTAAAAGTATCTAAAATCAGCCACACTACAACGGGCATTTTTAATAAAATAAAAACTGAGAACTCTTTGCTTGGGATGCCAGCGCTAGGCACTATATTCTGGATGTAAATTATCACAAGCAGGAGAGCAATCGTTGCTGTTGCCGTGTAGCAAACATCTGTGCAAGAGTTTGGGCAAGAGGTCTGATAGAATGATGATCTTCTCACGTTTACGCAAGAAGTGTGGAGACTGTTGCACAAATGCAAGAACACAGTCGGATTCTGTTTCCTTTTTCTTGTGCAACGGTCTAGCTCAACAGACAATCCTATTCATGAGCAGAAGATGTGAAAAAGGAATCTTTGCATTCAAATCCTCAACTCTGAAGAAATACCATCTAATATTGAACCCATTTATTCAAAAGTAAATACCAGTGTACTCAGTGAGCATAATATGTCTACTTAACAACTGCAGCTTTCCGTCTCCATAATGGTGTGTTCATTACTTGAGGGATGCAACATGTGTAACTGGGAGATGTAGGTGGGGCCTTGACTAAGGGGTTGAACACCTGCTTTGTATGCAGAAGACCCCAGGTTCAATCCCAGCATCTTCACAAAATAATTTGATACTAGAAGATGACCACCCTGAACATCACCTTAATTCAAGATGTTATTACCTTAACAAGCCAACAAGAAAAGGGGAAATTTACAAACTTAACCCTAAAAAAAAGAATCAAGTACCAAAAGGTCAAGAGCAAAGAAGGGTCACTAAATTAAAAAAAACCCAGCTGAATAATGAAAATACAGGTGCATTTATTACAAATTAAAACCATGACATCATAGCAGAAACCTTATGTGCATAAAATCCCAATGACATAACTCAAAGAATTCCTATGTCACACTTTATGATCTGAAATCAAATGTGTTTCGGCCCACTTGCCTTCATCAGTGGTCAATTGTGATAATACAATGTATTTGCTACTTGACTACTAATACAAATAAAACATATATGTGACTGAGATCAGTTATTCAAAAGCTGTATAAAATTGGCATCCAGGTCTTCAACATAAAACCAATGTCCACTTAAAAGGTATCATGCAGTGTGCCAATAATGCCAAACCTGTTATGGCAACATTCTATATGTGCTTGCTCCCTTGAACTAACTAAACCCTGCTTGGGGCAGCACACTCCCCACCTAGAATTCTGCGACAGCACTTGAAAAACAAATTTTCAACAAATGGAACAAAATAAAGACAAAGCTCAGGGACTGGTTGTGGTGAGTTTTCCAGGCTGTGTGGCCGTGGTCTGGTAGATCTGAGTTGTAAATGAAATGTAAGCCAATGCGAATTGCATGATTTTGTTGAGTCTTCTTCTCAATAAAACCTCTGATCTGCATGAAAGAATATGTGCAAGTTCTGTGTTGACACATACCAGATGAAAAAGGCCGAATACAAGTTTCTTTCAGATGGCATACTATAATATCCCAGTCAAAAGGGTTTCTTTAAGCCAGGAGCAATGAGGATGTATTCCACTTCCTTCTTTGGTAACACTGATCATGATGGCCCTGCATCCTGTGTTCATGTGGAATGCAACACCCATAAATCAAGCATTCACTTCACCTATCCCCCTGTGCTTTGTGGGTGCAGTTTACACATTCAGCAGCTAGCTGTCCAAGTTTACAGTAAACAAATAACAAAAATTAACATGAGAATCATCAGTATGTGTAAAGTGCTGTCAAGGTGCAGTCTGATTTATAGCAACCCAGTAGGGTTTTCAAGTCAAGAGACTAACAATGGTGGTTTGCCATTGCCTTCCTCTGCATAACAACCTTGATTTTCCTTAGTGGTCTCCCATCTAAATAGTATCCAAGACCAACCCTGTTTAGGTTCTGAGATCTGAAGAGATCAAGCTAGTCTGGGCCATTCAGGTCAGAGTGAATCAGAAGTAAAAATGCATAAATCTGACTGAAGCCACATAACAGGAGTATATAAAGCACACACTTTGCCTCTGGCTCCCGGGTACAAAACAGGCTCCAAAGCAAATGCTGATCAGTTCCTTTAGAATAGACATAAAGAGATTTCTTGAGAACCTACGGGCATGATTCTACCATAAACTGGAGGAAGTTCCTCCCTTCTTAAGGACCTTTCCTCAAATGTCAAGTAACAATGAAGCATTAAACCATACAAATCCCATTCATTTCATTTGATTTAGAAAGACGTAGCTCTGATTAGGATGGCAGTCAAGTGGCTCTTGTGCTGGAGGAGGAAAAACTGCTCAAGTTGGAGGAAGGCTGCTTAGTCTGGAGGAAGACCTACGTGGTTGAAAAGCAGCATCAAAGTATTGCCAACAAACAAATAATATATAAAACGTTAAGCTACTCTACTATATCCTAATCCAACAGCTTAGAAACTGAGCTAGCCCTCTATGAGGTTTATTTAACACAACCAGTCATTAACCACCAGAGTAATCCAGCTGACACATTATGGCCGAAGGGGAAAAACAAAGTTAACTGTCAAATACTAACTGAGATTTTGTGGTATTAATGCAAGTACTATGCTGAAGAACACTGGATAAATAACAGATAATGATGGTTAATGTCTGACAGCTGATCGCTTATGTGATCTCATATTAAAGTCTGCCTGTCACAATGAAAAACAGTTCTAAAGCATCTGATTTTTTAAAGGAATGGGAAAAAACGCACATGTCAAATACAGATGCTCAAACATCTGCTTATTCAGCATGTGTCCTAATCAGTATTGCAGACAGAGACCCGATAGATCAGTGATTCATTCTACAGTTTGGTGATGTTAGTGGGTGTTCGGCAGGTTGTTTTGCAGGTTGTTTCACTGTTTTCCTTACTAAACATGCAGTACAGGGCTTTTTTTTTTGCACCTGCACATTTTCACACAGCCCCATTGAGATCTACCACCCATCCACCCTTGCTGCGTAACTGCTCCACTTGTAGGCAATTCTTTAAATAGACAAGTAGATTACTCGCAAAATGTATATATCAGTCACTTGTAAGTGCTGCGTTGCAATAAAATCCTGCCCTTTGATGTTCATCTAAATAGCCCTTACTGATGCTAATGGCCACTAAGTTTGAATCTGCAGCATTTTTTGCACTTCCTCAGTTTTGGGGCTGATGCAAACCAGTTTAGCAGGCATTCGCAGCTGTTCAGCACAAACTGTACAGACTGCATGTTAAGTTTTACGTTGAATACGTTCAGAGCAAAATCTGTTGCATTTCTAATCTTAGACAGAAATTCAAATTTCAAAATTCTCATTGAAAATTCAAAGGATGGCATGGGGAGGGGGGGAAGCCATGTTTGGAATATTTGCAAATATGTGCTTTGCAGGTAGTGCTTAATGGACACTGAGCCCTGAGCAACCACACACCCCAATTGCTGCTCGTGTATCCTGGACTGGCTGCCACATTTGCACAACTGACGGCAGACAAAAACAGGAACATCTGGTCATTTTATCTTTTCCAATTTCCCCTAAATGTGCCGAACCACTGATTCTGCAGCGGGGGTGCTCGTCAGCTGTGTTTGAGGAACTTCCAGACAGGTTTTAAATCTTCTCTTCCCTTCACTGGATCAATTGGTTGCAGCACAGATCAAGGATGTTTTAGAAATACTATTTCTCTCTCTCCCTCTGTGTTGCTTTTTTTTAAAAGATGGAGATGATGCATTCTGACATCTAATACCTACCATGTGTTGGGGTGGGGTGGGGGGACGGGGGACAAGTCTTGCAAAATCACATATAAGGCATTCCCTTTTTTCTTTCCACCCCAAGCTCTACTTGGCCAAACAGCCGGATCACAAATGCTGATGACATATCAGTGCACGATGAGGGATCAAGCTTGGAAATCATCAGGTATTAAGGCCTCAGCAGAGGAAGCTGCCTCTCCCATTTGAGCATAATGAAGTGATGAGAGCTGGTAAATTTATATTCAGTCCCACAAGAAGGCCAGCCTTCTGCCAAACCAGCAGGGTGCCCTTATGAAAATTGGCTTGTTGACAGCCGATCGAGAATCAGCAAGATGGAATCATGCACGAGCATTCTCCAGTTGTACGTTCAGTCCTTTGTGTGGCAAAGCTGCTCTAAGTCCCCAAGGGGAAGGGTGCCGTACGATCTGAATAATAATAATAATAACAATAATAATTAGTAGCACTAGTGCTCCAGAATGTCATTTAATTGAGGCACTCACAGAAGAACTGAAACGCAGACGAACCCATACAACTGTCTTTTAGTAAGTCAGCCCTTGGTCTATAAGAGTCATTTTTGTCTAGTCTGACAGGCAGATGTTTGCCAAGGACTCAGATAAAAGTCTTTCATGCTGCCTGCTACCTGATTCTAAAGAACCGAACTTGGAACCTTTGGTATGCAAGGCAAAAGTTCTATCATTGAGCCAAAGCCCCTCCCCGCTGGAATTCTCTCAAGAAACTGCCTTATACTGAAGTCAGATCCATTATTCATTGATTAAAAAAACAATTTTATGCAACCTTTCCATCTAATCAGGGTCCACAAAAACCTTGGTCCATCTAGGGCACTATTGTCTGTTTAGACTGGAAGGCTCCCTGGGGTCTCAGGTCTTTCACTTCACCTACTACTTGGTTCTTCTTAATGGAATGTTCCAGGAATTGAACCCAAGACCCGCTGTGTGCCAAGCAGATGCTCTGTTGCTCAGCCATGGCTTCTTCCCAGCAGTCTTGTCTTGAGTCAGACCATTGGATAGCGCAATCAGGGTTGTCTACCCTGACCGGCAGCAGCTCTACAGTCTTTCACGTCACCTGCTGCCTGATCCTTTTTAACTGTAGATGCTGAGGATTGAACCTGAGATGTATGAATGCCAAGCTGATATTGTATCTCTGAGCCACAGCCCCACCTGAGCGCCAGTGGACCCTGTGGGAAAGGAAGTGGGATTGAGAAGTTGTACTTCCATCATGAAAATGTCACATTCACACTGCAATGCTCTGGGAATGCTCTAGAGCATCATATTGGGGCCATGATATCATTTCTGGGTTGTCACAGGAAGTACTGTCTGTCACAATGCACACAGTACAGTTTTTGAAGGGTTCCACTCAGTGGTTTCTGCTGCTTCTGTGAGCCAGACTGGCAATCCTAACTCCCACTCTTCCTCACGTGTGAAACTTGTACACTGGGACCACATGTGAACCAAATGTGAATTACTGAACATTAGGCCATACTTTACCTCCACCCTCAATTTCCTTCTTTCAATGATTTGAGTAGCAAGGGGGGAAATGGTGGTGGTGGTGATGGTGGTATAATTTTAATGCTGGCACAGAATTTCTCCAGTCGCTATGGAAAAGGTTGGGGAAACTCTGAGGGTATCGCATAGGATGTGACATCACATCTCTTGAAACTCCACCTTCCCACTGCCTCTACAATCTCCTGCCATTTGCTATTGCATAGCTGGCAACCTACATAAAATCATCCCTTCAAAATAATTATTTGTTAGACTTATGTGTACGGGTTTTTGTTCTTTTCTGCCTTGAGGAACAACATTTGATATGTGAGCTAAACAGGTCAAGGAACAAAATAAAGAGAAATAAAAAAGACAATAAGGGTTTCCATATCTCGTGATTTATCCCCTTCGGGGATCGGGCGGTATAGAAATTGAAATAATAAATAAATAAATAAATAAATAAATAAATAAATAAATAAATCCAGGAATCTATTAAAATGACATTTTTTTTGCAGAGCCAGGATCCTGAGGTAATGAGTTACTGATTGGTTATAAAAAGGAACTTCAACTTGCCCACTGCTAAACAGCGCCCATGCGCACACGCACGTGCCCGCACACATACAAAGTCAGTGTCTACAACTAAAAAAACCAAACCAATATCCTCAAATTGCTACAGATTCTGAGAAACTTTAGCCAAGGCTAACTGGCCTCTTCTAACAGTCTCGGCGTTACGTCCTTCCTGACCACAAACTGTTTTTGACACTTTCCACTGAAATTTTGTGTTGTGAAAACAATGCTTCTGTACTTAGGTATAAAATATGTTTTTACCAAAGCAACCATCTACAAGATACAGACAAAATTTAAGACAGGACAAATAGAAACTAACATGGATTTGGAACCCTGCATACACTTGAGTTCTGCAGATAGGGTTGCCAGGTACCCCCTGACCACTAGTGGGATATGAAGGGGTGGAGGGAGGATTGTTTATTATATTGTATATACTATTGTATTGTTTATGCATATGCTACATCTCTAAAGCACCTGTAGAGGTGCCTCATACAGCAAAAACAGTACCAGAAAATAATGTACAGGAAGACAGCAGAAGAATAATCAACAATACGGTATCAATTCAAATACAAGTCTAGGCTTTTTCTCAGGTATGCAGTCAAAATATCTTGAGGAAAGTTATTGAATGGGTGACAAATTCTAAGCTTTCTAGGAGGAGACCTGGTTATGGGATTGAAACAGTATTGGCCATGATGGTGGATTACTTGTTCCAGGATGAACCCATCTGGTTCCCTTGACCAAAGACTGTGTTGGACGTATTTCTGTGTAGCGGCGGCATGCAAAGGGGCTCCAGAAGACCCAACCCGGGGGGCAAGCAAGTGACCAGCTTCAGATGAGAACATGGAGCGTACAACACCGTAAAAAAACATAAAAGCCTTTTCCCTTATTACCTGTCTGTGCTTAGACTGATAATCTCAGGTCTAATTCCCCCCTTCTTCTCAGACATCTCTCCCGCCCCTTTCCCAAGTAGCAAGGTAGTTGAAGGCTATCTCTGTCTCTCAGCTTTCCTATCTGAAATGTAGTTCCCTAATAAACATTTATCTATATCTTTAATCAGTGAGTCTGTCACTTCTCTGCAACACTGGGACTCTGCCAGTAGGTTGCTGTCGAATGTTTTGTTCCCCTTTGATATCTAAGAAAATTTGTTTGGGTTGGAGTTATAATTCTAGTATAATTCTAGTGCACACCAGTGGAGAAACTACCTCTGAGGCATCAAAGTTTTTTTTAAATGTGACTGTTGGGGTTTTGGACTCTGTTTCCATGGCACTGTGTTAATAAGCGATTTGACATGAATCAGCTCTCAGCTCCCCCAACTACTGATTTAATGACCTACCCTCATTTTTTTTTTATGGCTTCTGAGAATCTAGGGTAATTTGGGTGTGCTCAGGCGCTTTCATGCACGGGCCAAAAACGCCGACCACAGAGTGTTAAGCATGCCACCCCCAGGCCGTACGTCCGCACCTGGCGGCGCTGCTGCAACGCAGAAGCGCCGACCTGACTAAACTCCCCCTGCCCCAGAAACGTCAGGAGCCCTAAGCTACTAACCAACTTTAAGCGCTGAACCTCCCCGTCCCACTCACGGTGATAAATTAAAATTCGTCGGCCTGCTTTGAAGCGCATTCGCAGCCCATGCGCCTTGTCCTCCGACCCCTGGAGGTCAGAGGGCAGGTGTAGAAGGAGCTAAATGGCCAACAGGCCGACGATGGGGACACGGTGAGATTTCTGATAATGGAAGCGAAAATAAGCGGCTCCGTGCAGAACCGCCTGCACGTCTGAAACTCTCTGGAGCACGCCCGCATGCTTGCCCAAAATTTTTTTGGCGACTCACTTACTCCACGCCGGCGAAAATTCTGCCGGCGTGGAAACAACGTCTTGAGGAAAGCGACCTCAGTGAGAGCAAGTTTGGGAAGATTTTGCATTCGGATACTGGCTGAGCCATGGAAAACATATGTGTGAACTTGGACCGATCAGAGGAATTTGTCTCAGTCCTGACCTACCTCGCTTAAGAGTTTTCATATTGGAGATAAAAAAAAAAAAAAAAAAAAAAAAGGGACCCATAGAGACCGGTCTGAGGGCTGTTTCAGAGGGATGTCAGGAACTTCAAGGGAAAATTTTAAACTCCAAATACAGATTTTGTGTCAGAAATATTGATTTGAGTTGTATGATCATTTCCTATACACCTGTTGTTGCACAGTGGCAAAAGAGAATCCACATAGCAGTTTTCCTGGCACATTCTCCTGTAGCCACCATTATCTCTCTTCAACCACAGGAGGACTTTTTCAGGCTTTAAAAATTTGCAATTGACATGTCACTATAGCAGTATGTCAACTACCAATTTTAAACCAGACTGTTGATCAATTACTGACATTTTTAAAGCCCAAGAAAGCTCTCATGATGGGAGATAAGTGAACGGATGCGACAGGAAATGTGGGTAAGAAAATAGCTCCAATGTGGGTGAGACCCACCAAAACCCGTAACAAACCGAAAACACAGAATGCAAAAGTATTTTATTATTTTTCCAAAAGACTGTATCAAGCCAGGTATGTGAAAGATGGCAGCCAAGCCAGGGGAAAACAGGACAATGAAAGGTTAGAGGACATAATGTAGGTGTTTAGACATGAAATTAAAGTGGAAACCACCTGGGAGCAAGGAAACAATGTGCTTTTAAAAAACTGAGGGACACAAAATAGTTGAAAGTCCAGTGACAACGGTCCTTACGGTGCCCCTACTAATTTTTCCTATCATCTCTGGTCAAACACAGTTGTCAGGTTCAAGAAACAACCACAACCAGCCGAAGCTGTTAAACAGATGTGAAAATGAGATGGGTTTACTTCTTTCCAACTGCCTTTGGCTCTCTGTGGGTAGGGATAGCCTCTGTCACCAGGCTCAACTGCCAAGAATAGATGTTGACTTCAGACAAATCTAAAAGCAGATCTGAAGAAGCTCTGTGGATTGGAGCCATTTCCTCATTAAAAACAAGTATTTGCCATTCTTTTTTTACAGTCAACGTTCTGGCGTCATCTAGATACTGGCCATGGTTTAATCCTTATTTTATCTCAAAACTAGAGTAGCCCACAACCTCCCAAATCAGCAAAGTTGTAATAGATTTCACCAGGGGCTGGCTGGTGTCTAAACAGGACCAGCAGAAACACACGCTAAAGCAACCACAATGTTTAGAAAACAGTCAGTGTGAAACCGATGACTAATCGTCTCAGAGTGTAATTTCAGTTCACTTCAGTGATATTTCTTTCTGAAACTTGCAAGCAAAAGAAGAAGAACAGCAAGTCTGGTGGGGTTAGTCACAGTTGTTCCCAAGGGAAGGAAAGGTCACACAAAGACAAGAAAGACATCAGTAAGAGAGGCTGTATTGGGTTTGAATATGGGTGCTTTTTTAGGGTTGTCTGTTCTGACTTCCAGGTCTAAGCAGTTACAGACAAAAATCCACAAACTAGGTCAATCAGTGCTGGTTGTATTCACTTCTAAAGACTCAGGACTTGCTTGTCTGAAATCCAGGGTGTTTCCACATGAGATTTTTCCTCACACAAGGCTGGGAACGAACAGCTTCTATATGACATCATGCCCAATTTGGGCATGACTCATCCAGCTACCATTTTTCTCCATTAAACCAGAGAAAATAAAAACCATTTTCTCCAGTTTAAAAGGGAAACTGAAGGGTGGCTGTGGGAAGAGCATCCACTGGAATATGCCCTAGGAGCCACAGTGGGGATAAGAGGTAAATGGCATGGTGCTGGTGGGGGGGGAAGCTTTCTGCTTTGTACCACCCGCTTGATAGTTTTAACCCTTTAAAGGGCTTCCCCCCCTTTGCCAGGCCTGTTCTGCACAGGCCAATAAACACGGATGTAGGATGGTTAAAAACCCGTTAGGGGGGGGGGACTTCACATAGATCCCACCCCTAAAACGAGTCTGCCCTATGTTATTTCCCACAAACCAGTTTTTTTGAGAATTGTGCTATTAGTCTTTTCAAAAATCTCAGGTTGCAGCAGCTCGCAAGCAAACGGCCAGGCAGGAGGCGCTTTAGTCGCCTCCGTTTTCCTTTTTAAAAATTTTGAGGCTTACATCTGCGTAGCTACACAGGTGCTGATGGTCATATTGTGAGACATCAGCATGGCTGTGGGGGTTCATTTGTGCATGCCTGTGTGAAGTAAATTTTAAAAATAGATGTGTCTCTGTGCAAAGGTGCGACAACAACCCAGATTGTTTCCGTGGGTTCCAATTGCTGTCTACACGGATGCATGTCAATGTGAAAACAGGGAAACAGGTTACTTTATCCTGACTGCAACCCATTATACATTCGCTGTGCTGAAAGGGCCCCAGTTGCGCTGTACTGTAGAATTACAATGTGGCTTAGTAAGTATAGGGAAAAGGAAGGGAAAGAGGTTTTCCAAACTGGTGGGGGGAGCCTATTTCCTGCCCTATCTGCACCTTTGAACGGGCACAGTGGAGAAAAGTGTGGAGGAGTGAGAGTGATTTACATTTTATCATTGTGAACGTTTACATTTCACCAATTTTTTTCATTGTGGTCTTTTGTTTCTTCCATTGTGTCTTACACCACATGCAATTTTGATGCTGTGCTCATGCAACTGACACAAAGATGAACATCAATTGAATGTTAATATTTCTCTTGCGTTTCCTTTCAATGGTTGGGGCAAGTTGGTGTGTGTGAGAGGAGAGCAGTTTCATCCAAGCTGGAAGAAACCATGGCAGAAATGAAGCTTGCTGGATCAGTTTCAAGGTTCGTCTACTAGTCCATCACTCGTTTTTTCACAGCGGATAACCAGAGGGATACAAAAGTGTTCTAAATAGATAAATAAACAAACAGCACCAACTAATCCATCTGTATCTCACCCTTGGCCCAAGGAGCTCAGGGTGGCTTCTCCATTTTATCTTCACAACAATCCTGTGAGGTGAATGAGGGATTGACCCTTCCATGGCACAGTTGGGAGTTGGAACAGAATCTCCCAGATCCTAGTCTGATACTCTACCATTGTCCTGCCTCTCCGCTCTTTGGGGAAGGTGAAGATTGCCCTTCCATTGTTTGATCTCCTGACAGTGAAAGCAAACGGAATGTGACTTTGCAACAGGGCAGAAATATGAATAGGGCACTGGCTGAATTGCCGGGCTTATTCTTGCCTGGGAAAACCCACACACAGTGAGCCCTCCTCCCCAAAGCCCAGCTCTGCACACACCCTCAAGCAATTTCTCTGCACTGTGATTTGTACTAATAAATTTGTTAACTAATGGCATGACTAATTTCCTGGGACCATATTGGGCTGTCAGTTCACGGGCTCCTGAATTCCATCTGTTTGCAGTTATGTGCACCCCACTACAGGCAAGCTTTTAATACTGACTTTACCAATAATATGCAACATGCAGTCTACTCCACACAAGTACAGTCACTGGGACTCAGCAGAGAGTTTAACACAACCAAACAGAAAACAATATTTTGCTTCTTAAAAAGGAAAACATTCAAGTACCAAAGGCAAATGTTGTGCCACAAACAAGAAAAGAGAAACTCCTTCAAACTGTTATGATGAAAGTATAAAAGTACTGAAGCACCGGGTCATTACTGATCTATGGGCTGATGTCACATCATGATGTTTACTAGGCACACTATGTTTATGGGTTGTTTGCCACAGCCTTCCCCATTCATCTACGCTTCACCCAATCATTTTACTGACTTCGGGAAGATGGAAGGTTGAATCAACCTTGAGACAGCTACCTGAAAGAGACTTCTGTTGGGATCAAAGGGGCTTTCCACACAGCAGAGGCGACCTAGGTTCGACTCGTGTCTGCGGAAATCATTACCTGAGCTCGACGCTTCTGTTATTCTGCACAGCAGCCGGATCATCTTTGCGGACCCGAGTTCAGAGGGCGGGGTTACCTCCTCGCGTCTTTCACTCCTCATTCCCGATTGGCTGCTGTTCTATGGCAGGAAACGTGTGTGCGCGTCCCTTTTTTTCTTTTTGCCACGTAGGAGCTACGTTGTGACAACGTCACAAAGTGCCGATTTCCCACCTGTCACAAACTGGCAGGAATCTGCATTTTTGCAAAAAGTCCCAGGTTCGGCAAAAAGTCCTGGGTTCAGCAACCTGGGTTTGACAACCTTGAGTGCAACCCAGGTTCAGCAAAAAGTCCCAGTCGAGCTCGAAAATTTGACGGGGGGTGGGGTCAGAGACAGACACGAGTCAAACTCTATGGCTGTGCGGAGTACCCGAGTCGAACCTACGTCAAACTAAGGTCGAATCCTACAGTACGGAAGGCCTCAAAGTTAAATTGTGAGCTGAGCTTGGACTGCAGAACTGCCACTTACCACACTGTGCCACGGGACTTTTAAGGGTAGACAAAAATATCCAATAAAACTACCTTGAGTTCACTAATAAAAATAATAAATTTATTCCAATAAAGATGACAATACAATTAATCACAATGGCTATCACAGAGCACTAACTATATATAATATAAATACACATGAAAATGGTGAACAAGAAATGTCTGTGCTAAAAACCACCCTGGCCCTCCAGACCAAGATTCCCTCTTGGGCCTTACTGGCCCAATCACATGAGTCTGCAGTGCCTAGAGTCTCTACAGTAGCAAGAACGGGGTTTGATTTCTGCCATCTTCCCTATCCCATGGTGGGAGACCTTAAATTCCTCATTTAGGGGAATTTTAGGGAAATCCTGTACAGCAGGAATGGCATTTCAGGTTGTCAAAGGAGGGAAGATAGCAAAAACCACCCCTTTCTTGCATCCATGGCAGTGCATCTGCAAGGTATGAAACAGCAAGTATTGTATATTGTCTATCTATGTATTAGGAAAATACAAGTCATGTCCACATCCCACATAGAGACTGATATTCTGGAGGTCACAGAGAAGAAGCCAAACCTTGATGGATGACCACTCTAGCTATTTGTTCTAGAAAAAGACCTTTTACTGGCGATGGGTATAGCGATGGAACTGAACATCTACAAACCTTCCCTTATATTTTACTGTATTAGAGAACAGATAATTTGTGCACTTGCCCTAAGGTTACATGACTGTAGTTAGTTCTAGAACAAGGATGGCGGTTTTAGTTACTCTTTGTATTAAATTTGTTTTGAGCTATTCCTCATTCTGGCAGTCTTTATCTTTGGATTCAGAAATATTACAATAAGAGAAAGTGAGAAAGTGACAGTTGGATGAGATGGAAACTGATTGAGTTCAACCCCCCACCCCCAAAAAAGATTATGCACCAGTAGGAATGCCAGCCTCCAGGTGGGATGCAGAGATCCCATGGAGTTACAGCTCATCTGTCCATTCCCCTGGAGAAAATACATGCTTAGGAAGGTGGAATCTATGCCATTATACCCCTTAGTTCCCCCAGGCTCCACCCCATATCTTCAGGAGTTTTTCAAACTGGATCTGGCAACCTTACTTCGCAATTCCCCACATTTGGCCACAGGGGACTTGGCAATCCTATGCACCAGATCTGCACACTGAACCCACTAAGGAGTTATAAATCACAAGTAGATTAACAACCTTTCCACATCTTTTCTTAATCTGTTCCCTAGTCCTGTAACTGTATTGGCTCAAGAGTTGTGCCTGAAGAAATAAAGTTGTTAGTCAAGAGAACTCCTTGCTTTGATTCTTACCTGCATGCTTTGCTCCAGGCTCATGCTATGAATGTATCCTCATCTGATTGATCATCCTGGCAACCAAACTAGCCAGGGAGGAGGGAACAGGAGAGGGTGGCCGCTACAGAAGGAAACAGCTCTGAGCTTGCTTAACAGGAGGTTAGGGAGTGCTAGAGATTCTGGCTGGGATGAGTGGCATTCCCTCATCAAAAACAACCTCTGTCCTAGCCTCTGAGCAGTGTTGTGCCTCTCTCACTTGCTCCAGGGCTATTTGCCTAGGGCTGAATTCCCACTAAAAATTTAATCTAGATTCAACCAAGTTTCAAAAGAATTGGCACCTTTTCATCCAGGTTCCAACATCCGCACTGCAGCATGTTTCTAGTGAAGACATCTAGGTCTGCCCCTTGTGGGGGTGCCTGCTGTCAGGGGTCAATTGTTAAGCTAGCAGAACCAAAATTTCAGAGTATCTTTATTTTTATTTATTTATTTATTTATTAGATTTTTATACCGCCCTATCCCTGAGGGGCTCCGGAGACCCTCCTGATGATACCACCCAGGTTTGGTGAAGTTTGGTTCATGGGGGCCAAAGTTATGGACCCTCAAATGTGGAGTGTTTTTTCAAAAAGGTGCTTATACAAGCAGGTCCAGGAAAATCCTGTGATAAGGGGTGGGGGGAGCACCAGAAACGGGACTGATCTGTGTTCCACAGTTCGGCTGTGAGGAGATCTCAAGGGAACCTTGATATTTCGGGTGACTATCGCAGGATTAATCACCAGTGAGGAAATCACCTAGGTTGCGAGTAAGGGTGGCCAGTTTGGGCATTGGGGCAGAACTGTCACAGCTTAGATCCTTTTTGGTTTGCTACCCAGGGCTGGTGTAGAGGCATGGATGGCTCCAGGCCACATGCTTAGTTGCTGCAATTCACTTAGTGTTTTTGGAATTCTGGGAAGAAGTATAAATACAGATGAAGTGTATGTGTTCTCCTCCCCACCTCACCTCACCTCTTTCTGGTGTGGCTGAGGCAGGGGGAGAAGAGGCAAGCTAGCTTAATGGACAAATTCCAGAAAAATCTCTCAAGTGTTTCCATGCAAAAGAGGTCGCCATGGAAGCGGATGAAATCTGTGGTTAGCCATTTGATCTTTGATTGTAAGATCAGACTGGCGGGCTGCTGTTTCCCTTTGCCACATGCTTTGCCATCCCCAGGGGCATAACCTTAGCATTTCAATTAGGGTAACAAGGCTGTTAAAAGGGAGGCCTTTTCCCCCCCCTGCCTTCACAGCAGTGGCGGACAAACTCTGACATAGAGCGGCAGTTGTTTACAAGCGATATTGAGATGGGGGTGGGTGGCAGAAATGTTCCAGCTGAGGCAAGGAAATCAGCCAGGGCTGAGAGGGAACATTGAGAGATCACAAGAACCAGTACATGTCTGTACCTTTTCTCTCTGTGGTGGTGGTTTTGGTCACATCGGGTGGTCTTGCCTTTGGGACGACTGAGGAGTTGTGCAGAACTAAAAGCAACAAGAGATTATCAGATTCCCTGCCAATACTTTTTTTTAAAAAAATGAGGTCGGTATTTGGTGGGATGGAGGGTGGTAGGCATTTGTTTGTCAAAACATCCTCCAGAATCTGGCGCTCTGCTAGTATCGGAAACCAAATTTGCATCTCTGTCTCCAGGAAACTTCTCTTCAATGATGGCAGCAAAATAAAGTAGGGGTGGTTAAAAGTAGGGGTGCGCTGTCAAATCTAGCACTAAATACCCCACTCTCCTCAGCCTAATGGGCACGCACAAAGCAGCTAACAAATCCAAATATACCAATAAAACAATTCACAAATTAAAAACAGCATCCAAACATTACAATCCTATCACAAATGGCAATTTCTTCTTTAGATGATGTAAAGTGCCAATAAACTTTCAGACACAATCAATTAAAATCCTCCTATCCCACTTTAGTTATATTTATCAAGGAAGAGGAGGAGGGGTATTTGGGAGGCCAGCAATACTCAAAAGAAAACCGTCACTGGCTTCAGCCAAAAGCTCAGTGAATCATCTCTGTTTTTCAGGTCCTGTGGAACTGGGCTAAATCCTGCAGAGCTCTGGTCTCAACTGACAGAGAGTTCCACTAGGTTGGGCCAGCCAGATATTCCTGGGCCAGGAACCACTAAGAGGTTACTTCTGGCAGAGTGTAATGCAGAGGGCAATACCAGGAGAAATGGTCCCGTAGACACAACAGTCCCCGACCACTCAAGGCCTTAATGGTTAAATCTAAAACCTTGAACATGATCTGGAATTCACCTGGTAACCAGTGCAACTGGTGAAGCACAGGTCAAGCACAGGAGCCCCCTGGGGATAGGGCGGTATAAAAATCCAAAGAATGAATGAATGAATGAATGAATGAATGAATGAATGAATGAATGAATGAATGAATGTATACTCTTACTAGAGTCCCTGTAAGGACCCTCCCTGCTGCATTCTGTACCAGTTGTAGCTTCCGGACCAGTCTCAAGTGTAGGCCAGCACAGAGTGAGTTAGAGTAATCCAGCCTGGAGGTGACCATTGCGTGGATCACTGTGGGTAGGTGTGAGTGCGTCAGGTAAGGGACCAACTGTCTAGCCTGGTGAAGGTGGAAAAAAGCCACCTTGGTTATATGCGCACCTGGGCCTCCATTGCCAGGGAGGACTTCAAGGTCACATCCAGGCTTTTGAAGGAAGCAGCAAGTTTTAGTGCTACTCTAATTTAGTGCTAGTCTAATTTCAGCAGTTGGAAACTCCCCTCTGCCCCCACTCGGCCCAGTGGGGCTGGCCCTCCATCAACAGAACAAGTTGGGTGTCATCAGCTTATTGATGCCAATTCAGCCAAAAGCTCTGGCCCAGTTGAGCCAGGGGTCATATGTAGATGTTAAATTATATTGGCAATAGGATTGCCTGATACAATACCCCACAAAGCAAGGGTAACCGCTGGGACATATCTTCACCAGTTGCCACCTGTTATCACTGAGCTTGGAAAAACGAGGTCAGTCAGCCATGGTAAGGCTGTTCCCCAAATCCCAAAGGCAGAGGGTCAAAAATCATACTCAATTGTGTCAAATGCTACTGTTGGATCTAACAGCAACAGCAGCATTGACCTTCCTTGATCTAATTGTAGCCGGAGCTCATCAATGAGGGTGACCAGCATGGTCTCCATCCCATGGCCAGGTCAGAAACTGGACTGGAATGGGTCCCAGGCTGAGGTATCATCCAAAAACACCTGCAGCTGCTCTGCTACAGCTCTCTCAAATCATTTATCCAGGAACGACAAGTTCAATGCTTGGCAGTAGTTGGCTGGATCAAGTGGATACAGAGATGGGTTTTTTAAAGAGCAATCTTACCACTGCCTCTTTTAGACCTTCCTGGGAAGACCACTAATGTGAGAGATACGTTGACTATTCCCAACACGGGGTGCCCAACCACATCGCCCTTGCTTTAACCACGATGGGCACAGATCAAGAGAGCAGGTATTTTGTCCACGTAGGCCTCAGAGAGCAAGTCAAAATGTTCCAATATAGGACCGGAAGATGGCCATGGGGCCTCCAGTTCCCTTACTGTATCAACACTTGCCAGGAGATCATGGCGGAGTGACAAGACAAAAAAGTTCCAGTCAGGCATTCAGGACAAAGTGATCTGAACATGGCACCCTATCTGTAGAGATCAGATTCACATTCAACACCAAGCCAAAGATCAAATCCAGCATATTGACAGCTTGGTGTGAGGGACCCATTACTAATCAGGGAGAGTTCTAGTGTTGCCATGGATGCCTGAGATGATGAGGTCGAGTCCACCTAAACTTTGAAGTCCCCCATGATAATCAATCTGGGGTACCTCACAGCCCCGGCCAACATGATCTTTAAGATGTTGGTAGGGTAGTTGCTGGTATGCTAGGCAGCCAGTAAACCAGTAATTCAGGCACTTCTCAGCCACCTTAATTTCACCTGCAGAGTTGTGTTGGCTGGCCAGGCCTTCTGCGCTTGGCTTACCTGGGCTACCTCAGGGGTCATGTCCCTTTATGATCATATCAGAGTTCACAGAGCATGAATCAGTCCTACCAGCAGTTCCCTTAGAGAAAATGGATGCTCTGAAGGGTGGACTTTACAGCATTATATCCCACTGAGGTCCCAATCTTCCCCAGGCTCCACCCCCAAATCTCCAGAAATTCCACAACTCAGAGCTGGCCTTCATTGATTAACTTTTTTATACTCCAACTTTCCTTCTGTGGCTCAAGGCAGTTTACAAAGCTTATTTAAAAATTGACAAAATTCAGTAAAATCCAAAGTAACCCCAGCCCTTCCCCTCAAAATGCCTGCAGCCTACATTCCACTAAAAAGTTCTACAAATAAAATATTACAACTGCTCCTTCAAACTTGATGGCGTCCCTTCAGCGTCTAACAGAGCCCTTCCTTAGGATGGGAGCAATGATAGAAAAAGCAAAATGTGGTCTTTGGTAGATGGCAGGAGGGGGACTTTAAGTGGGGGAACAGCCAGGCAACCTGAGGACCGTAATTGGCACGTGGGGGGAGAAAGTGCTCAAGATAGGTGTGTCTTCCTAGGCCTCAGAGGTCACAAATTAATTAATAAAAGTCCCACTAATAAAAAAAAAAGTGAACCAGAGAAAAGGGCCAGAATTCTCAACATTCATATGATAGCACAGAAGATTAAAAGCTAAATGGAAAATCTTTGAAACAAAAAAAAATACTTCAGAATTCCAGCAAAAGCAGACAAATATTTTCTGGTCTTTGCTGAGTATTTCTAGCCCTGTCTTGCAGCCAACGGATATATGTAACCTCTGAAAGAAACAACCTTAATAGTCACCAAATGTTTTGCAAGATGGGCAGCCATCCAATCTTTCCCATAATCTTTCCTCTCTTTCTTGCATCTTCCCTTCCGTCCCCTTAATAAAACTGTGTCTGAAACAGAAGATGTTTATTGCCTTTTATGAGTTCTTATGCATATGGAAATTGGATTCAAGATGTGATATTCCTCCCTTTTTCTAATTTTTATGAATGATCCTAGTTAAAGCCCAGTATTTATTCATCTTGCTTGTGGAAGGAAAAGTATAAATTAAAAAAGCACTGTGCAAATGTTTTTTATTTTCCTCCTCTTCTTTTCTTGCCATACGTCTGCCTTTAATTAGCAGCACGTAGTACAAAGGCTATATTTAACGCCACCATTCTGCAGGGGACAGAAGGATGCTCCTTACTACATTTATTACAGATTGGTGTCTACTGTGCTGCACTTTTAGGATCCACTCTGGTTGCACCTTTATACATCCTGAAATTCATAATGAATGCTTCATATATATATATTTATTATAAATTGCTCTGGGCAAGGCTTTGTGGAAAAACCAGTGCATTACATCCCTAAAAACCTTTATGAGATAAGTAGCATTGCTCCGGCATTATGCAATGTTTGAATTGGTGTACTGTACTTCGAAACCTTTCACACTCATTGCCAAACCATGCTCTGGAGCACAATAGTGCATTCAATCACTCCTGCACTGTGACTGAATTCTCTGCCCCCAGGAGGAGAACACCCAGTGTGCCTCTGCACATGTTTCTGCTTTGCTCAGACCCAATCAGGAAGCACACCGAGATCAGCAACTCACGCAGAAACATCTCTGAAGATGGGCAGTTCCAGCTGTTGGAGTGAAACTGTTGGAGTGAAACACACACATATATATGCACTCAGACACACACACAGTTTATACACACGTACATGTAGTTAGGGGGATTTTCTTTTCCTTTTTAAAAGATTATAAACATATGAATTAGCAATTTTTAATGCACAAAAACAAAACGAAAGTTAAGCATGCATCTAAAATTGCTTGGAGAAGAAGATGTTGCCCATCACAGGCCTTACTCATCAGGTACCCAGGACTGACAAATGGAAATGTGCATAGATTTTTGTCTGTGTGTGTATGGTGCTGGAAGTTAAATTTGGGGGGTTTGCTGATGCATTTCTTATAGTGTTGCAAAACTTGCAAAGTCCATTTTGGTGGAAACAACAGCAGAATAGGGCAGGGGAGAGGGACTATGTAGCCTAGGCAATGGCAGCAGTATGAATCCTTTCAGGATCTATGAAAATCTGTCATCTGGACATAGCCAAAATTCCTTACTATATGCTAACAAAAGATGAAAACAGCCTGTCTCCACAAGTCGCATTTTAAAGGCTTACTCAATTGTACATCATACTGACTGGCCTTGGATTGCCCTTGGCTGTGGTTCAGCTCAGTGCTTTTATCTATGGCTACTGTTTCTTGGCTACCAGATTCGCGCTGCTTTTCAAGCGTTCTCCCCTACCCAGCTGTAAGCTAAATGATCCATTACAAATGTGTAATTCTCTGATAGGCAGGGTGTAGCCTAATAGCAGAAGCTAAGTAGGGTCAGTATTTGGAGAGAGACCACCAAGGAAGGCTCTGCAGAGGAAGGCAATAGCAAACCACCTCTCCTTCTCATGTGCCTTGATAGCTCTTTGAGGATTGCCATAAGTTGACTGTGACTTGATGGCGCAGAGAGAGTTCTATGATCTTTTTCCTGACTTTTTTTTTTGCAGCTGCTGAGGCTGTGATGCAAAATGAGAGTCCAGTCTAGTTCTCCGGAGAGGCAGCGTTCACATTTTCCAAATAAATAAATATGGAGGGGGAAAGGGCTATTTAACTCTTTCCTGAAAAATCACTAACTCTGGGCTACTTTTAACCATCAGTGGTGTACTTGCATGGAGAACAGAAGCAGTTTGGGACATGAAAATGCCCCAAGGAAGGAGTAATGAAACAAACAGCCAGTCCTCTTTAAACTAAAGCCTTTAGGATTGCATTCTAGCAAAGAAAATTACTGGGGACAAATAGAGAAGTAGCATTCCTAATGAGAGATGCCTTGGACTAAATTTTATTGATCCAGGTACACAGCAGATACGAAAAGTAGAGACCCATAGATTCATTGGTCCACACTCATTACGGCAGTGGCCAATTAAAAATGCAACTGGCTGATAAGAAAAAAAAATCCAAGCACTGTCATCAAAGTTTAAATCCACAGATTCAAATTTTATATGAATGCTTTTGATGCCAACAATTTTGAATGTTGTTCCATTAATATCACACCACGTTTTAACATAATTTGCATTTTACCACTTTTTATATGCCATTAAAGGTATTGTATTTGTATTTGTATTAATATCACACCACAACAAGCCTTCTTGACTAAAGTTGAAGTCACAAATAAATAAAGATGTTGAACACTGGAATGCTAATAAAGTTTTGACTTTTTGACATCACCTTTTTTAAAAACAAAATTGAAACAAATTCAACATTTGTTATACTTTCAAATAGAAAATGTTATTTAAATGTAACTCTGATTTTATTTAAATGTATTTGAGCACTATTTAAGTTCCTGTTACTTGGTCAGGAATCAGATCTTTCAAATCTCACAACATTTGCCCCCAAACCTTTCTGGGTTATGAGATGAGGTAATCTGAGGAGAGGAAATTTGAGCATATTTTGAGATGTAGGGAGAAAATTATACTAGGGATGATTTTAAATTTTTTATCTTTATTTTTATGACCAAAAAAGCCTCTGTTTCAATTTTGTTTCTCCTTCTGTGCAAATAAAATGACAATTCTATATTCCTGCACCATTTTCTATTTCTTTGCACTAGATTAACCCACAAAATCTATGCATGTTTAGTGTTATTACAAATCAATGAATCGGCATTCTTCTTATATGTATAAATTACAGACATTGATTAATGAATAAAGACCACATTAACTGCATATTAAAAATGTACACCCTCAAAACCAAACAAATCAGCAAAACCAACAGCAAAAAGCAAAGAATTGCTTTGCTTGGCAAAAAGATAAATATAATAAGAAAGAGGGAACTAATATTCACTCATCGTGTCTACCTTATAAAGACTTCGGGATTTGCAAAAGCCAGAAGATTTGTAATAGGGAAGGAAAAGGACAATTAAAATGATGAAGGGGTTGGAGAACCTTCCATATGAGAAAAAGCTCAAATTCTTGCACAGCAAACTTTAAACAAAACATGAACAAAGTTTGTAACAAGAATGAATGGAGTTTGTAACAAGAAGTGAATTGACAGATTCCTCTCACCACTCTGCATCAAACCTGAACCTGGGACCATCCAATGACACAATAATTTCAGAGAAATAACATTTTTCATGCAATGCATTGGGCTGGATTCTGCAGATCTCTTCTGTATGTGAAGGACCTTGCTCTCAGTGCAAGATTCCTTTTACCAGGGGACAGGGCCACTGTTCACAAGACAGAACTGTAGGATGCATCCCACAGTTAACATGGGAACTGTTACCATGCTGTGTAATCTGCCTCCAGCCTCTGTGAGAAAGGCAGACTATAAATGGCATGAATTTTTTAAATGATGTAAATAAAAACAGGACTTAAACCATTTCCATTAGAGATTAGATAAATTCATCAAACTTCAGTGAAGAATCACCATGCTCTCAGGTTGTGTCCCATACTCCCCCTAGAGTGCCAGAGGCTGGAAAGACACACTGTGAACTCTCCAAAAGTATCTGTAGGTCAGTTAGTTGCTTACTGAAAATCTGAATTAGGCAGGTTTCCATTTATCCAGAAAGTTGTTAAAAAACCAACTTTTTAAAGAATTATAGCACAAATCTTTGGTAGAGGTCTCAACAAAAATCTAAAGCCCCTTGTGCAACAGAGAGGTATTTAAAATCTGTCTTCAACATGGTTCCAGTTCAAGAAAATAAGATGCATTGAGCCATAGAAGTGAAGAAACACAGCTAACAGCTGGATAGGAATTCTTTATTTTTCCTCGGGAAGAACATTTAAAATAAGGATGGAATAGAAAGAGCTCCTTAGTTGACTGTGCAGGTTTAATGGATTCAAGCCTTTGGGATCTCTACTGCATCTACCTACCCATTTCCTGCAAGAATTCCTAATTGTATCTGCAACTTCAGGCACAGAGAAGTTTTCCCTGCTGAACTGCTACTTAACACAGGGTTGTGAAAGGGACAGAAGATCTTCTGGGGAAATGCGGGAACACTTAGGGAGAAGTCCTGAGCATGTCTACACTGGAATAACTCCAATTTTAATCAGTGGGGCTTAATCACAAGAGAAATATGCTTGGGACACAGTCTTGGTTTTGTCAACCAAACTCTTGCCATTAACAAACAAATAAACAAACACCTCTTCCCTTGCCCATCATAAGGATTAATAATCCAGGTACTAAAATATTGATACATTTCTTACTCTTTCTGTTATAATTATTATTTCAACCAAATTCTTCATGTATTTAGTACCCACTGACTTAGCTACATACAAGACAAGGCTGATGTACTATCAAAAGGATGGGAATACACATGGAGAATTTTAAAGCGAAGGAACCAAGAGCCAACAAATTATGCAGCCAGATCCACAGATTTAAGAATACTTTGGATTTGTATGTGTTGAGCAGGAATCTTCACTAAGGGGATTTCCAAGGGAAATTTGTGGTGTAGCCTCTGTGAAAGTGAGACAGAACTTGTTTTCCAAAGAAAAAGAACTAAAATCCTCATTTTCCAGATTGTGCTTGTCTGTAGCAAATTTTTAAGATACTTGCAAGGGAATGCAAAACCATCACACAAATCCTTATATTCAGACAAGATACACATTCTGGAAAGCAGACAATCACACACTCTCAGTCTGGTCTACCTCATAGGGCTGTTAGGATGACAAAAAGGAGCAAAGGAGAACGATGTAAAGGATGTTGGGTGCTCATTGGGGAGAAAGGCAGTATATAAATGAAGAACATATACAAATACGCACTTTCTTGCTAGTTCCTGCTCAGGGATCTTGGTGAAGTCCATATGGGGCGTGCATTCCAATATAACACTTGCTCCTACCCATGTGTGTTCCTCCACAGAGGGTTGTGGAGCAAGAATGTTTCATTGGAATCAGCCCTAAAAGCTACAGCAGAGAAGCCATAGCAACAAACCACACATTAATTGCCTACCTCACAGCAGACAATGGCTACTGCACGACTATTGTAGAGACTTCAGCTGATTTTCTAAACAATACAAGTATGGAAATAACCCATCCTTGATGGACTCTCACACACACAGGTACATCAAAGAACTTGGAAAAGAGTGGTCCAGAAGAGGTACAACGTTTGCCGCTCCCTGCTGTCAAGGGTTCCCTTTAAGCATCTTCCAACATTCGAGAGGAAAAAAACCTTTCCTCTACCACCCGGTTTGCAAACAGTTAGCATCCCATCTGAAAACGTGCCAATGAGATTATTAAAAGAGGCTGCAAGCATAGCTCCCTTGAGTAACAAACAATGGTGCTTCCTGCCTTGAAGGAGATGAGGAGAGTTCTGTACTCACCACGCAAGAAGGTTTGAGAATAGGTCGTAAAGGAATCAAATATGCTGTTGGAAGCCATGACCCAGTTCTAAGACCCAGAATTTCTCCCAGCCAGCCTTTGTGGTTTCCTTGGATTGCCCCACTCCTCTTGGGAAAGGGGAGGGGGAGATTTTAACTGAAATGTTAAAAAAAAAAGTGAAAAAGACAGAAAGGGGGGAAAAGTCCCCACAGAAGTCTTGTGCCTGTTTGTAACCAAGAAGCTGATTCCTCAACACCACAGGAATGTTCAGCCGCAAGTTTCTCAATAGAAGCATATGCATGCTGGATAGTCATTAGGATGAACAGGGAGGGGAAAGAAAGCTGGGTTTTCAAAGGCATAGACCCCCCCACCTCCCAGACAAGCACATGTCTTGGAAGGATGAAGGAGGAAAATGAATGAATGGAGTGGAACTCACCCTACGCAAACTCAGAACACACCGCTGGTGTGGAAAAACACAAGGAGGATAGGACACCTCCTGGTTGGGGCTCAGGTACTCTTCTAAATTGCAGATTGCAGTTTGCTTGTGGTTCTGTGGTTGCCTATGAGGCCTGAAAGAGTGTTAAACTCAACCTTACTTCTGGGACTCAAATGACTCTAGAGCATGATTCGTTGACTGGAAGAGTCACCTGATGGGTGATGTCACCAAGGCCTGCAATATCTTTGTGGCTTGCTCTTTTTAATGTCTCTCTCTTTTTAATGTAATGGTTTCAATTTCTTCTTCTCCTTCTCCTTCTTCTGAATTGCAGGAGGCTTTATTGACTCAATCACAACTTCACCCAAATGATACAGAGAAGCCAAATCGGTTCTTTGGTAGTAAATCATCTTTGGTGCCCATCTAGAGGAAAGCTGGAAGAGCTGGGCTGATCTGGGACTGAAAAGAGTGGCCCATTTAACATACAATGGGGTTTATTTTCTTAAATGATTCCCCCCCCTCCATGTTTCTCCCTCTTTCTTCTTTTTAAATATTTTTTAAAAACTCTTCACAGCATTTGAGGTCTTCCAGCTCCACGACTGACAATTGCTGCCGAGTCTCGTGCCATATGTGCTGATGGGTGGTTCTTCTTCAGAAGGGTTTTCTGTGAATTAGTATTACATTAAAAAAAAATAGGAAGCACATGCAGCAGAACAAACCGAGCTGGCTGAACAGTGAGAACTGTGGCTGTTCTTCAAAGTGGCTTTAAAGGCACAAAACACAGAAATGCATCGTCTCTCCCTCCCCATAAAAAAAAAATCAAACAATTTGCTTCTGCAGCAGCAACTGATGGATAGATTTCAAGGTTAGAATGTAAACAGAAAAATACTTATTTGCTACAGGGCTGCTGTATGGCTAGTCCCTTTACCCTAGAGAGAACATTAGAGAGAGCTTTCTGGGCAGGAGCGGTTTTGCCAGTTGGGCAACCAGGGCAGCTGCCCCAGGTATCACATAGGGTGGGATCACCAACCAGCCGCAAAATTGACAAACAGCAGGCTCCCCACAGCTACTCTCACTTGCGCCCACTCTGGCTTCTGACAGCAGTGGTGGCTCCCACTGGCCTTCAAAAGGGTAAACACCACCTCTTGCTTGACTCCAGTGAAGAACAGAGTGGGGGCAACGATTCTGGGGTGGACCCACCGTGGACTTTTGGCCAGGGCCCCAGACTCTAAGGCTGCCCCTTCGTTAAGAGCCATTTTTAACATGTCATACTGACGTATACCAATAACCAGTGGTGGGATTCAAATAATTTAACAACCAGTTCCGGTGGTGGGATTCAAATAATTTAACAACTAGTTGTTTACAAGCACCATTTTAACAACTGGTTCTGCCGAAGTGGTGCAAACCTGCTGAATCCCACCACTGCCAATAACTCCCTGCCTTCCTTCCCATGCACCTAGCTATCATGTTGCGCAAGCAGAAGCAACATATGTATTTACCATATACACATCCTCAGCTGGTGTGAAAGCACATTCTGAAATATCCAGTGGTCAGTTTATACACATGGTAAATGTGCATGTTGTCCATTCACATAGCATGGCGACTATTCATAACAAGGGGACCTACCATGAGTAAAATATCTGAAACGGTCTCTAATAATGGAACTTTGTGTGAGGGAAGTGGCCACTGGATGATGTTGGCCAATAGTCACTCTTTACATATAACTGAGTAAACAGGTTGTATCTTACACTTGAGTTCTCCTCATTTCTTGAGGCTTCAGTGACCAATGGAGATTCCACTTCAGTGTGCCTGGCTTCAACATTGCCCGTTTTATTGACTCAAGATGATCAGGGTGGAAGGCACTGTTTGACCTCTTGTGTAAACTCATGAATGCATATATAGATTTCCCCAGCAGACCAAATAGTACACTCCTTGGACAAAAGCATTCCCTCAGGTTGTGGAGCACTGAATTACCTGGTCTTGTTTCTGACATGGCCCTGCTGCATTAGGAATTCTCCATGGGTATAGTGGAGTAGAGTGGTTAAGAGCAGGTGGGCTCTAATCTGGAGAACCAGTTTTGATTCCTCCACTCCTCCACATGAGTGGCGGACTTTTATCTGGTGAACCATTGTTTCTCCACTCCTACATTCCCACTGGATGACCTTGGGCCAGACACAGTTCTCTGCCCCACCTAGCTCACAAAGTGTCTGTTGTGGGAAGAGGAAGGGAAAGGAGTTTGTAAGCCACCTTCTTCTGTTGTGGTTTTGTTTTCCATACTCAGTTTTTGTACAATGTATTCTGCATATGCTATTTTTATGTATCACATCATTATTTCATCATTCCTCCAAGAAGTATAAGGCAGAATGCTTCGTCATGTTATCCTTAATACAACCCTATGAAGTAGGATCAGCTACAGGAAAGCTGTCTGCCTGGCCTCAAATAGGACCAGAACTTTCTCGGCTTTGCCCCCAGCCTGGTGGAACACACTGTCAAAGGAGACCCAGGCCCTGTAAGACTTAGTGCATTTTGCAGGGCCTGCGAGATGGAGTTGTTTCACCAGGCCAATGGTCGAGGCATCAACAGTATCTATCCATGTAGTTAGACTGCCTTTCTCTTCCCTGTCCCCTCCCTACATGAATGTGGATTTTAGGGGCGGGAGGGAACAATCTTAATTAGTTCATTTTTCCCTCTGAAGAGATTACATCACTGGGATAGTGATAATCTTATTGATTCTGTTGTTATATTTTAATGTTGTATGCCACCCTGAGCCAGTACAGGGAAAAGTAGCCTAGAAATGAATAGAATACATAAATAAGTTTATAAGTTGGCCAAGGTTACCCAATAAGCTTCATGTCCAAGGGAAGAATCAAGTCTGACAGCCTAACCACTATGCAGCACTGACTCAATTTCTTCCCACTGCCCATGTTGCAGATATGCATGAGTTTTTCCATCTACTTTGCTGGTATGCACATGTGCACTGATTAAAACACTGTAAATTTGGTTGTACATACAATTCTATCAGTGTGGTTTCTGTGTGTAGATTTACTAATGGCATGAATAGCATCAGTAAAAAGAAATGTTTTAAAAGATTTTGATGCAATGGTACACATGACCAAGTTGACTCACTTGCCCACTGGCCTGCTTCAATTTTTGGAGGGAGGGTGCAATTTGGCGGGGGGGGGGGGGAGGGAGGGATGCAATTTCAGTACTTGCCCCAGGTGCCATTTCCTGCAAGTACGCCATTGTTGACGTCCCTACCCTCCTTAGACTCCCCAAATCTCCAGGAATCTCCCAACCTGGAACTGACAGGCCTACCCCTGCATCTGGGACCTGGCAACCCTAGTCTGGGGTGCCTACATAACACTCAGACTTGTTTTCTCCATTGTCATGGAGACTGGGGCTGCATTGTGTATAGAGAAGGGGATCCAGTAGTTCCACTCTGTATCCAGGTTTGCCAGGTCCAGATTGCCAGATTTAGTGTGGTGCGATACAGTTTAACCTCCAAAACTGTCATTTTCTCCAGGGGAACTGATCTCTGTAATCCATAGATCAGCTGTAGTTGCAAGAGAATTTCAGACTCCACTCAGGTTGGCAACCCTACAGGCTGCACCGTTTTCCTAACCTGAAGCCATCTGGAAGGAGGCATGCTACTTGGCTGGTTGCAAAGTCCAGCTGTTAATCTTATTTATACCCCACCTTTCCTCCTGGCTCAAAACAGTTCACAATCTATCTGCATCACAGCTTCTACCACCAAGGCATCTGCTAAATAACATTTGGCTGGGATGAGGGCCCCCAAAACCTGGATCAGTGTTTTGAAGCAGCAGTCTTAGAAATGGCCCTCCATTGACATGACTTATTGGTGGGCTTTCTCAGAACCTGGCACTGGACTGAATAGAAACAGGGACTCTTTGTTAATTATCTCAACAGGTGAGGCGAAATCATCTTTCGTTTCTCCAGAACAGAGCGAAATTGTCTTCAAGGCAAGGGTGAAGCTAAGGCTTTGAGGTTGGGGGAGAGCTACGGTGGTGATTTTATTGCCCCCCAAAGTGGAGGGAAACTGCAAATGAGCCTTTAGAATACCCTACACTGTTGATCATCCGCCTCTGTGATGCACTGAAAGGTTCTTGTGGGGCTTCACAGTGTCTCCTTGTCTCCTTCACCAACCGCAGCATTCACTCTCTCCTTCCCCCTCCTCAGATTCCCACTTTTCCACATTGTGCGATGCTGGCTGGCCGTGTCATACCATAAATATGCAGGGCTTCCAGGACTGCAAGCCATGTCCGCAATGCCTTTGATAGGCCTTCCAGTCAGAGCCAAGGGAAGCCATGGTGAACCAAGATGACTGGGCAGAAAAATTCCTCAGGCCTGGCACAGCGCTGCAAGTATGTTTTTCCCCTCATATATCCAGAATGCATAAATGCCAAAAACTCACTCTGTTTGTTTGTCTGTCTTTCTGTCTGTCTGACTCTCAGGATGTGTGTTTGTGTGAGAAAAAAACAAAATAGCAAAGGTTTCCCCCCCCCCCCAAAAAAATACATTTATTCCCTGTCTACTAGAGATCAAGGCTAAAAAGTGCATAATGGTTGCAAATGTTTGTTATGTTTATTTCCCACCTTATCATTTTCACCTCCAACATGGGTAAGCTTGATTAGTGGAAATCTTTCCCCTGAAAAGAAAAACACATCCATCAATTATCTGTCTGACAAATCAGCATAAGATATTGGGCCTAGATCCAATTCCTGTCAACTGCTGAAGTAAAGCATTCTGAGATCCAGGGAGGCAGCCTAAGGATAAAACCTTCTGGATTGAAAAGTGGATAAAAGACCACATCTTCTGGTCAAGCAAGGAGCCACCTAGTGGTTTGGGATGGATCCAGTCATGGAGCTGAAAAATGTTGGTTGGTCTTTGAGTGAAGCCCAGTGGCAAATACCTTTGGGGAGGGTGTGTGTGTGGAAAATTTAGCTTTTTTTGCTGGCAAGCTCCTCCCAGATTTTGACCCTGTTGGAATTTTGAGAAGGGCCATGGATCTCCCACAAAATGACTGCTACAGGAGGTTAAGGGACTACAAAAGGGTAGCTGGCTAGAAGCAAATGCCATCCTACTATGGATATAGCTGCCTGAATGGGCATCTCCTGCTGATGGTGCCTTATGCTATTTTATTTTATTTTTTGCCCAGGATGTGCTTCTATTAAGCGAATAGAAGCGAGAATTGGCTCTTTGCTTCGGGTGCTAGGAAATATAACAGTATTCACAATGGTACCCTTTCGTGCCATTTTGGAATCATTACCAAAATGGACACAGCTCAATATTTTGAAATCTTGGGGAAAAAATAGAATAGCCTTTTCTCAAATGTGATTTTTGGTCCTGTCTCTTCCTTTCCTCCTATCCTGGTTGCAGTGTTGTCCTTTGTTCACTTGCTTGGACAAAGGGCCCATGAGTTTTCTGTGGGATTTGCTTTTTAAGTAACCCTTCACAAACTTGGGCTGTTAATATATGAACAGATTTGTTATGCTTATAGGATGTGTATGGAATCAAGAGACTGAAACACAGGATTAGTGCTTAAATATCATGCTAAGTTCCCTGGTACAGTATATAGATAACACATGGGATACCCATCAATTTCCACACCACATAATAAACACTTGAGGTTGACTTCATAAGCAAAAGTGGAGGAGTTAGATTTTGCAGAGACACACCCATAGGGGAAAAATGCAGTGATCTAACCAAAGGGTAGAATGTTTCTTTGCCCAAAAATATGGGGGGGGGAGGGAGATAGAGAACCACACATACATACACATGCACAAAAAGCAAGGCCCTCAACTTTTAAGACTGCAATAAAATCCCACATTCACTGCAAAGTTTCTCAAATTTAGCACTTATGAGTGGACCAGACTATACTGAACTCACAAACTTCCATAACCAAACAGCCAAAATTGATACATATCCTCACGACCATAGTGTAAAGTTGGGAACATTACTGCCTTATTCTGCAGATAAAGTAGTAAAAGAGTAGCAACTTCCATAAGGTTTCCAAATCTCAACCTTCAGCCCTGAGACTGAGGATTTGGGGCTCATTCCATGAAGTGGCAGGTTGAAGTCTCACGGCTGTCAAACTTAGTGGCTTCTTCTAAGACTTCTGTATATGGTTACATGTGGGAACAACTGGGCATGTAGACTGAGATGGTCTTTGATATGACTTTGTCAGGTCTTACTCATTGAGCCTCGGGGCTTGGGCTGCTAGGGAATTGCTTATTCTATTTGTCTAAATTTATCTGACAAGTTCCTGGTCGAACCGGGATTTCCCTGAATCAGCTCATTCTCTTAGGTGATACATCTATTCTGAGTCTTCAGTGCATAGGGTAAGTTGTAGGACTGCCAGCTGCCAGGAGAAAAAAAAATCCTGTCCTTATAGTAGAGGACTAATAGGATGTTATTTACCAGGTGATGTTCTTTACCTCCATGCCATTAAAAGCTTCAACTACCCATTTCCACACCCTCTATTCAAGGGTCAGGAGGTATTTATTTCTCCAGGTTGTTGGTAGCCCTTTAGGATCATCAGCTCCTACAGAGCTGCCATTCCCCACCCCCTTTTCAAATACTATACTATACTCTGTATAGTATTTGTACACTATACTCTGTATAGTAAACTATACTAGTATACTAATATACTATACTCTGTATAGTATTTTCAAATACTATACTATACAAATACTGTACTATACTCTGTCTATATACAAAGTTGTTTAGTAGATTGTATAGTCCTCTGCCACAGAACTCAACATGCTGGACCTTCTTTGTTGTAGTATGCTCCACTTGGGTCCTAGTGCATACCAAGCCTAGCGCACTCATCCACATTCATTTGAAAGTACACTCTTGTATCAAAATACCATGTTCAATAATAATAACAATAATGAGGCTCAAATTGTAATGAAAGGCCAACAACCAGCTAAAGAATAGGCAACTGTGAAATCAACCATAATAAAGACAGTACATAAAAATGAATGAATTGTTCGGGACTATATTCTAATCTGTAAGCATACAATTTTCTCAATCACTGCAGCTCAACAGATAGTACTAACATCTTTATTTGAGACAGAGTACAATGCCCTGTGTAGAGAGAAAGGGGGCCACATTTCCTGCATGTGCTAAGTGGACAAACAGGATGGTGAGGAAATGTCACTCAGGGAGCAATCCCAAGCAGGGTGACACAGAAGAAAGTCTCATGTTACTCAGTGGGACTTCCTCTCACTGCCCATAATATTGCAGCTTCAGTCATAGTTTGAATTCTTTTTTAGCATAGGCAAGTCCAAAGATCCTCTCCTCACACCCGGTATACCAGTGATCAGATTTCAGCAGTGTTTTCTACCAGTTGAAGATTTCAGACGGACTCACTTTAACTTGTTGGACAGATACAATATTACAATTTGAAATCCTAATTGAGATACCGGTAAGTGTGCATGTGCTATGACAACCTTCATTTAGTTGGTACTTGGAATCTCTTCGGTGGAAGAACAAAGAAGACACACACACACACACACACACACACGTCATAAAGCAAGTCTGGAGAATCAAGGATGGGTACAGAAAGAGTTCTGGGTACAAGATATTTGCTGTGGCAGTCCTCCTAACCAGTATGCCACAAGAAACCACTAAGTCTAAACAAAAGGTTGAGCCTGGGCCATATGTTTTCCCTCTGCTTCCCAAAAGGGATGGGAGCCAAACTGTGAAGAACTTGATGTTCTTCTCTGGTCAGGACTGGCTTGCTGCAGCATGTCTTTTTCTTTCCAGCTCTTGCTCCTTCAGCCCATAAAGAAACTTCTGAAGAAGTAAGCACTGCAAATCCTGTTCCTCTAAGGGCGTAACTAGGGGCAGGATAAGGCAGGGCTCATACCTTGGACTTTGCTTTAAGGGGGTACTAGGCGGCCCATGGACCCCCACAAGCCCTGTCCCCCACCATCAAACTGAACCCCACCCCAAACTCCATGTGGAGTTTGAACTTGAGTGCACAGTTCAAGGTTGGGCCCAGATCCAGCTGTGCCCCACCCTGAACCCCATGCCCCCTGCTTTTTATTAACCGAGCTCCTTCGTCCTAAGATCTTGAGCCATACAATAAAATTAAACCACACTAGAAAACTTTTCCTGTCTCAACCCAGCCAAAATGTAACGGTACAATGCAGCTGGGCTGGGAAAGGGGAGGTACCCTTTAAAGGGCAAAAAAGGGGGAATGGGGCATAGCAGTGAGCTGACATTTTGTATCTGGAGCGTAGCCCCACCCACCCCAATCACTGTGGGCACAGCAAATGGACACATCACCCTGCAGTTCCCCTTTTGAACCAAATCAAAAAGTTTATTATTTGATCCAGTTTAATGTGGAGACACCCTAAGAACGTCATGAATCATGCTCAGAATGAGCACAACCTCATGCAGACATTTCTCTTAATTGCGGGGGCTTCCTTCAGGGAAGAATCTCCATATGGAAGCAGCCTAAGTGTCCTTTCTGAAGCTAGGGCCAAGACATGGTGATAGGGTTGCTTGCAACCTCTGGGAGGATTGGGAAGGGGGAGGATATGGAAATTGGTATCACACAACACCATGATGTCACTTGTGATGTCATGGCATCTCAAGACACTGTAGGAATGTTCCAGTTTTCTTGGTTTGTGGCATCATAGTGCCAATTTTACCCATTATTTTTCTCCTACTTCCCCATCAAGCAATAGCAGGAGCTCAGAGTCCAGAGCAGGAGGGTGTCCACCATGGTAGGCAACCAGGCACTTTTGAATGGGAGCAAGGCTAGAAGTCCATCATGTTGCCTTGGTGGCTTGGTGCCGCTGAGAAATAGCAGAAGCATCAAGCATCTAATCAATCATCTTCCATGTGTCCTTTTGAATGTGAGGCAGAGGCTGTGACCATGAAGTCTCCATTTTGTCAGTCTTCCTTTCTCCCCCTCCATCTTTCTAGAAACCAGTTTGTCTCTATCTCCTGAAATTGTACTTGATCTCCAGACTACAGAGACCAATTCCTCTGAAGAAAATGTCAGCTTTGGATGGTGAGCTCTGTAGTGTTACAGTCCACATTGGTCCTCTCCCTCCCCAAACCCCTCCCCCAATTCCACCCTAAAATCTCCAGGAATTTCCCAACCCAGAATTAGCAACACTGGCTCTGATCCAAGAGGGTCAGTAAGGATTTCTTCCAAAATCCCAGCTCAATGGAAACTGTAAATATATTCACTGTAAATATGTTTAGCCAATGAACATGCAGTCATGAGCTGAACCGGTCATCGCTTTACCTTCTTGCCATCCAGCTCAAGAAGGGTGCCAAACAGCTTTGCAGCTGCGCAAAAACCATGGTGGTTGAGTTTCATTTCCTTCTGTCTTGTGACCACTTCTACACCTGCACAGTTGGCAAAACAGATAATCCCCCAGGGTCACAGATGGTTAAGCCAGATAGTTGAATAGTCCCAAGGTACATGGGTTAGGGCTCCCACGAGGCTGCGCAAGGGCATGCTTGCATGAAATAACATTGATAACATGGACTTAAACAAACAACTGTTTGCATCCCTATCTAGAAAGCTTAAAGACCACTGTTCTAGAGATATCTTTCAGGGACATCTGGTTGGGCAGCTTTATGATAGGCCCCTTGGTATGATAAAGAATTCCTCCATGCACCCTCTGCTGCTTTCAGCATGCTGTGCCTCTTGGAACATGCTCATCCTCATCAGGGTGGGTTTTTGTTTTGTTTCTTGAGAGGGTGCCTTTTTGTGGGTTTACGCATTCACATTTTTCTGTATAACTCGAAAGGCACCCTTGCAGCTTCTTTGTGACTGGCTTTGCCACACTGATTTTGTTATCTGCATTGGGACCAGCCTGTTTACTGCTGTAGACATAGTCTAGCACAGCGGTTCTCAATCTGTGGGTCGGGAGTCGGGACCCCTTTGGGAGTCGAACGACCCTTTCACAGGGGTCGCCTAAGACTCTCTGCATCAGTGTTCTCCATCTGTAAAATGGATAAATGTTAGGGTTGGGGGTCACCACAACATGAGAAACTGTATTAAAGGGTCACGGCATTAGGAAGGTTGAGAACCACTGGTCTAGGAAGATGAGGTCAGGGATCAATATTTTCCAGAAACTAACTGGGGGTGTGAAAGGAATTGGGGAAAGTGGGAATAATTTGGGAGACTGTCTGTGTAACACTGGCCCTTTCCCCACTTACCTTAAGCCCCGCACTACTCTCCTCAAGTAGCGCGGGGTCCCGGGGCACTCCCCACTACAGGGGCGGCGACAGCGCAGCCGCCCTGACGCTGCTGCTCTCGCGCCCCCTCAGCGCGCGGCATCCCTGGCGCTCCTCAAAACGGCGCCTTTTGATGACCCTGCACAGAGCGCGGGGTTGTGGGGGCACCCAGGTGCACGCCAGAGATGCCGCGCGCTCAGAGCAGCATGCAGCAAAGGGTGGTCAAAGGTAAGTGGGGAAAGGGCCACTAACTAGAATTACTCCAGATTAAGATCATTGCGGGCTCAACATAGCATTGCACTATAACTTTGCATAGGATTGCACTATAAATCAGCATGATTACAAATGAAAGGGGGTGGCTCATGGGGATCTCATGTGCTAACATTAAAAGCTCATCTTCAAACTGTTAAGCCATTCTTAAAATATTTACTTTAAAAAACCCTAAATACTGCTGGACCCTCAACAAGAGAAATGCAAACATCAGTACTGCCACATATACAATCCCACCGCTCCCACAGAATTATAATAATGTGCAAAGCTTGGAATCTGAACATTTATTTTCTTTCTTTTCAAGATTTCCTTTCTGCGTTGTGTTGGCAACTCTTCTTCCCTCTGCATCCATATAAAGTAAGGAATGGGGAGATAGAGCGAATCCCCCCAAAATCGTAATTCGCCCCACAAACGTTTAGGTGGAGGTTTGTGGCAAGAGGACACTGCTCACCATGCTTCATTTCAAGAGAACAGGAGGCCATTCAGTAGTCATCCCTTGGCTCTGGGTGACTCACAGGGCAGGGAGAATGATGAGGCCTGCTGGAGAAATACATTGCCAAATCCCACACTCCTGTAGGAATGGTTCCATGGAATGTATTGTCGAAGGCTTTCACGGCCAGAATCACTGGGGTGCTGTGTGTTTTCCGGGCTGTATGGCCATGTTCTAGCAGCATTCTCTCCTGACGGTTCCATGCAATCGTTGTGTGTTAACAGTTTTTGTGCAAAGTTCACAGCAAAACGCTAGCAAACAGAGCAAAGAATATCCCCAGGTCTGGAGGAATCAAATGCCATTTTCCTGATTCTGTATCAGATCACAACAAAAGAACTTTCATCAGGGCAAGCAGAAAACCTTTCTTAAAATTATTGTGATGCTGCTGGCATCTAGCTCTGATTCCATGGCTGTTCTTTTCAAAGACACTACATCCCAGAAATCTATTCACAAGACTCTTGACTCTTTGACTTGCAAATCATGAAGATATCCCTAGGAATAGCTGGGAAAAATTGAAAACAATTGATACACTATGGTTTGGACTTGGTACTTGATCAGCACCAATGCTCCATAGTTAGAAGTCTGTATGGGGTAGCAGTTAGTGTATTGGATCAGGTCCAGGGAAGATGCCTTATGTGACTAAGACTTCTAGCCCATCCATCTTGGGTCATTCTGGGGATGCCAGGCATTCCACTATGCCAGTAGACTTCCTGCTGACAGGCACCTTTGCCTGCTGCCTCTACAAGCATCAGTGGGAATTTTTCTAAGGTTGGTGTTATGTGTACTTCTATACCACTTCTGGAGAAAACCCCAGTAACTTTATAGTTTTACAATTGAGGTTCAAGTGTTTCCTAGAGCTACCCAATGTAGCTTCTGGGATTTTCCCAGAGGTGACACAGGCCCTTTCCGCACAAGCCAAAAACAGCGCCTTAGGGATGGCAAAAACGCTGACCCTAGGAAGCTGTTCGCATGGGGGGAGCTGCGATGCCCTTGCTCCCCCCCCCAGTGGCGCGAAGCTGCTGTTTCCCAACCTCGCTCCCCGAGTGAGGTTTTCCGGAAACAGTGGCTTCCAGCCGCTGCCGTGTGAACAGCAGTGGCTGGAAGGCGCCATCCCCCCCTTTCCCGAACGCCTTACCTTCCCTCCGACCTTCCGGTACGTCGTCCAGGCCCGGGGACACGCCCCCCTGCCCTGTGACTCCAGAGCTGTCACGCAGGGCAGGGGGGAGTGTCCCCTGGCCTGGATGACATGCGGAAAGGTTGGAGGGAAGGCAAGGCACTGCGCCGTCTTCCCCGCCCCTACTGGGACTGTTCAATGGTCCTGGGTGTGTGTGTCGGCGTCGTATACGCCGACGCACCCCCCGAGCGTGGCCGTGCAGAAACAGCCACAGAGTCACGCAGGACATCATGATCCCAACATATCCCCGCTATCAAACCTCCAGCCAATTGTCATCATGGCAACCCTAGTCTTTCCCAATCATTGCTAGCTAACAAATGTCAAACTACACATTCTATTTTCCACAGGAATATCTCCAGGTCAGATTAAGAGCCACGTTCCAGAGTTCCACACTTTTTAGATATCCAGGGAACCGATTTGGGATCACTATGCACGGGGACTTACACCTTCTCCCCCTAAACCTTTTTCTCAACCTGAAACAGCCCCAGGGAGCCAAGAGACAACCTGGCCTGGAGATCAGTACAACTGATCTCCAGACTACAAAAATCAACTTTTCTGAAAAAAAATGGCTGCTTTGTAGGGATGCCAGCCTCAAGGTGGTACCTGGGAATGGCCTGGAAATTCAACCCATCTCCAGATTACAGAAATCAATTCCTGTGGAGAAAATAGATGCTTTAGAGGATGGACTCTATGGCATTGTATCCCATTGAACCCCCTGCCCACCCCAGTCTCCATTTCCAAATCTCCAAGTTTCCCAATCTGGATATGGCAACCCTATACCCTCCCCATCCTCCCTCAGTGGCTGGGGGACCTGCAACTCTACTTCTCTGGTTATAGACACTATGGCGTTATACCCTGCTGAGGTCTCTCCCCTTCTCAAACTGTACCCCCACCCCCACCCCAGCACTACCCTCAGATCTCCAGGAATTCCCCAACCCAGAGAAGACAATCGTTTCTAAACCCCTCTCTTTGCATGCTGCAGTCCTGATCTCAGTCAGATCTGAAAAGTTCAGAACATATTTCTCAACCTTAAAGGTAAAGGTAGTCCTCTGTGCAAGCACCAGGTACTGACCCATAGGGTGAGGTTACAACATGATGTTTACCCGGGTCATTCCTGAGGAAATCGTAACAATATTTAGACCTTCAACCTCTTTCATGGAAGACCTTGAGGACTGAACCTTAAACCTTGTGTATGCAAAGAAGATGCTCCACCAGTGTACCACATCTCTTTCCTCCTCCCAGTGTTGTTTTGGTGTGGGAAAATGGTGGGGGAGGGAGGGAGGGAGAAGGCAGGAGTCATTCTCTGTAGTTGCTGTGTGGCTGTGGAGAACTAGGGTATAATGCCTTAGAGTCCACCTTCCACGACAGCCATTTTCTCCAGAGGCTGTTCCTTTCTCCAACCAGTGGCTGTTCCTTTCTCCAACCAGTAGTTTTAGTAAAGCAGGGAGCCCAAGCTTGTTCTGTTGGGCTCCAGCTTAGATCCCTGCAAGGGCCCAGAGTTGTAGTCCACAAACACACAAAAATAATCAGGGAAAACATATATATAAATGGATTGCCTGTTCCTTAATAATTCTGTGTTATTTAAATGCAGGCTGAGGAGTTTGAGTATTTTGTTCGTTGTCATTAGAGGATTTGTAAGCCAACAGCTGGCAAAGGTTTATGGGATTGAGTTCAAGCATGTAAGCATGGTTGGGGAGGAAAGTGAATGGGCAGGGAGAGAAACCAGAACAAATCACCTTCTGCAAAAAAATCGGCCACATGCAAGCAGCCCCAAAATAAATAACCAAGCTAGCGCAAAGACAGCACACTACCTCCCAGCAGCTCTCTTGGGAATTCTCAAATGTGCTCCGATACAGGGGTTGTCATAAAAGCTCATATCTGTGGTCATGACAAACAATCAGATCTGGCAACAAGTCTTCTTTTGTTTTTGTAGGGATGCCATTTCAGCCACTCATTAAAAAGAATGGCATCCAGACTTAACTGTTGAGAGAAACAGTCGCTTGTAACTTACAGTGTTTGAATGTTGTCCTCCCACACTCACGTGCACAAACATCTACACTGCAATAAAGCCAGGAAGCCATTGAAATATGACACATTTTCCATAATTTGGGATGCAGGCTGGGTTGGTAGAACTTTGTGGACGATGTCCCTGGTGGGGGGAGGGGACAGAGAGAAGGAACCAAACATAAATAGCTCCAGAGCCTTCCTCCCCTTCAATATAAATATGAACCATGCACATACCATTTCCTATAATCCCTTTTATAGCAAAGTATGCAATTGCAATTTTCTAAAAAAATAGGCAAGAAAATAAGAGCCTGTGGTGTTCTGGTCTCTAATGTTCTTCAAATGGCCAGCACATTTTTTTTTGGTTTAGAGAAATCCATCCGTCCGTCCGTCCGTCCGTCCGTCCGTCCGTCCGTCCGTCCGTCCGTCCGTCCGTCCGTCATCTGTCTATCCAGATAGATAGATAGATAGATAGATAGATAGATAGATAGATAGATAGACAGACAGACAGACAGACAGACAGACAGGCAGGCAGGCAGGCAGGCAGGCAGGCAGGCAGGCAGGCAGGCAGGCAGGCAGGCAGGTAGATTTGTTTGCTAGCAAAATATAGCTAGCTAGCTATGTTTGCTGGCAGAACAACACAATGAAAAAAACTTTGGAAGAAGTTAGCATAAAAGGCCAGAGGAATAAATACATCCAGGCTCAACGATCTACTTAAAAGGAACTGCTTGCAGACTTTTCCTTTGCAGCAGATTTGCCAGCTGGCTAGAGTATCAGGTCAGTGTCAACATCACAGGTTGATAAGCTTGGATGCCTGCTGAAGACCAAAGCCTGGGAGGCAGTTCACTTGAGAGTGGGTCAGCCTTCCACTTCCTTATCGGAAATGACCCACACAAGACTGCATGGAGTCTCCCATTTCCCAATAAAAAGGGCCGCCAGCCTCCACATGGGACTTAGAGTTTTCATGCAATTGCCACTGATCTCCAGACTGCAGATATCAGTTACTCCTAAAGGAAACAGTCTGCTAAGAGATCCCAAGCAAATCCTGGCCCTCAGATAGTAAGATCAAAAGATGCATTTTCTGATCCTTCCCCAAATTTCCACAGCAGTTACTAGGAGCAGACACAAAGCAGCCAATCAACAAGGAAAGAATGGATATGTTTGGTATGATTACCAGTTTGCCCCATCCAAAGCCCAAGGTGGCCAGGGACAGTGCTGCTGCCACGCCACTCCATCACCTTCAGGAGGCTTTCAGAAAGCGTGGGGCAGCAGCAAAAATGAAAAATAAAAAAACTTCATGAAAACCCTCTATAGGGCTAAATGGAGTTATACCACCCTTTCAGGGTGGTCCACCCCCACCCCCGCATTGGCATTCGATCGGACACTAGCATAGCTTGGATACCAGCTTAGTGGTGACCATTTCCCACTTTCCCCACCATGGAGCTGAGGGGCATCCAGATGCCGGCATCTTTGGCCTATCCGCCAGCAGGGGAACCCCTTACTCTGGCAGAGGGGGCAAAGACATGGTATCAGACCATGCCACATCCAACCAGTGATTTCCCCCCATCCTTTGGATGGGGCTGTAAATGACTAAGACTGTCATACTTTGGTCACATAATGGAAAAGAGTAACTGGAAAATACAATAATGCTAGGAAAGACTGAAGGCAGCAGGAAAAGCGGAAGACCCAACATGAGATGGATTGACGCTATAAAGGAACCCATGGCATTCAGTTTGCAAGACTTGAGCAAGGCTGTTAACGATAGGATGTTTTGGAGGACGTTGATTCATAGGGTTGCAATAAGTCAGAAGTGACTTGACAGCACTTAAATGTACACATACATAATATGCCCATTAGGCTGCTCAAATCTGGTACAGTAGAATACTGCATTTCTAAAAGAGCATATGGTATAGTCCTTCTGGGGGTATGGCATTTCAAAGTCCATGTATAAGAATCATCTATGTGAATTGCTTTCAAACATGGAAAGTTAAGCTGGCATCCAACTAGAAAGGAAGCTAGCATCCAAAGACCACATCACATGCTATGAATTTATGTGTAGATCAGACTTCAGATATCTCTAAAAAGACAAGATATTTTGGAGTATTATTTTTCTGTATGGAGCCAATGGTGAAGTGCTGCTGTTTGGATAAATCTGTTAAAAAATGAAAAGAGCAGCTGCTTCTTGCATGGATTGCAGTACCGTTATTTGGAGGCAGATGTTTTTATGGAAACAGAAGATCAATAGGTCTGAGCAAATGAGATGACCTGTTGTATGGAAGGGCAGAAGTTGAGGAGAATTTTGCTCAGATTCAAGGTTGAAGTAGTTGCTACTTTCCCCTTTGGAACCCAAAGTGGCTTGGAGAATCCGGGGCCATAAAACACTGTTCAGAGCTGGGCAACTTCATCCGGTAGCTTACAAAGGGATTAGTGGGAGCTAATTCACCATATGGCTTTGAATTTGAACTTGTACTCACAGCTATCCCAGTCTGCAGACACCAAACCTCTCTAAAGAGAGATTGTCTCAGGAAATCTGGTAGAATTGCTTCTAAAATTCCCTTCATCCAAATTTCTCTCTGGACTTTGGAGTTGGAAATTACCTGGCACTGATTTGAAAATGAAATAGATGCATATTCCCTTTTAATATTCCCAAATATTGTACAGTGCTGTGCATGCAGTTTGTCTCAGCATTCATTACCCTTGCTACCCCACCACAGACACAACCAGTGAACATACATGCACAGATAAAAACTGCAAAAAAAACCCCCAAACAAATCCAAAAATAACATCTTGAACATGCCATTTGTAAAGATTATTTTCACTGTACAACTAGGGAAACCCAGATCCGAATCCCCACTTGAAATGAAACTCGCTGGGTGAACCTTTTCCTTGAGATTTTTTATTTCTTGTACACTTTGCCAGTCACAGAATTGTTGTGAGGATTACAGGAAGAAATGATGTACACAGCCCTGAGCCCTTTGGAGGAAGGGCAGATGACAAAAAAATGACACTAAATAGAATGTGCCATGTTTTAAAAGTATTGCAAGTATGCACGCACACAGCTTCAGAAGCTGCTTTTGTATGGAAAGTACAATATGGCAGTCCTAAACTGTATTACCTCAAAGGGCAGCTAGGTGTTCTTGAGATTTTTTATTTCTTGTATATGGTGGATGGTCTAGATACTGCACTTGTACTGTATATTTATTAGCAACAACATCATCTTTAAAGTTGTGAACAAGAAGAGATAAGTCATCTTACATGTGATCTCACACTCAATCTTTAGGAGGCAACTGAAGATGGTTTTATTCAGGATGGCATATGAGTAGTTTCTTTTTTCCTATCTATTGGCAATTTTAAATTGTGGTTTTAATTCATGGCTTTTAAATGTATTTTATGTGTTTGTATGGCCCCTTCCGCACACGCAAAATAATGCGTTTTCAAACCACTTTCACAACTGTTTGCAAGTGGATTTTGCCATTCCGCACAGCTTCAAAGAGCACTGAAAGCAGTTTGAAAGTGCATTATTCTGCATGTGCGGAATGAGCCTATGTTTTGTTGCTGTTGCATAAGGGAGAAAGGCACCTAATAAGTGTTTTAAATGTATAAAATATTTTTTAATTAAATAAAGTTGCATTAGTGTTAATGGGACTCTATGGCCATTCTTAGTGTTTTGTGGACTTGTACCAGTGCCCGCATGAGTATAACATTGCCAAGGCCTTAAGTGGCAGAATGAACTTCAAACAGAAAATTCCACTTTAGAATTTCCCTTCATACCAAGAGTTCTAAGCAAATTAAATATCTAGCTCTGATGTGAGAAAGATTTGACCTGCTCTCTTTGTCTGCTCTACTGGTTTACTGTATGCAGGGAATTCCAGATAGGTAGTCAAATAAGTCTGTAGTGATAAAATCAATCCAGAATCTAGTGGCACTGTAAAGACTAACATTTATTCCAGTAGAAGTGTTCTTAAACAAGAGCTTCTGCTTGTATTGAAATGCATTCTGTTAATTGTTATAAGGTGCCGCTAGACTCGGTTTTCATTTTGTAGGAAGGGAGGGGTTTTTTTTCTTCTTAAACTTACTAAAGCATTCCTAAATGTGACCTGTGGTCTGCATTGGTGTATCCCGTTCTCCTCTGACTTCTTGCTCCCTGAGTGTGCCAACCAGGTTTGTAGCTTTTGAATACAATCTCATTTTTTCCATACTTTATTGTAAGTGCTCTGCACACATCACTTTGGCCGAAACACACACTAGACTAGGCCGAAACACACAACTTATATTTTAAAAAAGCTCTGTCAGGTAGTTCTGTTAGGTAGGCAGTAGGATCCAAGTCGAGCATTCTAAAACAAAGATTGTCTTCTGGATCTCTGTAGTGTGGAAATCAGTTGTAACACCCAGAGAACTCCATACCCTACCAGGATTCAGTCCAACTTACTCGACAGGGGTGTGGATATAAGAAGGGAGAATGCTATTGTAAGTAATGGAGAAAGAGAGAATTCTATTGTAAGTAAATTTGGGCCCCCATTAGAAAGAAAATCAGAATATAAATGCATAATTAAAGAAAAGATGGAACAAATTAAACAAAGACATACAACCCCACAGGCTCCTGTACCCCACTAGAATATGTGACAAGCTACTGGATCATCCTAAACTGGTTCTGGGTCCGCTATCATGGCTCATACAGTGCCATATTTGCAAACTTTTGACTAAGCCAAACAAGAAATGATGCTTCTGGATACTCCAGAGATTTGAACACAGAGCTTTTTGCTAAGCACTACCCACAGATAGTCCACTCATCTTAATAACAACTGTGGAAAAATGGCTCCCCCCCCCTTTTTTTTTTCTCATCACCTTCTCCAATCAGGTATCATAGATTTGGAGGACTTAGAAATTCCAGAGGAACATAAGGAAGAGCTACCTGACCTAAAGGGAAAAGATATCTTAACCTAGCCTGACCAGGTAAAAAAAGGGTGGGGCCAAGGAACTGATAAATTCCTGGGAACAGAAGGGAGCAGACCTGAGGCTGTGCAGAGAGCAGCCATTTTTAACCAGGCATGTACTCATCCAGGGAGCTCTCTCAGCCTGCCAGGTGAGAACTCTTTGAGAATTGCAACCTTCTGAGCTTTAAGGGCCTACCCTATTTTCAACAACTGGGACAGTGGATTTGCAATTATATCTCCTTTGTTTTGGAAACCCCTGTTCAATCTGGTGCACTGCTGAAATATATTTGTAACCATTTTATTTTTAATAAATACTTTTAAACCTTAGATGTGGAGAACAGTTTTCTGTTTCACAAATGCCCCACCATCTTGGAGGCGCTATCTAAATAGGAGGGGGGAGGGGGGCTGGCAGCTGGTGAGCAGCTTTTCCTCCGGGACCTCCAATCTGCCCTGTGGAATCAAGGAGGGGAAACCCAGGGGAAACTGAGGCTAGGCCTCATGGTTGGAAAGGAAGTTGGGGGAGCCCTGACCCTCCCCAGCGGGCAGTTCCTCAAACGGTCAGGTGTTGGCAACCCCTGGGAGAGGCTTGGGAGTGGAATAGGGCCTGCCAGGCAAAGCAAGCCCTTTCGGCCACAACGACAGTAATTGAAAGATACATTTTAGTAGGTTTTAAATCTATCATCACTATGCATGCTGTCCGAGGAGCATGAGCCTATAAAGCAATCGATGGGTGCAATAGATCCTATGGAAAGTCATCAGGAGAGGGAACACCCCCTGAAGCACACCCAACATAGATCTAATAAATATCAGGTCTTCTCCTTTCCTGTCCAGCTCTTTGGACACCAGCTCAAAGCAGGTTAACAAAGCACATGTTTGTTGGAGAAAATGAGGTGTTCAGATCTGTTTGATCTTGCCTGTTTTTGAGAAGAAGGTTTAATTTAAAGACAGGACTGAAAATTGCATTCCTTTTGATGTGGCTGGAAAAAATGTCTGCTATTCCAACAAAACCCCTACCTCAAGCTGATAAGGGATTTTTGCCGGTCCACCATTAAAGGAGTGATGGACCACACTCACAGCCATGAGGATGGAGCAATTCCATTTGCGTTCCCTTCTAGTAACAGACCTGAGTACTTTAAGAATCTTACAGCACAATCCAAAGGGGGGGGGGGCAAAAACACTCAGGAGGTGGCATGGTGTCAGCGCTAATGCCTCTTGTGTTAGTGTTAGGAGCATTTACAGGAGCACCAGGGCACTTATTCTGTGCCAGGGAATGGCATGACGGTGTGACTCAAGGGCACCAGTTCACCCATGGTGGCCATGCATGCTGGCACACCTCTGGCACAGGGGCCCACACTGGCACAAAAGGGGCCAGGAATGCTGGCTTGTACCAGTGCAAATATACACTGGCAAAAACCGTGGCACAGCCGATAGAACAGCAAACATATGACCCCCACAATTGGGCCATCTCCGCAGTCAGGGGGGACCCCAGGCCTGGCCCAAATGGTGCCCCTGTAATCACAATGTCATCTTGCTGCAGGGAAAGGCACCCTTCCTTCCCCGATGGAGCTGCTGGAAAGGGCAATGAAGGAGCGGTTACACAGGCAGAATGTGGCTACAGCTAGCTGGCCAAGACTTGGACGTGACAGAGCCTTCAGGGCTGAGCCAACGGCACCATTGCCACTGATCTGGCTCTCAAGGCCGCCACAGCAGACCTCAGGATGCACCGTCACCTGGCACAAGCTCCACAGGCAGTCTTCAGGCTGTAGCTGATGCCAGGCATGCAATTGCCTAACAGATGCTGCGCCCATCGCCATTTGCGAAACTGTGCAAACAGGCCCATTGTGGCTGCATCCAGCATGTGTGGGAGCTGCTGCAGTCAGCACCAGATATGCCCACAGCCACTGCACAACAAAAACAAAAGACCCCACAATCAGCATCCGTGGAGCAGAACCAGGCTGGTCAGCAACAGAAGATGAGCTGGTGTTTTGGAGACGGCGCCTTCCCAATAAAATTGTCTTTCACCCAATTGCTACTTCCTCATGTCTCTGTTAGAGGAAGGGAGGGGGCCTAGAGGGATGGGAAGCCACGCAGGGGGGCTCACAGCACCCACTCCACAGTTGTCTAGAGGCCCCTGCCAACCCCATGGGGACTGTTCACACTCGCACTAACTAGAAGGTTTCACTCTGATAGGAAGGGGGTCAGCAGTGAGACATCAAAGGTCCTGGCTCTCCATGGGTTTGAGAGGCAGCAACCAGACAGGGGAAGCCAGAGGGCACCAGGGCAGGGAGTCAAGCGCAAAAGCCAAGGTCACATTGGTAGAAAGCAAACAGGAGCCATAGCACAAGCCATAGTCAGGAAACTCAGCAAAGTCAGTAGTACTGGCATGTAGTAGAGACATTGCTACCACACAGCAGCTCTTCCCTTCGCCTCTTTCAAGCTAGACACTCCCCTGGTGGCCGGAGATGCTGTGCAGCCAGCTCTTGCATCAGACCTGCTCCTGCAAGCACTCCCTGTCAGAGCTGAGACCTGGCTGATGGTGAGCAGCCAAGCAAGCACTGCATCTCCTCTCATGCAAGTCACTGCACACAGTGGCATAGCTAGGGGGTCTGGGGGGCATGTTAGAGCCCTGAGCACCACTCCCTATGGTCATATGGGAGCACACTGCAGTGCTGTGCCCCCGAACTGCGTCCAGGCCTGAATGCTGATCAGTGGGGCTGGCTCCACCCCCAAGCTCCCTGTGGAGCTTGGGAGTGGTTCGGGACTGTTGGATCATGGCCTCAGCTTGCCCAAGTCCAGCTTTAAAGCCTGACCCAAGCCTCGCTGAGGCCAAGATCAAAAAGAGCTGAGGGGGGAAGCTGATAGTCTCCAACTTTATGCTGGAGTATAATGGGCTGCGTCTTTCCCTGGGCTTGCAATTGTTGGAGAAAATGAGGTGTTACTCAGTGTTACACAGGAAGTGGCCACTTCAGACACAAAGAAATCCCTTTTTATCTTCCTGAAATGTTAAGAGCTGGGGTGCGGGGATCTGCCAGCAATGCTATTTTTCAATTACTAAATTGCAAACCTTGAGCAACAGGCATCAGTACCTACGTAGTTGCAAACATTCTTTAAAAAATGTGAGACTAAGGGCCCATTTCAGAGGGGGATGGGGATATCTGAATTGCCTCCTGGATACAGCACAATTCCCTGCTGAGGGATTTGCCCTCCCCAAGGAGAGGTGGTTGTGGAAGTATATGGAATCAAGCTGTCAAGGGCTTGATAGTTGATTACCAGTATGTTGCATTGAAGCAGCTAACTGAGTGGTAACCAATGAAATGACTGGAGAGTGGGTGTAATATGCCGGCTCTGCCTAGTAGTTAGATAGTATTGTATGTATTAAAATTGTCTTTATTGCATTGTTTTTCAATAATCCTGCAATCTTCCTTGAGTCTCAGCAATAGAGGCAGCAGATACATAAATAATATTCTTCTCATTTTTCTACATTCATGTTATTAAGATGTTATTTCACACATAGTTTCACACCATCTTAAGAGAACTTAAGAGAAGTTTCCTCCTAGTATCATTTAATTATATGACCCAACCATCAGTGGCCTTGGAGGCAAATCAATTTCACACACTGCACAGGTGCAAAAGCAGTTACAAAACAGAAAAAGATGACACTCTGTCACCCACAACTGTTCAGCATTCTGTTCAAGTCAGAGTGAGACCACAGCAGAAAAGAAGATGGATCAAAAATGATCACAGCTCTCAAAAATGGTATGTTTGCCTGCAGGACATTTTTGCAGTGAAGTTCTCAGCATCCCAAATGAATGGATGAATGAAAGCGCTAATGAATGAATAGATGAATGAATGAAAAAGAGCATGGCCAGGATTAGAAGTGCATGGCTGTTCCTCAGGGACAGAGGCCCAAGCTGTTTAGTTTGCTCTTTAAAGGTGAGGCAGTGTTCTGCCAGTATAATTTCCCACTCCCCATAAATTCTACCAGATTGAGTGGAATATTATTTAACAAGCATTCAGTAGCTGGAAGAACAGGCCAAATATATAGTGCAAAGAGCTGTGGAGGGAGGAGGGCTGTCCATATTTCTGCATTTAATAAATCCTTTAAATTAGATTTGTTCATTTCCTCAGTCTGAGTGCTGAGTTTCCATGTGTGGCTTCACTTGGAACTGCCATGCCAACAAGAGTCAAGGGGTCTGTTTTGTCTGATCATTTGATTCAGTTATGAATAAGGTTGCCAAGATGCCCATTCAAGGGAGCACACCCTATATTTCAAGGGAACACAGCATATGAACTACTGAAATTCTGGAGTGACTGCAAAAACTCAGAAAAAGATTCTGGTATCTGCTGCAGAATTTCACCTCCTGAAAACCCCATGATTTATTATTTTTCTGAAAAATAAACTTCTAGTCCTCCTTCCTTCCAAGTTCATAGTGTTTTGTAGGGTACAAGAAGACAATTCCCTGCTCCAAGGAGCTTACAGTTCAAAATTTGACATAAGCAACAGCAATAAGAAGACAGTGAGACAGACCCAGAAGTTAACAAAAAGGAAATCTGCACTCCTCTCAATCCAGGTTTGCTTTGGTAGTGCTAAAGGGTTGTGCCAACGTGTTCATGGGAAAAGTGGGTTTTGAGGAGAGATTTGAAGGAAGAGAGAGAGCACCAGTTAAGAGTTCTGGCAGACAAACATGAAGAGGACTCACACAAGAGAAAGGGTAGGGGATGACAGGAAGGGATGTTTGGGATAAAAAACAGGTGGGTAACTACAGGGCAAGTCTTTGCAAATAAAAGAAGAGAAGTTTGAGTTGGGTTTGGGAGCAGGCAGGAAGACAGTATAAGATCATCCTCCACAGCTGTGATCCCTAAGGGAGCACCCGATGAGCACCATGGCACCCGCCAATGTGTTTCCTTAAAACATTTTCCAAGAAGAAAGGACCAATATAGCAGGAGGTACTTCAGTAGGAGTTGTTGCCTTTGAGTCTCCAGGAAGCTCACATGCAGAAATAGGAGGAGGATTGTTTTGGATGGAACCTGCTTTTAGGAAGGTAGGATAAAAATCTGCTGTAGAGATACATGAATCTTTGCCCGCCCGCCCATTTCCCCCCCTTGATGGTCACATGGCAATTGCAAGACCAGGGAAAGACACAGCCCATTTACTTTATGGCACCAGAGTGTTCACAATCTTGTGTTGATGGAAAAATTAACCTATCAAATGCATCTCTGGATTATGGATACCCTTTTTTATGCAAGATGGCATCCTTCCATTTTTCTCCCCAGTGTCCTTTAAAGCATACATCTTTGAGTTTTGATCTTATTACTGTAGAAACTGATACATTATGACAACATTAGGTAATTATGAGCTTTTTTAGGTCATTGCCCTGATACAATCTATTTTTTCCAGTCCTGTAACCTTTCTGTTGCACAGTTGCTATGGTTCACTTTTTTGTTGATGTTTCTGTGTAAAATCAATTATATATATATATAGAACTGAAAATTTTAAAAGTACTTAATGGGCACTTGGCTTCCTAAGCTCTCTTTGCCCCTTGAGCTAGCTCAGTCATGCCTAGCCTTGATCTGTCACAAGCATGGGAAGATCAACCTGTTCCATTTGATGTAAGTATGTTTGGGGGCCCAGTGAGATGGGGTTGGGTCTAAGTTAAAGGTGCTCTCTCTGTCTCTCTCTCTCGCCCCAGTCTCCTCCCCATGGTCATGCTGACAGTGAAGAGGGAAATGCTGAGCCCTTTTGGATTTAAACAATTGTGCAGGAAAAGAAGTCCCATAGAGAATGTATGGCACATTGCATGCTTCCTTTTTGACTCAACCAATAGGATCACTGCATCTCCCAAGACTCCAACTATGTGATGCAAGAGGCGGAGCCTCAGGTGGCACCTATTCCTGCAGCAAGCGTAGAGCTGGTGGGGTGGGGTGGGGTGGGGTGGGGCATAGCCTACTGGTGCCCTCTGAGGTTCAGAGACATTTTATGTGAGAATACCACAATTCAAATGTTTACTTAACCACGGATGCTGCATTAGTACAATAGCACACCATGGGAGGGAAATGATTCTATTAGCATATTAGTTCTTTTAGAGAAAGGTACTGCATTTTGACTTGTCAGATTTAGAAGGAACTCAGAGTCTGTCATCTGGTTTTTAACTCTTCTTTTAAAAAATTTTCCTTGATGTTCCAGGAACATTGTATTTGTTATGGCCCATGGTTATTGAGAACAGACTCTACTTTAGGCTGGTGAGTTTAAAAAGTACACACAGAATCTTCAAACTTGCTCCCTGTGCAACCTTTTCTTTTTTCTACCTACCTACCTACCTACCTACCTACCTACCTACCTACCTACCTACCTACCTACCTACCTACCTACCTACCTACCTACCTACCTACCTACCTACCTACCTACCTACCATCTTAATTTTTTATTTTGAGAAATTCAGGGCAGTGTTCATAGATATCCCCTCCTCTGTTTAAAGATCTTGCACAAATAGTCTGTTCAAATCTGATTTTTGGATTTTGCAGTATTGGTGGTAATGTTATCAACACATGGCAGACATGCCTTATAAATGCATATCCTCTTTGTGGATGGGATTTTCACATGTAGGCAAGACTGTGTGGACAGCTAGTAACAAATCAGTGACAACCAATCATAGGTAGTGATTGGTTCTGGGAGCTCTGTGCTTCCCACGCACATGGGGGTCCAATTTGGATCAGGACCATGAGTGGAAAGAAGGAGCTGAAACTTCACCTCTCCTGCCCTATTTTCCTTACCCAAAGGGGTCTTGAGAAACCTCCGTTTGATCCTCTGTGGAAACTTCTGTGTATTCATAAATATATGTAAGTTTTCATAGTGAAGCAAATAGTGGAATCTCAGATCAGGCCTTGCTGGGCACTGAACCTAATTAAATAATTGTGGTGGGTTTTCCGGGCTGTGTGGCCGTGGTCTGGTGGATCTTGTTCCTAACGTTTTGCCTGCATCTGTGGCTGACATCTTCAGAGGTGTATCACAGAGGGAAGTCACAGAATCCGGCCGTGAAAGCCTTCAACAATACACTAATAAATGGGTCAACATATACAGTAGCAGATACTAGTTCTGTCTGGGAATCCTTAATGCACATGTTCTTTGTCACTGATTGTCATGACTTTTACGTGTTGATTCATGCTAGCTGATATATACGATTTTGTATAACAGTAGTTTTTTTTACAGAATATGTTTGACCGTTATTATCAGTTTATTGTTTAGGGCCTAGCTCTCTTGAATGTAATGCTTGAATCCTTGCCAGTTTGGCTCCTGTCCCGTTCACTAGTCACAAACATGAAGCTGATTTTGATTATTGGCTTCACAGTCCTGTTTGTCATTGTTCAGCAAGTTCCTTCACTGTATTCCTTCCTATGGTTGCAATGCGGCACAACTGGCATTTCACCTGTGTGTGTTCTCACACACCTGCTGAGTTCCATGGGGAAACCCCTCCCCCTTCTTGCTGCATGACTGCTAAGCTCAGCAGGCAGTCACTTAAACAGACAAATAAACCAGTCACAAATCTTATAAATGTCATAAATGAATGCTCTGTAAAATACTACCATTTGGTATTCATCTAATGCCTTGCCCATTAAATTAAAAAAAAAACCCATCAGATGCAAAACTGTTCAGCAGGTGTCTGCAACTATTTGGCAAGAATCAAAAGGGGGTGACTCACTTCTGATAGACACTTTAGAACACAGCGGCTGTTTCCACGCAGCACAAATAAAACATTTTAAGGCAGGAAAATTAAAGATTTCCTGCAAGAGTTCCACACAACTTTTAGCCCCAAACATTTTGGAAACATTTTATTTCACCCTCAGAATGTTTTATTTGGATCCACTAAACTAGCAATCTTTTCTCCAAAACGTTTTCTAAATGTCTCCTGCTTGCTGCACAGAGATCAGGAAACATTTTATTTCTCCCACCCATTTTTTAAGCTCT